>NW_027286070.1:4897620-5497620 GCF_022747635.1 Hetaerina americana
CTCACGTCTCCCTACCTTCATCGCGCCTTACCCGCCCCCACCTCTCGCTTGTGCGAACGTTTGCGCTCCGCTGCCATGTTGTAGGAAATATTTAAGCTGTTTTGGGACGATAAGCGAATTATCATTTTCTGAATAGTGTTGACTTTCCTGTATTTTTAATTTCGTTCCATGTAAAATAAGTGAGACCATTTTTTAAAATCTCCATTCTTATGAAGATAGGAGTGAGCAAATATGAAGTGTCTGCGAAGGTGGAAAACGTTCGTGTTTAATAATTTTACTTTCATAAAAATTATCTCGCTTTGATTCCCTCATGAAAATTTGAAAATCAAATATTACATTTTTCTGAATGCGGTTTTACGAAATTTGATTTTGTCCGTTGGACGGAAGTTGGAAATTAAATGCTAATAGTCGTTATTGTACGAAAAATATCGCCTGGCTCTTAATTGAACCGAATTTATGAAGTTGATAAAAGGCGATTTATTAACTGTGCTTTACTTAAATTTATAAAACCGGGAGCCAACAAAACTTTATCGCGAAGATGCTGAAATGGTTTTCTATTTTTTAAATCATGCGTCTTTCATCATGGATTTCAAGCTTTGAAGACAGGCGCATTCAAGAAACGACAATGCCTGGCCGATTATTTTAATTTAAAACTTAAAAAGACATGTTGCTATTTAGCAGACTAGAGTCCATTTCAGTGTCTACCCACACGTATTTTAGGTGGCCAAACAACCTTCCTCTGGAAAAACAAATAACTGAAGGAACTGATCAATTCCTTCTTTCCCCCGAGGAAGGTGGCTTGGCCCCCGGAAAATTGGAATGCGTGTTTCATTCATATAATAATATATATGTATATATATATATTTTCACCTCAATGCCACTAAATATATATGTATATATATATTATCACCTCAATGCCACTTGCAGATTTGGGAAGGGTTTCAATCACCGAGACAGAGAAGCACTCATCGAAAGATTGGTTGTGGGAAGCAGTGTGAGTAGGGATGGGATGTAAGGAAGATGGCAAATTTGGTGAACTGTGGTTATTCATGCGGAGGGAAAGGGTGTTGGTGCATTTGCCCATGTAGAAGGCAGGGCAGAAGTTACAGGAGTGGCGGTGTACCATGTTTTTTTTAGGTCCAGGTGGCATCGGGTTGGGAATTGGTAGTGAAGGAGGTGGTGGGTCTTAGAGGATGGTAGTATTTGCCACGTGGGCGGTTGCATGGTGCGGACAGGGGCGGAGAGGGGATATGGGTCCCCGCAGATCGTGTTTTCGACTTGAAGATGTCTCGCAAGATCGATGGGCGTTTAAACGAAACAGAGGAATAATTTGGGAGTGAAAGTGATGTGGACTGACGAGATGAGATTCCTTCTTTGGTACCAAAATGAGAATTTCCTTCTGATATGAAGGCTTACGATCTTGGGATCAAGGGACATAGCAAGAAAGGTCGTTTAATTGGTGTATTACCTCAGCATAGTAGTATTTTTTGTTCAGTACGACAACGGATGACCCTTTTTCCGCTGTCGTGGTAATTATAATTTGGTTTGACGCTAAACGTCTGAGAGCTTGCCTTTCAGAGGGGAAAGATTTTATAGTAGCCTTAACGGATCTACAAATTTTTGATCGGGAATTTCCGTCAGAAGGAGGTTGATAAAGATTTCTAATATAGGTTTCATAGGGGTGATTTGGGTTCATTTTCTGAGGTTGGAGGGAGTTGGGTTTGTGCCGAGTCAATGGTGGAAGAGTTCGAAAAAAAGGCTGCGATTTCCAGTGAGCATGCCAGCGTAGATTCCGGCAGAAGTTTACGTAAAATGTTGGTGACGATGCTAAAGCGGCTGGTTCTAGGGGTGGGGGAGAAAGAGAGGCCTTTACTTAATAGCTAAGGCTCGCTATTTTCGAGAGGCATGGACGAAAGGTTCATTACTTTTCCTTCGGCTTGGGGTGCTGGGGTCGGTGGCTCTTTTGGTAGACGCATGAGGAAAAGAGGTTCAAAACACCTGTTTTCACTGTATAGGTATGTAAACTGTTCTACCCGCTCTAGTTTTTGCCCCCATATTTTAATGTTTAGCTTAGTCTTTTTCTCTCTGGAAAATCGCATATTCTTTGTATTACGAGGGTCATCCGGAAAGTAGTACCCGTTCGTGAAATAAAGACACAAAAGTAAATATTAACAAACATAAAAAATTTTATTTGAAAGAGGATACTTTAAACTACTTCTCAACATAATCTCCAAGCAAATTAAGGCATTTGTCATAACGTGTGACAAGTTTCTGTATTCCTGCTGCATAGTCCTTCGCCGCCAGCTCATTGAGATACGCGAGGGACCCATCTTGCACAAATTTTTGCATAATGCAGATGGTGTTTAACAATTTCATGAACAATTGTTCGAGAAACATTGGGAAAATGCTCACAGATGTCATCAATTGTGACGCGCCGATCGTTCCTCACGAATTCGTCAACTGAGCTCACCAGTTGGTCTGTAATGACAGACGGTCTCTCCGAACGCTCATCGTCGTGTGTGTTCCCCCTCCCCATGTTGAAGTTGCGACACCACCGCCGAACAGACGACTCGTCCATTACATTGTCTCCATACACCTCCTTTAATTGGCGATGAATATCACATGGGCGAACGTTTCTTGCATTGAGGAATTTAATCACTGCCCTCACTTCACAACTGGCGGCGTTCTCAATTTTTTTTAAACATTGTAAACAATCACAGAAACAACACAGGCAATGCTAGCGTCACGCAACTTGGCTCAGAGAAGGCAGACAAGCCACTGAAGCTATCTGACCTCGTCCAGCGGCTACTCGCGTCGTCAGCACTTCATGCGGCACGAACGGGTACTACTTTCCGGATGACCCTCGTATTTATACTGATTCTAGTCCCAAATCCATCGCACTGAATTTCCAATTCACTCTGCAATGCTTGCAACCCCTTGGCTGATTGACAAGCTAGAGCTTGGTCATCAGCAAACCTAACTGATTTTACGAATTCCCCGCCCACTTTCATTCCTACCTCCAGTTCTTCCCATGCCTCTTTAATCATTTCCTCTGCATACAGGTTGAACGACAACGGTGATAATGGGCAACTCTGCCTTACACCTCTTCCCACCACTGCCCAATCGGACTCCCCGTTCCCCACTCGCACCTGAGCAGTCTGAGACATATACAGGCTGCGCATTAGCCTCCTGTCCCTCCAATCCATTCCTATTTTCTGCAGTACTCTCGCTAGTCTTTTCCAATTCAATACATCAAGCGTCCTTTTGAAATCTACTATACAGTCAAACACGTCCCGATTGCATTCCATACTCCTCTCAATTAGTGATCTCACCACTTCAATGGCATAGCGCACCTCCACCCCTCCCAAATTCAAACCGATTATCCCCCAAGCAATCATTCGCCCTGCCCCCCATCCTTCAGTTGATGATTCCTAGAGCCACAGCAGCTGCATGGGAAATCAAACCCGTTGCTCTGCAGTCCCCACATGCTGCTGCCTTTAACCTCTTCGGAATAGGAGCTAACGCTGATCTCACATAGACTTCCGGCTAGATACCCTCCTCATGGATGCTACGAATTGGTCCATGGAGCATCTTTCTCCTCCATTTTCCTAAACCTTTTAGTAGTTCCGCAGGAATGTTGTCTACCCCCAAGGCCTTATTTGATTTCATAGTGTGTATGAATTTATATAAATATATGTATATACATGGGGGGACTGAAAAGTTTCCGACCTAACAAAGATACGAGTAAAAGACATTTTTTCTGAAATTTCTGATGATTTCTGAGGTCGGAAACAGTTCAGACCACCCTCGTGTACATATATGTATCTGCATATACAACATATGTCATGCTTTCGTGGATTTCTCTTCTTGGATTCGCTCGACACCAATTCCAGCGTTAGAACTTATGCAAACGAAAATGAGATGCAAGTGAAAGGTAACATTCCATATAAGCCGGCCGAATGCCTACTGATGTTTTATTGATAAATATCATTGGGTTTCCTGCTTCTTTCTGGATGTAACTCCCAACAAAAAATATTTCCAACAGCAATGATTTCGCACTTGAACAATAATTCGAGCGAAATTTGAAAAGTTGATTGAGTGGAGTAGAAATAAACGACACCCTCAGTTAAAATATTTATTTTTCAATGTAGTCTCCCTGTACACTAATGAACTTGGTCCCGCGATGTTACCATGTCTTGATCATGTCTCGAAAATTAGATTTTTTCTGGCCTGTAATGCCCATTTACTTGGTACTATTTCTCTGAGTGAAGGTTTTTGCTGTAGCTCGATGTAAAGTTTGTCTTTGCTTCGATAGCATTGAGTTGTGAATTAGATGATCTCGAGTGAGTTGAACATTTTATATATTTTTTTACTCTCACGCAGGTTTTTCAAAGGAATTATATCCAATGTTAGCGCTGCTTATATAAAATTACTCTAATTTACCAGTTGCTTTGGGTAGTCTGCTCCAATTTGGCACGGTCACCAAAAACAAACACCGAATATCAGCTTCATTGGTGTCTTCCGCGATTGAGAGTTTTGGTAATTTTCGGTATTTTTTTCAGGCAATAATAAAAATATCCCGTCGCCGGAAATGGAAATTAGTGCTTTATCAATTTTTCGGCGTTATTAAATCGAATGAATGCGTTACTTATTTAAGAACATCTTCAAAAATGCGAATGAATAAAGACGGTTAATGAAGGGGCATGGGAATATGCGATCATGTAAATGATCACCACTTCGGCGAAATTGACGTGAAATACTGTTTACATATTTTGATGATTTTTAATCCTGATGAAATGAGGAAAATAGGTGATATTTCACTGCAGCATTTTTCAGGAAAGAATGTAAATTTGATGTGATGTCATAGCGTGTTGAGGAGGCATGTATGAGAAGCATACATTCAACTCAGTATTTTGACGTTATTTGTTTAATATATTACATAATCAGCTGGTAACTGTGCGTCGCTAGTGTATATTGTACGTAAGCTTTGATGTAAAACTGTAAAGAGTGGCTCTCTCCTGGTATTGAATGAAAAATGTCTTCCATTATTGAAATAGAAAGAAAGACTCGTACTTTTCCACAGATTTTATTATACGGCACGACGCGTTTCACCGACTTGCGGCATCATCAGGTACGAGTCTTTCTTTCTATTTCAATAATGGATATCACTTACTTCCACGAAGTGAAGCCTGAAACAATAGAATATATTCGAAAAATGTCTTTTTTAGGCCGAGAATCGTAGCCTAGAGCTCTGTCTGCACACCGTCTTGATTTTTCGAGAGAGGGTCCCTGTCGCTAACTTTTGAGGGTGCTCTTCAATTACTTTTTCCCTTGCCTTTATTTTATATCCCGGCTAGAATGGTGGAAGGGAAGCTGTGAGACGGAAAGAATCAATTTTCGAGGCTTAAGGGTCGATTTAGGTAGTTAGGGGTGTGGATGTCGGGGAGGCTTTGGTAAAGAAGTCCGAGGAGCATACCTACAGAGATTGTTACGCGAAATCTTTCAAATGAGTGTGTGTGTGTGTGTGTATCGGCACTCGCCGTATCGATTCTTTTTCGAAAAGGAATTAGGGGCACTTCCTCCGTCGCTGAACCCTGCCCCATCCTCTCTCTCTTTCTCACTCTCTCTCTCCAAGGGTCGTTCCCGTCTCTTTGTGAGAGATGGCAGGGTAGGTGTACAAACCCGGGGGTGGGGGATAGTCCGGGTCAAGGGGTGGCGGAGAGGATTTGGAAAGACCCCTGCTGCGGCGGGGGGAGATTCGAACAGGAGGAAAAATACGATGGCGGTGGAGGAGGTCTTTGCGTCCATGCATCCAGTCCGATTGCTTAAAAATAGATGGGAACATATGCGAAAAAATATGCAGACACCCCACATTTACCCACACGCTGAAAATTTAATGACAAACAGAGATATTACTTAAGGAAGTGCATCATTTTATATTTATAGGTGAGTGTCGTACACCTATCTTACGTACATCCTCGGGAATGAGCGACTTTTGGGTGTGTTATGTGGTTTCCACATTTTATCAGGTTCTGTTTTTTTTTCACGTACTTATATAAAGTTTAATAATTATGCAAAATTTGTTTTGTTTTTCCGCTGGTTTCCAGCAATTTTCTGCGTGTTCTTTATACAATGAGGAGTACAATGCCTGTATAAATGAGGAGTATTTAGTATATATATATATATATATATATATATATATATGTATATATGTATATATATACTAAATACTCCTCATTTATGTATATATATATGTATACTCCTCAATACCTCATATACTCCTATAATAAAGTAAGTAATAAAGTAGTAAAGTAATACTCCTCATATATATATGTATATATATATGTATATATATATATGTATATATATATGTATATATATATGTATATATATATGTATATATATGTATATATATATGTGTATATATATGTATATATATATGTATATATATATGTATATATATATGTATATATATATGTATATATATATGTATATATATATATGTATGTATATATGTATATATATATATGTATGTATATATTTATGCTATATTTGTCTTTGTTGATAAAAAGAAAACCATGTGGAAAAAGTTATGTGATTTTTTACATCGAATTTTTATTCGAATTACCGTTTGCTTTCGGCTCCTTCGGTGGTCTTTTTTCTGCTCTACCTTCTCTTACCGTCCTAGCAACTTCTCCGGTGTTATAGCGGTTTCACGCATCTATGCTTTTTACGAGTTGTTTAAACATTGCAGACAACGGTGGAGTAGCAGTTTGCTTTGGCATCTTCTC
The DNA here is from genome assembly GCF_022747635.1 of Hetaerina americana. Lineage (NCBI taxonomy): Eukaryota > Metazoa > Arthropoda > Insecta > Odonata > Calopterygidae > Hetaerina > Hetaerina americana. The sequence goes on from NW_027286070.1 coordinate 4,904,412, forward strand.
TTTATTTCTCCGGCTCCCTCCTCCACCCTTCCCCGCTCTATCCCTCCACACACCCCATTACACTCCTCCTCCTCACTTTCAAAGGCTCACCATCCCTTCGGGCCTGGCGTGCCCTCCCTCCCCAGGGGCCATTTTTATTAATAAATCTCATCCTCGGCCGACTCCGCCCTCGCACTTTCCCAGCTAATCTGAGAGCGGTATGGGGTCGCTGTGAGATCTATCGCCCCCTATTTTGTATGTACTGTCTCCCCCCAAACCCCCGTCGTCCACCCGTTCCGCCTTTGTAGGCTGTCACTCTTGGCTGACGATGACACGCCTGTGGGCGATACCGCACCAAGCGGTCTAATTAAAATAGCTGTCTTGCAATGTGAGGTAAGGGGGGGTCCTAAAAGGTTCAATGCGTGAAATATGAGTTGAGGATTAATATGGCGAGGGAGTGAATGCAATAGGATACTTGGAAAGCAGAGAAGTGTATGTTAAACCGTAAATTATGAAGGGATGCATTAGAACAGGATGAGCATTAGTGCAGGATGTTAAATGTAGGCGGTGCCGCGGAGGAATATGGATTATCAACAGTGACTTCGGGAGAAGAATGACTTGGGCCTATGTATGATATGCTGAACTGGGTCTCTGATGGCATTCACATTAAGTATTGCAAAGGTGGAAAGAAGATGAGGAAATACATGGTTTGTATAAAAATTATCGGCAAAGATTTTGTAAAATGGATTTATTTCGGATATCGCTTCAATGCGTCAAAATTCTTCCAAGTACATACCTTGAGCGTCGACACATTTTTGGCGGCGGCTTTCACACGACTCGGAAGGTTCCCTGTTGGGTGGATTCCGAAAGGTCCTTAGGGGTACGCGTGCAAGCTAATTTGATTTCACATAGGGTCCCATGGTGGTGTCTTTTGAGGAAGGTTTTCACTTTTAGGAATAGGTAATAAGTCTGCTGGTGCCAAGTCGGGAGTGTAAGGGGGTTGGGGAATCGTCTTGATGTCATTACAGAAGGTCTTTGCAAGCAGGCACTCGACCATGCTTTTGGTCGCCAGTCAAGACCTTCGGGACGAGTTTAGCGCAGGTCCTTTGCATCGCCAAATTGTCAGTAATAGTGATGTGTACGGTCATATTATCATTACCGATACAATCTGCGATCATGCTCACACATAACCGACGGTCTGAATGCAGCACTTCACGCACACGTCAGGAAAAATTTTTACCTATACCTTTCGTACAAACCCTGTACTTTTTCAAATGGATTACTAAGTTAACGTGGTATTTGAGGCAAGGGGCTTGAGGTTTTTTTTTGGACACATTCACGATGAATTAATAAAAAGGTAAACTAGACAGATATTTAGACTGATGACGAAGATTGGAAAATGGTAAGGGGAGAAAAAAGGTTACTACATGAAACTTGGAAAAGAGCAGAATTTCTGGATTGAGGGTAAATTGAAAGGCAATGAGATACTAAATAATTTGGTTTTGAAGGGAGCATGTTTGAGAAGGAGGTAAGAGAATGGAAGGTTAGTGATGTTTTTGTTCGCGGTTATCGATAAAGTAGAGTCTAAAAAAACTGTAGGGCGAAAGAATGTTGAACCAACAAAGAAATTAGGGATATGGTGGACCCTCGAAATCCAACAAAGAGGCGTAAAAATGTGCGTGCATCGCTAAGTGTGCAATCCCTTTCGGTAGACCAGAGGGCTTCCTTTTTCTTGTACTCTGCTCACTACAAAGAGAGTATGAAAAATTAGACACGACATTTTAAGACTGCTCGATTATTTATTAAATTCTAATAATCAAATAACAAGTACATTGTTTTATTTACAGCTTAACAGGAGATTTCTGTTTTGAATAATAATAAAAGCCACTTGAAATTCGCATAATTCATTAAAATAGCGAAATATTTCTAGGACGCACTCATTGGGGTTCTTGGCATGTATTTTTCCCGCAGGTACAACTAGAGCATTGCGTTAACAAAGTGTGAAATTTTCCATAGTGATTTATTTTAGTCATCCTTTGCCTCCTTTGGGTTTTCTTTGGCATTTGGCCTCCTTCCTTGTCCTCTTGCCTCCGCTGATGCTCGACGCGGTGACCTCCCGTCGTGACACTTCGCAGCATGTAGGATCGTGGACGCATGTTATGTAGATCCTCATGAAAATCTGAAGAGGGTGGGTGTGGGAGGGGCGTTGGAGGCTCGGAGCCCCCCGCAGAGGAACAGGGAGAGAGAGAGAATGGATGCAATGCATTTTGCATGGGCACTCGCCTCTTTCCGCCCCACCCTCTCATCCCTCCTCCCATTTTATATCCACTCTCCAGCCAAGGAGAGTGGGGGAGAGAGGTGGACCGTGAGTGCGACTGCAGCGACAAGGTCACCACCTGCTCACGGGTAGACTGACAGAGAGCCGTAGCAAGAACCTATACCTGTGGCGTACGTGTCCTTATTTATATATATATATATATATATATATATATATATATATATATATATATATATATATATATATATGTGTACATATGTGTGTGTGTGTATATATATATATATATACATATGTATATTATATATATATATAGAAATATATATTTTTTGTGTGTTTATTTATTTATTTTGTATGTCTAACGCATTTTTGGCGTTCACTTATTCTTGATGTAAACCTACATTTAAGTTTATTAAATAAGTAAAAAGAGTCGTGCCCCTGGAATACAAACCTGCGCTAGGGCTTCAGCCACAGCAAATTCTCTAGCTTCCCTGTCTTATATTTTTCGCATTGTGAATTGCATATCTAGCGGTTTGAAGCAGACTGCACTGCTGAGACGAGGAAAGATGGAAGAAGGGAAAGGCGCAAACGCAACCCTTAATACACGCATGCTCTCAAAGCTCAGTGAAACATAATCACAAGGATAAGAGGAAAGGTGCCCTCCAACATTTCTCCATGTGGATTCCTCCGTAATTTCTCTCATTCATCTCAATCTATCTGTGACACCTTTCATTCTTGGTACCATCTCGAGTTTTTTTCTCCATGTCTCTCTCAAGGGAGAAGATTTCCCACGCTTTTAGATTTCACAAATTATACACGCTTATATTTCCTCACGGCTTTTCTGAGCAACGGATGACACGCTATTTTAGGTCCTCGAGTCCTCTGCAGACCTTTTGTATGTGCATCAGTTCCCTCTAAGGGTTGCAGCACTTTAATCGGATGGATATCTAACATTTTCGCCAGTATGAAGCTATCTAAACAAAAGACAATTAGACCTGACACGCTACCTCTGTACCAAAGAAGATAGCAATCCTTCAGAAGGGACAGCCAGAGCACTCCAGTTTCGACACATCACCATTTAGAGGCATAGTATATAGTCTGCTAACAGAGCAGAACTGCCAAGAAATGGGAATTCTTTGAACCAAAAATAAATTAGCCTTTCTTTGTATTATGGCTTGCGAGAATGTACCGACGTGAAAAATAATCCTGTGTTTGCGGTCATTCCCGTTGTGCGTCTTGGCTTCTTTTCCGACACAAAATTTCCGTTGTGAGTTGTTGATAATTTTTTTGGCAGATATTTGGTCGATAGATTAGCTCCGAAAATCAAACTATATAAGTATTCCGTTAAATACCTTCCATGTAAGTCTAAATTTAATAAATCATGCATAAACAGTGTTTTTTTAATATTCTCATAGTTACACCTGATACCGTTCTGTGTGCAATTGTTGTTTTTTTCTGCTCATGATAAGTTTAGATTCCATTTTTTCGTGTCAATTAAGTGAAGAGTTAGTTGAGAAAAGGAATAAACTCGAATTGATGCTCTTATCCTTGAATTGTCTTTGTACGTACTTCTATTTCAACCAAAAAGCTATTCTGTCACTCACAATAGATATTTTATTGGTCCAAAAAAACTGCAGTATGTGCTGTAGCCTTATATTTAGCGGAGGCATGCCCGGATGTTTGTGTTGACCCAAATGCGTGAATATTACAGTGTAAAAATGATAAGTCTTTCGAGGGATTCGAGTCCCTTCCATTGAAATTCTTGGCAGGAGGACTCATCAAACGTTAGCAGTGGTATAAGACGTCGCGCTAACTTCGCTGTTCAACGTACTCCGTTGGAAATCGAAGGATCTGCGTTTTTTATCCCGGCCAAGGGAACAATTCATATGTAATCTTTCGTATTTATGTAAAGGAGTTATCCTTGCGCTGCATTTGTCTTCCATTTCTACGCTTTGATCCACGAGATGAGTATTGGCAATGGGAAAGTATTGATGCGTTGGCAAATATTTTTTTGTGGATAGCTCCTCAGTGGCACGTGACGATTCCTAAGAGAGATGCTTTCGCTTTGGCCAAAAGGGGTGCTAGCGACCTCTGACCCTGACCCCAACGTCTCTCCCCTGCGGTGGAAGAGCTCGCCCTACCCCTCGTTGCATCCCAAGCCTTCAGCTTGCCTCCTGCGTGCACCCCTTCGCCTCAACCATCCCGCCCATTTCTTTTCATTTTCGCCCCGACTCCGCTTTAGCCTCGCGGGTGCCGTTCTTCTAGCTCCGCCCCTCTCCCCCGCCACCCCATATCCCTTCGATCACGTGGGACCTCGCCGTCCCCAAAGGCTCTTGTCGTCTCAGTAAATGCCAAGCGGGGGCCTCGTGGGCGTGGGTTGAGAAGTGCGAAGGTCCCTCGCTTTGCATTCCGCCACCCCTCGTGCAGAGAGACCCTTCGCAAAATAGATAGGAACATTATTGCTCTGGGGTACATCCTTTGAGAATTCGCACGCACAAAAAACTTCTCCCCGTCTTGTGAGCATGAATTTACACCGAAGATAGAAAATAAAACTCCAGAGATGAAAGGGAAAGACCCAAAATGGTCCTAGGCTATCCATAACTGTGCACCGATTATCTGTGCACAAAAAAAATCAAAATATTTTATCATAATATTTTTACAGTTTTCTCTCATAGCCAGTGTATCCGGAACAAAATTCTAGGTTACTGATATTATAAAATACTTCATATATTATATCTCACATAAATAACGGCGTCGGTATTGCGTAAATCGATGCAAACATCAGTGGTTCTCTTTTTGTGGGAATATATCGCATGGTTTGTTCTTGGAAGTATAAATCGACGGAATTTGTTCCGTTGATGTCGGGAGAGAGGTCGGAAAGGGTGTGCGTGGCACTGTAGCTGATAGGTTTCTGGGGGGTGGGAACTGGGAGGCTTGGATTGTTGGAATGATAAAACCCTGTCATCAGTTAACACCGTCGAGCAGCATAAAACATTTCGGTTCTCCCGTTGTGGCAATGTGACAATCGCTGAAAAATATCACCCCGCGCTTTGATAAGTGCTTGTTGAAATCTGTCGTCCGCCAAGGGGAAATCACCATCGATATTTGGTGCATTCCTTACAAAATTTGAAAACTTGCTGGGTTTCGTAAGTGTTAATGATCTCTATGATATCCGTTGCATGAATAGACAGATATTCAAAATCTCCACCCCCTAGTACTCCTCCTAGCTTGTCCCTTCCTTGACTTTCACACTGTTCTCCCCTTCTCCGGTGACCTCTGTCCTTGTAGTGTACCCGCTCCTGACCACACCCAGACCTTGACTTTAGTTTGGCCCTCTTCTCTCCGGGATTCCATACTCTACACATCTCATTCGCTCTTTCTAAGACAAATACCGTTTCTCTTAATCTCTTCCTCTTAGATTTTCTTCGTCGAATTTTTATGTGCGCATGCCGTCTTGATATGGAATCCTGATTTGTCGATAATGAAGCTATCTGCAAAGAAAATTGGTCTTCAACTTGGCCGTGTTCGTGAATTTATATATATATATATATATATATAATAAAAATATATGTTTATATGTATATGTCTTTATATGGAAAAACACAGGTGTAGATTTTTAGAATATAGAGACACAAAGAAAGGACGCTCACAATTTGTTATTTGACGTTTCGACAGCTCGGCTGTCGTCTTCAGAATCAGAAGACGACAGCCGAGCTGTCGAAACGTCAAATAAACAAATTGTGAGTGTCCTTTCTTTGTGTCTCTATATTCTAAAAATCTACATCTGTGTTTTTATATATTTGTGCGTCGCCGAAGAGCGTTCCATTTCGAAGATAAAAAAATATATATATGTATATATATGTATATGTATATATATATATATATATATATATATATATATATATATATATATATATATACGAGATTAAGTCAATAAATAAATCGCAATCGTCGGTAAGACAAACGCAGACGCTGTAGCGAACGTTTCATTGAGAATACTAGGATCATTCACCGTACAGTCCTGAATTAGCTCTCAGTTATTTTCATCTGTTCGAACCCCTAAAAATTCATTTGGTCGGCTGACGTTTGTAAAATGATGACTGCATAGTCCAAGAGGTTATTCGCTGACTGTGATAGCAAACAAAATACTTCTTTTGCTGGCGGCTATCAAGGAGTTATTAAGAGATAGTGCCTGAATGTACAAGGTAAATATGTAGATAAGTGAAATAAATTTCAGGGAAATTACTATTGCGAGTTATTTATTGACAACCTCGAGTGTTTGTGTGATTGCTCTTCGCCTTGTAATGGAATTCTGTAGTATCGGATTAGCCAAGTTCAATACGTCTGTAAGATTGCGTGCATACATCTCCGACGACTAGATGGGCGTTTTTACTCGATCACTTTGTTCGACTGGAACGGTGATGTATTGTTCACGGGATTTGATTCAGTCTTGCTGTTGGATATGAGTGGCTGCGCTTGAAGCAAAAAAAAGTCAAAATCCTATTTTCCTCTCAATTCATTCTGTCGTATCTGGATTTTCAACTAACCACGTGGTAAAATGTGGGAAAAGATTTTAAATATCACATATCTGATCGATTGCATCCGCGGATAATAAATTCCGAATTCACATGATAATGTTTCCTTTACCAGGAAACCTTTTATGTTTTTGATCAATCATTCGTGCCACGTGTGGGTAGTTTGTCCATCAACCTTATTTTGCAAGTTCTGCATTCAGCATCGCCAACTAGAGTCTCCAGAATGCCTTACGATTTCCAGATGCCCTCTGGGAGAGATCATGGGAGTAAGAAACGAGATGGCGACTGATTTATGTGGATTTCGATCGATTTTGTTGTCTGAAGTTTTGGCCGAGTGCGCAAAGTCCTGCGGTTTAGTTTGTCGATATCGATTTTTGACCGAAGATTTTTCAGGATTCTTTAATGTAATGAGCGGAGTATAAGAGAAGGTTTTTAAAGTACTAATCGCGAAGAATTTCTTGGCATCTCCGAAGGGCCATCTCTCTGGGCCATTGACTATCGTGCTCTCCGCCATTCGTCGGCATTTAAGCTTCCCTTATGGAGTTGAAACGGAAAATAACAAGTGCACCACCTGAATATTGATCAGACATTAACTTATTCTTCATTTAATTAATGTTCCTTAATATTAAATTGCACCTTACTAGGGTGATTCTTACTCTACAGCCACGATGTGTTCAGCAGTAACGAAGTTTCTCGACAATTTAAAGATAAATTGTCTCGCACGAAACAGGGATATCTGTTAGTGGGAAGTAAGGGAATATTAAAAAAAAATAATACTGCTGTTAATTTAATTCGGCTTAACTGTTGTAGCTCATGTCTATACATGTTTGGAAACTTTAGGGTGTAGTTGATATTTTTTTTAAACTATGTTTTAAATAACATTCCAATTTTTTATAGTTTTATATATGCACTTATATGATTTCTTCATTCAAAATACTTGAGCATAAGTTTAGAGATTAAATCAATCGTGACGTTACAGGAAGGTCCGATTGTTTAAACAGTTCCAAAAAGGAATCAATCATGCCATCATTAGCACGCTAACAGGAGTGAATCCATCTGAAACTGCACTTTGGGGCGGCCGGTTAAGCCTTAAATTTAAAGGAGAACTTAAAAATTATATTTTTGATTTATTCGGAGGGAAAATTTATTGAATTATAATATCTGAGAGGGCCGAAAGCTCGAACTATTTACAGTGTGAGTGTCCTTTTAAATGCTGCTATTCTATTTGTGTTCTATTGTGCCATCCCATTATTGTGCCGCTCGTGAGTTTTTCCGTACCATCGTTATATATATTTATACACATATATATATATATATATATATATATATATATATATATATATATATATATATATATAACTTATGTTATTGCGTTATAAAATCGGAAAAACTGATTGCCAGTTCGGTTTATTTGTACGGTTAGAAGAATTTGATAAGAAAGATCTGGCGGGCAGCCGTCGTCTGATCTTCGGATTGGAGCAACGAAGACGATCCATGAGTCCGTAACGAGAATTGAGCCGAAGAAAGCCTTGAATCCCTTTTGTGTGTGTATATGTATGTACCCGCACACACACATTTTACATGTGTGTATAAAAGCTTATTTATGTATACTACCTTGATCAAAAAGTTCCCGGAATAACCACCGTGTGCCGCTCCCAACGTTCCGATTTGAGTTCTGTTTTTTTTGTTAAATTGGTACATCTGTTGTTGATATTCCCTTTAAATCTTAGTGTCATAACTTGACATTTGCAAAAGTTACGTAGCCAAGAGTACATCTATCTCTGTGTGTGTTGGCGATTTTTTACAATTTCAGAAATGGATTTAAATTTGCAACAACGAACTTGTATTAAATTTTGCGTAAAAAACGGATTTAGTGGCGCACGGACGTTGGAAATGTTGGAAAAGTGTTTCGGCAACGATTCTCTAAAAAAAACGGTCGTTTACCAGTGGCACGAGCGGTTCAGAAGTGGTCGTGAGTCAATCGAAGATGATGAACGCAGTGGCAGACCATCGACATCGAAAGTCGGTGAAAAAATTGATAAAGTAAAAGAAATGTTGGTCAATAACCGCAAATTAACCATCAGAGAAATAGCGGAGGACTTGAACATTGCCTATGGATCCGCCCAAGACATTGTGGTTAATGATTTGGGTTTCCGTCGTGTAGCAGCAAAGTTGGTGCCAAAAGACCTCAATTTCATGCAAAAAAGAGACCGTGTTGACGTCGCAAAAGACATGATTTGCGAGGCTGAATCCGATCCCACATTCATCAAAAGGATCATTACTGGAGACGAGACGTGGGTTTATGAGTACGACACGCAATCCAGACATCAGGCAAGTGAATGGCGTTCACCAAATGAGCCGAGACCAAAAAAACCACGTCGTTTTCAGTCAAAAAAGAAGGCAATGCTGACGGTTTTCATGGATTACAACGGTGTAGTGCATCATGAATTTTTGCCAGAAGGCCAGACAGTAAACAAAGAGTATTATTTGGGCGTTATGAGACGTTTGCGTGAAGCAATTCGCCGAAAGAGACCAGAAATGTGGGCAGAAAACTCGTGGATTTTGCACCATGATAACGCACCGTCGCACAGTGCTATCATAATTCGTAATTTTTTGACGAAAAATGCAACAAATACCATCCAACAGCCACCGAATTCACCTGATTTGGCTCCCTGTGACTTCTTTCTGTTCAATCGAGTTAAAAAACCATTGCGGGGAACGCGTTTTAGCAGCCGAGAGGAAGTAATGGAAAAATCGCAGGAAGCACTGATGGACATACCGAAAACCGAATATAAAAAATGTTTCGAGGATTGGATCAAGCGCTGGCATAAGTGTGTTGCAGTCGATGGGGATTACTTTGAAGGGGACAATATAGATTTAGATGAATAAACTTGTATTTTTAATTTTCTGAATAAATTCCGGGAAATTTTTGATCAAGGTAGTATAAGTTGTTCGCCGGTCTTCGTCATATATTTAATGCAAGTCAGATAGACGTCAGTCCGCGCTAGATCCGGCGGAAAATCCCCCACGTTGGCAGCCCTGGATCCCTCCTCTTTCGACCCCCCCAAATTCTTTCCCTTCCTATCTCTCCACCCCTCCTCTTTCCCCTTCATCCCATAAATCATCTCATCCATATATTCCCAACCCGCCCTTCCCTCCAGCCCGACGCCTCGCATCTCCTCCCCCCTAATGCATTGCCTTTCTTCCCTCTACCGACCCCCCCCCCCCACGTTATCCGTAGCACCCTACCCCCTCTCCTCGCAATCCCTCCCTCTCTCCTCCCCAAGGTCCTTATCCCTTCTCTCCCGGCGTGCAATTTATCCACTCTTTCTCTCTCTCCTCTCCTCCCCTCCCCCGTCCCAGGATGCTCTTCGTCCCGCCTTTCTCTCCACCCGGACACACACAAAGACACACTCGCACATTCCCTCCACCCTTGGTTCGCGTGCCAAAATCGAAGTCTTGGTGGAAGGGGGGGGGGCGTCGAGTGGGAGGAGCGGAAGAAGAAGACGGTGCGAAAGCGACGCCACCTGCCGAGGAGAGAAAAATCGTCTCGGTGCGCACGTTGAAAAAAAAAGAAAAAGCGAATGTTCGTCTGTCGAAATGAGAGCGAAAACGTCTCCTGTGAAAAGCGCTTTTCTTTTTTTTACTGTGCAACGTCACTCTTTGTTATTTCTTTTGTCTTTTCGACGTAGATGTGTTGTTTTATTTTTTCACTTAAAAAAAAGACGAGAGAAAGCGCGCGTAGAAAATATAAAGAAATCGTCCCCTAAGAAAGTCACCCTTCTTTTTTTTTAATATTCAACATCACTCATGCGTCACGTTTTTCAAATTTATTTTTGGAAATAATGTTTTATTTTAGTTTTTTTTAAATTTTATTTTGGTGTTTCCGTCCGCAATATCCATTATCTATCTTTGTCTCCTTTTCCTCATCTTCCCTGTGTCTTAGCTGGCGAAATGAGAGTGTGTGGGGGAGAATGGTGGGAGATTTGCAAGATTCAGGTGCCGAGAAACGTGATTTTAATCTCCGGATGCCGTTCCCGCCTCGCTCCGTTCTCCGAGGCGTTTCGGAATGCGGGGAACTCGTTAGTTCCACCCCACATCGCATATGCCGTGAGAGGAGGCGGGAATATTTTGGATCCGTCCCAAGAAGCATTGATTCGCGGATTGAACAAAATGCGGAGGTAATCCGCGCCCGATTTAGTCTGAAGGAAAGAAAAATCACAAAACGCCACACGATTACGGTACACGTTCTCCGCTCCGTACCCCGGAGCAAAAACGTCAATTTACGCCTCCTTTGTAGCGTCTTTGCCTTTCGTTGGCGTGAACTTTCTTCCAGCGTTCGTCACATTTGCATTTCACAGGGACAGTAAATCACAGTAATTAACCCAAAAGTGGGTTTTGATGGACGAGACCAAAGCTGGCCTCGTACTAAACCCTTTGCGGTGTGTGAAATTTACACCTTATAATTAATAAGGAGAGGGTTCCTTTACCCTTGCCAACAATCGGTTATCCTGGAGTTATCTGGTTCCCGAAAAATCACACTACCTGGTTTAAGCTAAGGGTTAAGCCTAAAGGCATCACAGCGATTCAAAATTGGGTGCTCCAGTAAGTAAACGGCCTCTACCTGCCTACCAAGGAGTTGGCTACCACGACTCTCATTTCAAAAGGAATGTGATGTGTATGTTTATGTATTTTATGTAAAATTAATTTTAGAGGGGTTTTAACTTGACTTGTATATTTAGGAAATTGGAGCGTGGGGCAATTCTGGAGGGACATGAAGAAGAAGCCAAACTAGAGGGTTAAGCAGTCTTCGAATGATGCTACCCAATTTCTAAACAAGACTTTTCCCTTTTTATTTTGTAAAATTCAATAGATATTCAGTGTTAAAGCATGTGTTAGGAAAATCCTGAAAACAAGTATGTTCATATTTGCATGTTTTGCGTGGAAATTAGAGTCTCTGTGGCGATATATTCATGTATCATATGCCACTTAGGTCGTGGTGATTATCAAAAACCAAAATTGATTTTTACCTTTACAACGTACGGATTTGAAATGGATTCGAAATGAGTGGACATTCAAATGTTAAATCTTTTTGCAAATTTAATTTCCAAATTATGAAACCTTAGGGGATTTACATTATCGAATGTATATAAGGATCTCAAATTTTTTATTTTTTATCTCAAAAAATGATTATTATTCATGTTATGCAGTTGATACGTTCTCAATGTTATGCTTGATAATTTTTTTACTCGGTGTATAAGTTTCTCGAACTTTGAGTGTAATATATTTGGTGCAAAATAATCAGTAAAAGATGGATTTCATTTCACCCAAAGAAGTAAACCAATTCTCACTGTCAAAAGCGCATCTGCAAGCATGAATATATTCCTTGAATTATGGATTGAATGATTGAAATTTCAAATCAACAGACACGGAAGAGTTTAATGAATGGGTTAGGAATAAAACAACGGAGCAATTCGGAAATGGCTGAAATATGGGCGTCTCCTAATTCGGTGAAGTCACTGGAGTCTTAAGATGATTAAGGCAGAAAGGTGTGCTTCTAGAATACAAAAGTAATTTATAGTCTGGTGAAAGCATTCTCAGGGAGAATATGAGCAAAATCATTTGCAAACAAGAAATAAGAACAAATTTCATCCATCTTACTGTAATTAAAAAAAAGAAAACTATCACCTCTGAGGCGATTCAAATGATTTTCCTTCTCTTGCTAGTAAATTATAGGGAAAGCGTTCACTTTTGTTATCTCTCAAGGAACCTGTAGGTGATACGATTATAGACAGCGCACAAAAATCCAGCCAATTATTGAAACATCTTCCCAGCGTCTTAACTATTGTCATTGAGGACCCTCGTGACGAGCATCCTCCTAAATGATAAATTGGTCCCTCAAGTATTTTCTTCGCTGGAAAATACCGCCATTGCTAATACCCCTCTTTCTTGAGGACGCTTATCATTTCAAATGGTCCCTTCATATCCTTGGAATTATCCTCCAGAGGAGCTAAAGTGTTCTTACCGAAGTACATAACATTATGATGAAAATAGATGTCCTTAAATAAACTAGAAGAACTATAACCACCTTTATGTAGCACGATATGTATGCAAATCTTATCGTAGATGTCTACCATTTTTCTACGTATTTTATTTAAATCGATGGTCTAGGTGCCTTGATCTACGAACCCTTCGTCCCCTCTCCCCTTAACAGAATTCGTCTATAATCTGTCCCTGGAACTTAAGGTTCGCTTCTCTGCACTCCCCCCCCCCCACAGTTTTTTTCAAATTTCCTGGGTGTTTCTTATGATCTCTTTTTTTCATCTCTCGTACCCCCCTTAAGTGCTCGAAATCATGGGCGAGTTCGACAACGGGGTATCTCCTCGTGAATCCACGGCTGCGTGTGCATTTTGCGTGTTGGCGAATTCTTGTCGAGTGAAACAAACTCATTCGGTGCGCTCGTGGAAGAAGATCATTTGGACCTCCGCCACGTTTGAGAGAGGGACGGAAAAAGAGAGACAGATGGAGCGACCCACCCACCCTCTCCCCCTTTCTGTCCAGTGACCCGTCTCCACGGAAACCATCCGGGGATGACGTCACTCCCTACGCTTCCAGGCGGCCGCTCCCCCTTCTCTGTCACCTTGGAAACCCGGTGGCGCGAGCACCCCACCCTTGGGACGCTCGTTCGTAATCGCTCCCTTCTTCCTCCCTCTCTTCTTATTATTTGCTTTGCCCTGCGGATTTTCCACCCCCCTCCCCCTTTCCACCCTCAGACGCAGGCACGCATTCGTTTTTCGAAAACCCTCCCCGGCTGTGACGGGGAAGCAGCGTGCTATGACTAGAGTAATGTAATTTGTGAGTTGTGCAGATTGTCCCTGTACATATATATAAGGTTGTTCTCAACATTACCTTTGTATTTCTCTGATTTTATTTCCCGACGTGCAACATACGTGACATGGACTGAATTTTACCAATACAAACAAAAATCTTTCTAAATCCGCTTCTTTGAAGGATTGACTATTCGCAAAGGACATGTTTATTATCATACGATGAGGAAGATACGTATGATGAAACAGAGATGGCTATTTAATTCACGAGTAGATATTAAGACAATCATTGGAGGAGAAATATGTGAAAGGATCTTGAGGGGCCTAAACTCCTGCCTTAGGTGACCCCTTTTCTGACCCCATAGTGGGGCGTAGCCCGTTACGTCCGACTCGTAAGAGTTGCTATAAGGTTTTGGCATTTTTAGTTCTAGTCCACAGGTCAGGATTGATTTACGATGGACCCAAGGGCTAAGCACTGCCACACGTAGCAACCCCATCCCACGCGAAGGTAGTATGAAAGCCATGCACCCACCTCATGTTAAAGTGAACCACTTTTTAACCTCCAACCAGGGTTCCCTCAATCTCTTTTGCTTGCCCAACCCTTCAGTCGCCTCGGGCTCCTTCCTGCCGCCGAGGCATCGGAGTGGGCTTCGCGGGGTTGGGTTCACGATCGCTACCAAAATATTAACAAGGGTTTAGACGCTAGGTACATTCTTGTGGAAATTAAAATAATAAGAGAATAAATCCTTTTTAGAACCATTGGATACTTAACGGCCGAATCCAGGTATTAACGATGTCAGCTCTTAAAGAAAATTTATCCTGGAGAATCGACACGAGTAGACGCAGTCCGTCTTAGTAGTGCATGGCGACTCAGTTTTCGGAGCGTAAATACAAATAAAATCCGTAATTCAATGCAGTTCCATTCCCACTGCCAAACAAACATGAAGTGTTAGACAGAGAAAATATTGTAGCATTAAATTTTCGAAACTAAAAAAAATAAAAAAGATGGGATATAAGGCACATTTAAGAAGGTACTATGGTAGCTAAGGATTAAGGTACCCGCCGTCATTTATACAGAAATTTGGCTCAAAGAAGATGTAGCAGACAGCGAGGTATTTCCGAAATGTTTCGTCATCTACAGGAAAGATATTACTAAGAGACTAGGTGGGGAAATTTTCATCGAAATTGGCTTAAAAATAGGATGCTATCGTTAGGATTGCGACGAAAACGGTATAGAAAATATTTGTTGTCACTCCAAGTAGTATTATCATCACCGAAACTTGTTAATACGTTCAGTTTACGGACCACCTGACTCCAATATTAAATTAAATTAAATAAATTTAATTTAATTTTAATTAATTAAATTTTCTAGCATTTCACCCATCATAGCAGTGACATAATTGCAGTCTCTGGTGACTTTAATCTGCTGACATAATATGGGGAGGTAATTGTGTGAAGGAAATGGCAAAAGATTTGTCAAAGTTTTCTGAAAATATTGGTCTAGCCCTTGTTAAAAATACTAGTTAAATCATTTAAACAAAGTAATAGCATACTCAATATTTTTACAACTAATACTCCATAGGTTATTAAAAACTTGGGCGTAACTCAAAAAATTAGCGATCTCAAAGCTGTATCAGTAAAAATGAATACCAAGATTGGGTAAGTGATTTGGGATTAGCTCGAAGTACAAAAATAAATTAAGTAAGTATAAAGAGGCTTCGGGAGAAATTAAAATATACCCATTGCAAGCTATCAGGCTTGAAACAAACAGCATTAAAACAAAATAGTTTTGGAAAATGTTTAAAAATATGATACGTGACGGGAAAGAGAAGTTCATTCCATACAAATTCCAACGCGATGACTAGGAAAGGAGATGCACCGGTGAAGTCAGGTCTTAAGCAGACAGTAAAATTCGCTGATTTTACAAGCAGTTTAAAAAGTAATGACCAAATGAAGACATCAGGGAGTAGACACGTATAATGTCGAGAAAAAGAAAAAAAAAGATTGTTTGCAATGCCTTACGTACCTATTAAGGCAAAAGGTTATGCCTACGCTTAAAACATAACGAAAAAGCATTCTGTTTCTTCGTACGGAAAATGGAAACCCCCAACTGTGCGCTCTTTTAAGGGAAGGAATTGCCAAGTTGTGATAAACAGCGTAACTAAGGCTAATATCCTTAAAAAAATCCCTTAAACATAAACTTACTAGGTGGTCTGAAAGGTTTCCGACCTCAGAAAATTTCAGAAAAAATGTCTTTTATATTTGTTAAGTCGGAAACTTGTCGGACCACCCTCGTATATTGGTGCATAAAATCCTTACATAGGAAGAATTCATGAGCGACGTTATTATTTGGGTCCCGGCAAGAATTAGAAACCCTTCTGCTGATTATAAGAAGAAATGAAGCCCTAGGTTCGGGATGGATTCCATCCGTAACACTGTAGCGACTTGTGGAAGACAGTGCATTTTATTTGAGAATTTTTTTATGCAAGTCGACAGAAGAAGGTTCAATTCCTCGCCACTCGAAACTAAAGCACGTAACCCGCTTCTACAAAGTCGGCGATAGGGAGGACCCCAGTACTTTCGAGACTGATTTCTTTGAAATGTATATGTATTTCCTATTAAATCTTAAACATTAAGATCAAATTGTGACACACAATTCACACAAATGGGCAAGTTAATGAAGAACTATTTGAAGCTTACTCTCTACCAGTTGCAATTAATAACAAATGCGGCGGACTTTCTCTTAAACGCTCCCAATTCCTCAAATGGCCTTTTCTCCTATGAATTCGAGATACTTGTCGCGTACTCCAAATTTGTCTCTTCTTTGACATTACATTTCCTACAACTACTTCAATGACACCTACCTTCTCCATGGCTTACCCGCATATTCTTTTCATCTGGGTACCCTATGAAAGCAGCGTAAGGGGTGAAGTACTGCACCTGTTCTGCGAAGCGCGTCTTAAATCGATCTTATTTATTTTAAAACTTGTGTCTTAATAAATGAAAAAGAAACACTTTGTTCCAATCCACCACTTTATTTCAGGTACGACTAGTTTCGACGCTACGGCGTCATCCTCAGGTACCATTCATGGTACCTGAGGTATACATGGTACCTGAGAATGGTACCTGAGGATGACGCCGTAGCGTCGAAACCAGTCGTACCTGAAATAAAGTGGTGGATTGGAACAAAGTGTTTCTTTTTCATTTATTAAAATGAACTTCCACAAAGTCGAGGCTGAAACTATTGATATAACTTGTGTCTTCTTCATCTTTTCTTTTCCCTGCCTATTTATTTACCGTTTGATACCAAATTGCTTGTAAAATGCTGGTATTACGTCACTCAGTTATGATAATATTCTCATTTGGTGTCTTATCTGTCAGTTACATACGAAGCTCCTTAATATCAAATGTCTCACCCCATAGGCTGTGAAATGATTGACTCTCGGTCTCGATCCCCTTGTAGGCCATTCTTCACTTCGCCGTGTAGTGTGCTTGAGTTATGTTTTCTGATATATGGTCAGCTTTAGTAGTCCTTGACGTCGGTCTTGGAATGCGACGGGATCTCTGCTGACAAACCGACCGTAGCAGCCAGCGTTTGAAACTCTCTGCATTTAGTAGGAATATGAGGGAAAGCTCTGAGACTACTATTGGTAGACGGTTAATTTAATATGTACCGGGAAATTTAAACGCTTGATCTTCGACTTTTTCGTCCACGGTTGCATGTGCATATGTATACTTGTATGTAATTTTGTGCTTCCCTTTTTGTCGTTCTTATTACATTTAGTGTACCAATTTCCCTTTTGTAAAAATTCAGTTTCTGAAACACTCCTTTTTGTTTGTATTTAATAAATACAAGTTGGCTATGTTACCATGGTTACAGCTGAGAAATCTGTAGCCAAATCAATAAACGTTTTATTGAACAGCAATATAATCCAATCTCTGAAACGGAGGTAACATATGGTCCGGAGAAACTTTGTCTTGGAAACGAATATTTTTTTCTTTTTGTTAGATTTGTTTAAATTATTCCTGTTTTTACCCTTTACTGAGTCTTGTGAATGTGGATGATTTAGGAGTAGCTGATGTTCAGTGTATGTATTATGGTGTGGAAGGATATTTTGTCATGCTAGCTAAAGCTCCGTGGTAAGTAGTGTGTAGTCCCAGAGTCTATCAATAACCTACCTTAAGTCTACTGTCAAAAAAATAGTTGTGCACGGATGTAAGTATCCAGGGGAAAGAACGTTGGAATACTAAACGGAGTATCCGGGTTCGATTCCTCTCCTCGGATCAATCTTCACCCAAACAGATTTAGATGTCTACCAGACCTTCCTGAAAGTGCATAATGAAACCAGACTGCCCACCTGTACCCTGTTATAATGACAGAATTATGAGAAAAACAAATTCTCTTTTCCACAGATTTATTTGTAACGTACGCCGCGTTTCAGTTCTTCGAACCATCTTGAGGTACAAGATAAGATTCATATTGTGATGCAACTTATTTATCCTTGTTTGAGGAAGGGGGGGGGGAAGAAAAGAGTGAGGAGTAAGGTAGGGAGGGACAAAGAGGGGAAATATGGAAAACTCAAAGAAGGTCAGTTTTACCATCGCTTTTCGGTCATCGCTAGAAGGCGGCTCCATTCAAAATAGACCGAGTTTTTCCTCTTCGCTACAACACTTAAAAAGCGCTGAATAGGTATAAATAATCCTGTGTTTCATGAAAATGTAAAATTGGGTCTCTGTCTCCGTTTAGCTAGTCATTTAAAAAATATAGTCACTTGTTTATCCATCATACTCGAACAACTGCCTATGTTTAATTATTAATGAATGAAACTCACCATATTCTATGAAAGATTTACTCATGTAAATTTAATCCTTAGGCTCTACACTACGAAAATAAGGTCAAAAGACTTAAAATTTTAGAGAAACTTGAAATTATAAAATTAAAAATGGATGTTCTATTAAATGACAATATTTTTATAAACCACTCTCCTCTCCTAAGAATCCCGTTTCCACAGCGAACGGTGAAGCTCCCTCTCTTCAACTAACTCCACGCTTCGCTTTTTTTTTCAATCCAACCGCTTCTACCCTCCACTCTCAGTATGAGTCGAACAAACCTTCCCCGATATTGTCCTTAGAATCACATATACCTTATCCCTCAACAGGCCTCTGTCCATTCTATGTCATCTTCCCGCCTACCCCTTCCGTATGCTTCCCTCCTTCCTACCGCCAGGATAGCAGCTAACTGCTACCGCCCTCTCATTGATGACCACATATACTTATCTTCCCCCCTCTTTTTACCTCTCCATTTCTTTAGTTCCTCTGTTTCTTAGGATTTTCCATATTTGCCATCCTCCTCCCCGCCTAACTTTCTCCTCACTCTTTCCTCCCCACCCTTCTTCAACCAGGTATAAATATGATGTATTCACAATTTAAATATGTCTTGTACGTGAATAAGGTTCGATGGACTAAAACTCTTGGTACGTTACAAATAAATTAGTGAAAAAGTTCAAATATGTTTCCCTCATAATGACGAACTTCCACTAAATTTCGCCTGAATCTGTTGAATATATAATGAGAGAACTTTGCACGCCGTTGGGCTCAATGCGCAATGAGCTCAACCCTTACCTATCAAACCTAACTTCGGCTCATAAAGATGTCTCTGCTTCATGAAACACGATCCCAATTTCCCATCTCTTGCGCTCTGACATCAACCCATACCAGCACGTTTTCGCGGAAGATAACGAACGGATGGACATCCGCGCGATGAACAGTCACTTGCGCCAAGGAAGGGTTTTCCCGCTCCGACGAGAGAAATTTGTCTTCGAACCTTGAGTCGGTAAACGACCTCTTTGATCTCTCTCTTTTTTTATAAAAAAATTGGATTCCCTTTCTAGGTTCCGCCCTCATTATTTCCCCGAATCCTCTGACCTCCAACAGAACCCCGGCGAAGTGAGGGGGCGGGGGTGAAAGGAAAGAGAGAAGCCCTCTAGGGTACAGAGGAGTTGACGCGAGAGATTGTCTTTTCTAAAAGAAGGGGAGGAGAGGGCGCTGAAAAAATCCCTTCCCACATCCATTTCCACCCTCTGGGGAATAAGAACTGCCGTGGCTCCATTGTTGGAATCCGCCAAGTGCTTGCGACAACTGGCGCAGTCAGAGGGGGCTCCGGCCGCGGCCTCAACGTTTTACTCCAGAAAAAATAGTTCCTTAGCTGAGTTATATCGTAGATTCTATACTAGATTTTTTTCGTTTTCTTGTTGGAAAAGGTAACAAAACACTTAATTTCAAAAGAGAGCGAATGTTACTCATAGGCACGATAGATGCAGATGGCTGTACTGAAATAGGAAACGAAGAAACAACATTTTCTCCCAAGAATGAAGTTGTCTTTGGAAGATAATAATACGTAAAAGCCCACGAAATAGATGAGCATTTCATAATGAAGTGCGATTTTGGATTGTAAAATAGCTTCTTAAAGTTCAGTGCAAAACCAACCTGTGCTGTACCAACTACGAAGAGCTAGCATCATTTTCTGTCTTCGCCACTGTTTTTGACTGCTCGGAGAAAGTGTAAACAGAAAAATTTGACCTAACTGAGCGGATGACGGATAGATTTGTTTAGAAAAGTTATTAATTAAGAGTGGGTTATCGGAGATACTAGTTTGCTTGAGGGTAGGTTCACGATGTGATCATTTTAAGCCAAAAGGCTTATTTATGAAATGTACGTAGCTATCTAATTCCGACAGAGATATTTGTCTATATTTTTGAGATAAAATATTAAACAGTTGTTTCGGTTTTAAATATGTGGTTATGTTTCTAATTTGACGACGCTTCTTGCTGCCGGAGAGGGTAAATCAGGCAAAAAAAGCTGTGACAAATATTAATTTAAAATATTCTTCCCTTCCAAGAAGGAATATTTGTAAAGCTCCGCCTAACGCGACGCTACATAAACTGAAACCATTCATAATCTCCACATTCTGTTCCGCTCCTTGCCATCCAAATTCCTATTTTCTTTTACCTTATAGACGATACACAAGCTAAGATATTATGGTATTAACAATAAGTCACTAATTGCACTTAGGACTTCTTATCTAACGGTAAACAAAAAGTAGTCGTCGGCGGGTCGAGTTCATTAGAGGTAGGCATATTTTTAGGAGTGCAACGGGGAAGTTTTACAGTTCCCCGACTCTGTATATTATAAATTAGCGACCCAATACCCCATATTAACAGCTATCTTAGATTATTAGCAGACGAAATAAAGATTTACTACGATTTAAGGAACATTTAAAAAAGCGTACTACTTTGTAGCATTTTAGAAAAGATATCGGATTGGTTTAAGGTATGGAGGTTAGAATTATGAATCAGAAAATGTGCAGCTTAGATATTTGGGAATACGAAAAAAAGATAAAAAATATGTAAATTATTAATTAGTTGGGATATAGTTAAGTATTTTTGAACTGAGTGACTTGGGTGTTCCACTAAAATCAAACTTTCATGGTGTACACGTATGAGAAAAATATGTACGTCAGCCTTGAAGAAGCTACGTTTCACTTGACGGGTTGGAGGAAAATGTAAGGAGAAGTAGTGAGTGAGAGAGAGGTGTGACTTAGCTTAACTTAGGCCGCATTTGGAGTACGCGGAAAGTATCTGGGATCCAAGGAAAAAACGTATAATATAGAAAAAAGGTAAGATGAAGAGAACATCTGCTAGGTTTACTAAATATTTATACGAGGAGTGAGTTATGCGTCTCTGTTGTGCCGAGAGATTTAGGCTGGCGGCCTCTTGATTCTCGAAGAGAACAGATTCATGATTTTAGAAATGTGTAGGGCACCTCAGTTTTCTTGTGATACTTAGGGAATCATTATTATACTGCCTTGTATCGGTAGGCTCGACTACAGCGTTGAAATAAAGATGACACCGTCACAGATATATTGAAGTACTCCTTATTCCATCGTACAATGCACGGTAACAATAAAATCGAACTCAAAAACACGAAAAAATTAAGTTAGATGCCGAATTTGACGTATTAGTAAGAAAAAACCATTGCTTGATGTATGTAGTCATGCATGACTGTTTTTGCATATCAGCTAAAATGTATTCAAGTGAATGAATACATTAATATTTTTGCATGCAATGACTGGTGCCCTAACACCACCCTCCACGCACCATTTCGACGGTTTCCGGAATTTTATGTTGACGATGATATACAGTTTTGCTGCCTTCAAATTCCTTCCAACAACCTTATCTCTTCTACCATCGTGCCTAGAACTACGTTTTGGTTTCCTTTCCCTCAATCTTACTTCCCATCTTCTCCACACCCACATGTCAAAACCCTCCTATCCACGCCCATCCCCTCACCTCGGTTACCAGAATTCCGAGTATTAACAAGCATACCTAACATGAGGAATACTTTTTTGGTTTGGTATACAAGTACACTGTGGTTAAAGTAAATCAATCAATACAGTTATTATGAGAAACTTCCTCAAAACGTTTCGCACTACATTAACGTATTTTTAAGATATATTTTTTCAATCGATTTCATGATTTCCTGTATCTCAAGGCAGCGTAGAGATAGGACAGGAAGATGAAGCAATGATGGAGTTGGAGGACAGGAAGATGGAGTTGAATAGGAGAGACCCAGTAGTTATGAAATTTGCGATTGAAGATGTATTATTTAAGCTAATACTTATTAAAAGCCATGGGAGTATTAGTAAATTCCCTTTAGGAACCGAAGATGACGGCTTGGTATTAAAATTTTATCAAAGAGCACGCATGTCTGAAAACTCGAGAGGGCTAATATTTGCGGTTGTCTCCCCCTTGCGGTCAAACACTCTGCCACCCCACCCCCAGCTTCCGGGTGCTTGTGTCCCCTCGAATTGGAAAAGTACCACCCCCCCCTTTTGCTCCATCGCTGGCCAATCGCAGCCCTTCATTCCGCGACCCCCTGAGCCCTCCACGTGACAAAAGTCCTCTTCCCACGGCCCCGCCCCCATGGTGGGGTGTGTACGCGGGCGGGCGGGCGGGGGGGGGGCGGTTTGGAGTGGTTCGCCGCCTTCTGCGCCCGGGCGCCAGCGACCCCTGCGATTGTTTACCGAATACCGTCTCTTCCATCGATTGCGCTCTCCCCCCTATTCCACGACTCCTTCGCCCTCAATTCGCATTCCTCATTCCCTCCCTAAACACCCGTCGGCAATTAATTCCAGCACCCTCCAAACCCTGCCTTATTCCTTCCACACCCCAACAAGGCTCATGGGCAAGGCGAATGGATTAAAAGGATTCCGAAAATAAATTTAAAAATGTATGTATTTCAAATTATTAATATTCGTATTCTACGAAGTGAGGTTTCGATATAAACAGATAATAAAACTGTAAAACGATACATTCCCATGCCTCCCCTAACGAACACAACCTGACATACGATACTGCAATGCCCTCTTCAATTCCGCATACTTCCTTCCCCCTTTCGTTCCATTCAACATCCCTATCCTATTCCTATCCCATCCTCGTTTGCCGTACATTCTCCCCTCTTTCTCAACATTCCGTCGAGTGTGAAAACCTACTGCATCCGCCTTCCCTGCCTCCATTGTATTTCTGCCAACAATCCCTTCTACACCCCTTTCACCATACCTAGCACTTCCTCGTTTGTTTTCCTTTGAGTCCATTTAGGTATTTCTAACCCGACACCCTCACTAGCATTGCAGATAGCCACAGTTATCTACCCGATGGGTAGTTCGAAAGTTCAGGATGGAACTCAACTACTATAGTACTAGACCCAACGGTTTGTGAAATTCACACGCAAGTTTACGGGAGTCAGATCCACTTAGTGTGCCGCCTGCATTTTCCCGGGAATATCTGGTGTTCGAAAAATCACTCAGCTCTGGTAAAGCTGAGGGTGCCCAAAAGCGTGCCCTGGAATCGAACCCGAGTCCTACGGTCAGTAACTGAACGCTCTATACCTACGGCTATCACCTTATATATATCTATATCTACATCTACATCAATACCCTGCAAGCCACCAAAAAGGTGTGTGGCAGGGGGTGCCGCACCAGGAGGAAAGGGTAAGGGATGAGGGGGTTAGGGTTTTTCAAATGGATGGGGAAAGGTAAGGGGAACCTGCAAAACAAAAATATATAAATATAATCGTATAACCCTGCTCAGTCGCTACCTTGTATGTTAATACTTATTTTGTCCAGCCGGCTCCTGGGGATTTCGATTACAAGAATTCTGGTCTCTTATTGTTCTCGGAAAAAATGACCATTTAAATCTGTCTGTCCTGCAGTCAATCTCTCTAATCTTACATTCGTGATCCTTCTGCCCGTAATACGTTGGGGTTCGTATTATGTTCTTGATGTCATCGGAAAAGGACCCATCTTTAAATGTTTTTAACAAGTTTAATCTATATTGTAAACGCCTCTGTGTAAGGGAATCCCAGCCTAAATTTTCTAGCAAAGTAGTTACGCTACTGCGTTGGTTATAAATATATGTATATATATATATATATATATATATATACATATATATATACATATATATACATATATATACATATATATATACATATATATATACATATATATATATACACACACACACACATATATATATATATATATATATATATGCACACACAAACACACTCGTATAGCATGTGTTTTTGTGTTCACGCAAGCATGCATTCACACAAACGCACATAATCTATACGAGATGTGCATGAAAAAAGGTGTGTCCCACGTATTGGAGCCCAGACCCTTTTTTTAATCCAGTGACCGTGTGCTGCCCTTTCCAGCCTTGTTCTCCTCTCACACCCTTACCCCTCCTTAAACTTTGAAATATCACCGCATATTCCCCCACCTGCACCTTTTCACCCCTTCGTCCCTCTCCCAACCCCCGTCCCCTCCATCCACCTGTGTGCGTCCGTTAGTGCGTGGTTTTTTGCGTGTTCAGTTTTCGCCTTCCCTCCCGCAGACTCCTCTCTAAATGCCCACCACCACCTTTTTATCCTCTACCTTCCACCCCCCTTTGCCCCACCCTCATATCCCCGTGGACCAAAAAATATACAAATTCACCCCGCCCTTCACAGCAGCGGCTGGAATGGGACTTTGGGGGAAGGGTTGGCGGCCTTATCCATTCCTTCCCCATTCCACACTCACACCCTAACCTAAAAAGCTTCTCCTTCCCTTTTTCTGCCAAATTCCCACCAACCCCCCACCCCCCTCAACCCTCTCTCCCCACCAAGCTCTTCTCCTTCTCCCATACGTTAAAACTTTCCCAATCCCTCTCCCCACTACGCCTCCTTTGTCTTATTACCCTGGATTTATTGTCATGAGTACCCTGTAATAATCCTAGAAGAGGGGAGAAGGCATTATAATTGGACTGAGAAGCACAAACCACGGCACAGATGACGTTTATTGTATCTTTTGCGACTTATATTGAAGTGAATCTATTTAGGCTCTATGGGTGACTGTTGCAGTAATATAACGTTTTTTTCTGTCGCCAAGTATGAAGATCAGACTATCGTAAATTTGAATACCAGCATTAGCAGTCCAGTTAATGCATGAACTCTTATTAAGCTGGGAATTTATCAACTAATTATTTTAAGTTTAAAAATGCGTTAACTCAGATTTTCCCATTGTAGACGCGTGATTGCACCAACCGATTTGAAGGAGACTAAATATGTCTCCTGCGTTGCGTGGAGCAATAAAATCAGCCCTTCTACTGCTTGATTTTTTGTAAGGACCCACGGTGAATGTTATCAATTTTTGGCATTATCAATGAATTTAAATGAAATTATTCTCTGTGTGGATGACGAATGAAGCGTTCTCTTTCCGAGGATATAGCAATCTTTCCTCACTTACTTATAGTATACTTGTTCTGTACTAGTCCTTTGGAATTTCGTTTAATTAAGTTTGCTGCCCTTAGTTTCAATTCGCAGTCGCATTGAGTGAACCTTTCTAGCCATCGAGAAGAAAATGAAAATGAGATTATATGGGTGATGAAAGTTTTGTAATAGGTGTTGTTTCCGCATTTGGTAGATCTCATCTAGAATACGAGCTCCGGACGTTTGGAATCCCTGCGAAGGAAGATTTTAATTCGCCATGAAACTGAATGAGAAAGGAATGAACCGCCAACTTCGCAAAAGATCTCTCAGAGGAAAGAAAGAGTTTCGCGCGATTATTGGGAAACCTGCCGTGTTGTGGCGCTCGTTGGTTTGCTTAATTGTTAGGGCTATACCAATCGTGCGAGATCTTCGAAGTAGTTTCCGAGGAAAGCAGATACACCTTCATTCTTATACGAGGTATGATGTCAGAGAGAAACTCTGTCCAAGAAGGCTTTTCCCGCAAAGGGGCGACTGTAGTATTCAAGGAAGGACCACTGGAAAATCTGTAAACAATAATTGATATATTTGGTTTAGCATGTGGCACTCAAATGGATCGTGGACCATTGTCACATCATACCATAGAGTGACCTTTAGCCTCAAGATAAAATCTTTCATCTTCGATTCAAAATCTTTAAAAGTTTTCATTCCTTAAGGGAATGGCATTTTTTATACCTCAGCTGAAGTTAAAATCATTGAGCCATTGCTTATTTTCTTAAATTAGGTCCTTTTACGCAAATTTTGAGCTCTAAACGGAGACGCGATGGACAGGAGAGATGAAATACTCACAGAGGAGTAGGGGAGGTAAATTCACAATGGAGCAAGGATAAGGATTGTAATTTCCGTATTGATTGAGCCTGGAGGCATATGCTATGGATTAGTTGGTAATGTAATGAGTGGTGGTAATTTTGAAGGTCTACAAAATTAGAAGCCTTTAGAACCTGAACCAGGAGGCGAATACCGAAGATTACATGGGTTAATTCAGTGAAAAACAAAGTATGTGGACGCGTAGTGGAGGGAAGGGAAACAAGCACACGCATTGGTGAGAGAGGAACAAGATGGATTGGGGTACCCTGGAGGCTTATTTGATTGTCCAGGGGCGTGATAACGGGGAGAGATCGAGGGTCAAGGGTGTCACGAATAAGGTTAGTCAGAGAGAGGCTCTGTTAGGATGAGCAATGAGTTGGCGTGTACTCCAGTGAATTTAGGTTTGATTTCTCATGAAGGTTCGGGTTTAATTACTCCAGAATAGGACACGAAAAGGCGAGATCACGATGAAAATTGCAAAGTGGAGAAATAAACCCACACACTAGGGCTGCAGTAATTGAAGTTCGTCCTGAAGATGCCGGAGTACCTATTCAGCCATTGAATTCCAACAAATACGGTCGTTTTATCCTCTCTCCGATTCTCGGCGCTGCAGTTAGTGACTGCGATCTTCTGGATATAATAGTACGCAGGCGGGGTATAAATTAATTTGTTGTGGATACACCAATCCTGTTCAAGTAAGGCAAGCAAACTTTATGCCGAGTCGAGAGGATGAGCGTAGGGCTCTTTCGAGATGAGGGTGTGGTGGAGAATGGAGAGACTAAGTTGGACGGAGAGAGGAAGGCAAGCTCCGAGGTTTTCAATGGGGTTGGGCGAATAGAGGAAGTTTCTTGGGAAAATTCCGAGAAGGTATAAAAACTGGTTGGAGGAAATATTGAATAGCAGTGGTATTATAAGGCCGTGGTACAGAAGGGAGAACGTTGGGTAATCAGGGCTGAGGAAGCCAGAGAGGATGCTCTTTAGACTGCATGAATACAGGTAGAAGTTGCATTGAATGAAGTAACTAGGGGAAGTTGCCGTGATACGTGGGAGTAAATAATCGTTAGGGGCCGTGCCAAGCTATTTCTATAATTATGTGTAATGCCTTGAATGAATAAAACGTTATTCAAAGGAGGAAGCGAGTGCTGGTAGTGATAAGTGTAATGAAATGAAATTTGGATGAATAAAGGAAAGATAAATATTTCGTTCATGAAATGATTACTATTTTTTAATATTAATTTTTAAACTAACGATAAATATATGCCATACGGTGATCAGTCATAGAAACGTGTTCTGTTTGCCTGTGCGGTTTCATCCGGCCCCGGTGCGGCGGTTTAACGTCCTCGCCTGCCAACTCTGAGGTCGCTGGTTCGATTCCCGTTTAGGTGGGTTTTGTCCACCTAGGGCTTGGGTGTTTTTACTTGTCTTGGTTATAAAATTGCCCGATGCAAAGGCCGAAGTGCTGTTTTCGGATTGATGATAAATAAAAATCGAACCCTTTCGGTTTTATACTAGTTCTCGATAGACCGAGTTGCCCTCGATCCGCTGTACCTCAGTTAATCGAGAGGCCCTCAGGGCAAGTGATCTTTCTCTGTGTTTGTTCTCCTTAGGATGTGACACTCGAATGAATCGGATACACGTGAGGGTGGAAGTCTCCGATGTGCCCACCCGAAACTCTTTTGTATCGTTCTTTCTCCGCTCGCGGATGTTATCATTCATCCTTCGATCTCGACCTTCCTTGCCGCCCACGCAACTCCCCTTTCCTTCCTCCCCATCACCCGCGTGTGGAACCCACTCCTCTGGTCATTGGCCACTCTTTTTGCGATGCCCGGCTCGACGTCAGCAGTGACGTCAGCTGCGTCTCCCCTCCAATGTAGATGAGCTGGTTGCGCCACGAGATTCGAAATTGGCCTAAGGGACCTCGAAAGTGTTTTTTTTTGCCTCCGTCCGTCTTTGTTTTTGAAGGCAGTCCTACTATTTGGTCGAATTATTCCCGAGATATTCTGTAACTTGCACCAAAATCTCTCTTGAAGTTGGGTCTTCCCAAATTGTTTCATGTAGATCTTCCTTAAATAGAGATAATTCAACGTGGTATGTTTTGGGCAGTGTTCACATCTTTAATTCAGTAGTTCACAGTAATTTATGTCATGTCAAAAAATATATGCAAAAACTTTTGTCAGTATTTAGACATACTACCTTGATCAAAAATTTCCCGGAATTTATTCAGAAAATTAAAAATACAAGTTTATTCATCTAAATCTATATTGTCCCCTTCAAAGTAATCCCCATCGACTGCAACACACTTATGCCAGCGCTTGATCCAATCCTCGAAACATTTTTTATATTCGGTTTTCGGTATGTCCATCAGTGCTTCCTGCGATTTTTCCATTACTTCCTCTCGGCTGCTAAAACGCGTTCCCCGTAATGGTTTTTTAACTCGATTGAACAGAAAGAAGTCACAGGGAGCCAAATCAGGTGAATTCGGTGGCTGTTGGATGGTATTTGTTGCATTTTTCGTCAAAAAATTACGAATAATGATAGCACTGTGCGACGGTGCGTTATCATGGTGCAAAATCCACGAGTTTTCTGCCCACATTTCTGGTCTCTTTCGGCCAATTGCTTCACGCAAACGTCTCATAACGCCCAAATAATACTCTTTGTTTACTGTCTGGCCTTCTGGCAAAAATTCATGATGCACTACACCGTTGTAATCCATGAAAACCGTCAGCATTGCCTTCTTTTTTGACTGAAAACGACGTGGTTTTTTTGGTCTCGGCTCATTTGGTGAACGCCATTCACTTGCCTGTTGTCTGGATTGCGTGTCGTACTCATAAACCCACGTCTCGTCTCCAGTAATGATCCTTTTGATGAATGTGGGATCGGATTCAGCCTCGCAAATCATGTCTTTTGCGACGTCAACACGGTCTCTTTTTTGCATGAAATTGAGGTCTTTTGGAACCAACTTTGCTGCTACACGACGGAAACCCAAATCATTAACCACAATGTCTTGGGCGGATCCATAGGCAATGTTCAAGTCCTCCGCTATTTCTCTGATGGTTAATTTGCGGTTATTGACCAACATTTCTTTTACTTTATCAATTTTTTCACCGACTTTCGATGTCGATGGTCTGCCACTGCGTTCATCATCTTCGATTGACTCACGACCACTTCTGAACCGCTCGTGCCACTGGTAAACGACCGTTTTTTTTAGAGAATCGTTGCCGAAACACTTTTCCAACATTTCCAACGTCCGTGCGCCACTAAATCCGTTTTTTACGCAAAATTTAATACAAGTTCGTTGTTGCAAATTTAAATCCATTTCTGAAATTGTAAAAAATCGCCAACACACACAGAGGTAGATGTACTCTTGGCTACGTAACTTTTGCAAATGTCAAGTTATGACACTAAGATTTAAAGGGAATATCAACAACAGATGTACCAATTTAACAAAAAAACACAGAACTCAAATCGGAACGATGGGAGCGCCACACGGTGGTTATTCCGGGAACTTTTTGATCAAGGTAGTAAGTATATTTAAAATTCATGGCAATACTACAATATTTAAAATTAAGAATGTCGCAGAATTTCTGGTTAACTCATATCTAACAGATTAAGGAAGAATGTGTTTTGCTTTCGTTATTAGCATATGTGCGAGTAAATTACGCGGGGTAGGTATATCAGCGATTTAAAATTCCAATGTTCTCAAATTTCTCGTCGCATAGAGGAATATGACGTCTTAGCTGTCACACGTTTGACAATTTTGATTCGTTTCTCGAAATAAATTTGAAGCGAGGTTCGATTGTAATCACCTGTCCAAGACCCACAAGCATATTCAATGCTGAAGTGAGGGCAGCATTTTAACGTTCATTAATAAAATTAAACTGGTAATCTATACCAAGAAGTATTAAATGTTGCTATTATCTTAATAAACTTAACCTTTCTCAGCAACGGTGTGCTAAAGTCTAAAGTGCAAAGTCAATTTAATCCTATTTTAAGAATAATCATTCATCAATATTAGTAACATTGTTGACTAATTAGCTCTTGCGATATTAATCATTGATAAATAAATGATCCTTATAATAAAAGCCCCTTTATGAAATTACATCTATCGGCGAAAAATTCACCAGGGAATAGGATTGGAAAAGGGATTTGGAATACAGAAGAGTTGGAATACGAAATGTTTGGAATCCTCTTTCTCCCCCCCTCCCCACTTTTTTCTCCTTTTGTGCCCTCCCCTTTTCCCTTCTTGTGCTCATGAGTTAATATCGATTTTATATAAATTTATATATTTTTGATTGGCAATGGGATGCCAAGGACTATGATGAAGGGGAGAGTGTTGGCGGGCGAGGAAGGGGCGGGAATGGGATGTTGAATGGAGGCTAGGAATGGAGGAAGGAGGTATGCGGAATTGAAGAGGGGCCTATTGCAATGTTTTTTTTTTGGGAGAGACAAAATGGTTGTCGCTGTACCGTTTGCAGCATGTGTCCATTCGAAACCTACTTTAAGCAGTACCTTGCCGATAATAATTATGACAATATTGCCGCCTTTATCGAACGAAGAGGAAGGAATATGGATATAATATACGTATACAACACCATAAACACATTAATCAACCCGAAGGTCGGTTTGGTAGGTGATGGTAGAGCTCACCCAGTGCTAAGGCCGACGGCGTGTGAAATCCACACATCAGGATAGGGGGGCCAGTTTCTTTCCCTGTACCGGTTATGGTTTCCCAGGAAGATCAGGTACCCGAAAAATCACATAGCTTGGGTGGAGCTGCAGGTGCCCAGAGTGCCTTGCCCGGGACATATATATACAAATATATAAATATATGCAAATGTATTTGTATACGCGGGAATCAAACCAGGGACCCTCCAGGGACCCTATAATGATAATAATATAAATATATGCATATATACACTCACCCACACACATACATACATATTAGCGCACACATGCTCTCGCTCTCGCATACATGTAAAATATTCCAGAAACCTTACCTTCTTCGTCCAAAAACCATTGACTTTGCGTAAAAAAACAATTTCTCCGGCAAAATCTCTCTTTTGGCGAATCTTAACATTTGCACCGATATCTCCAGCCAAACGTATCATTATTATCACTGGCCCTCGCGTTGAACCAAACGCATCTTGGCCTCCCTGAACAATCTCATTGGCTCAAGGCGTCACGTGTCGCGCCTTCTCAGGATGATCGCCCTCAAAATTGCTCTCCCTGTTTTACGATGAGTGTTCACAATATATGTTGATATACTCGCTCGCCTCTCCGCAATAAAAATGCAGCTGTGGCATCACTTTTATGCCATCGATTGTAATTACATTTTTCGCGAATTTTCCCCAAAAATAAACGTGAAAAAATTGAATTAAAAGAACTATTGGGGCATCATAATAAGGAAAGTAGGAAACATAACGAAGCAAAAGGAAATTTTGTTGCGGAATTTTGGGGCTGAATTCAATAACCGCCGTGCGCCCTCTGCCTCTGGTGAAATCTGTTTTCTTTTGAGGGTTCTGTGAAATTTTGCGGTGGGAAAAATGAATCTCTGGCGAAGATTTTATCTTGGCGTGGTTGAGAGATGGATTTTGATTGAACGACAACTAGGGACAACATTTCTTGTGCGTCTACTCAACCCAAAGCGGTGTTATGCGTTATTACCCGCTATTCAATTAACCTTACGGACTACGTAGTTTGGATTTAATGCCATGCTCGTTTTCATAGCTTCCTAGCGCGGTTGATCACCGTGGTGATATCTGCTCACGTCTGCATCAAGCCTAGATTCCCATATTGAAGCCCTGCACAAGATACGAGTACAACCATTGCAGTAACATTCTCGAATCAATTAACTCTTCTGTGGAGCCATCCCTGTTGACTTCTAGACTACTTTTTCTCAAGCATTGATAAGTTTCCTCTTCCTTATTTTATTCTTCAATGTATTTCTTGTTCGTTTTTAATTCCTTTGGAATTGTTAGTCTCATTTCCTCCACCAGCTCTCAGTCCCAACCCAGAAATATACCTTTATTAATTTTAATCCCATTAATTTAATATATCCAAATAAATATTTTATAAAAATCTTTATCATCCAAGTGGAATTATTTTTGATCAAATTAAAATAAATGAGCTCTTTCCTGTCGCACGTCGTCCTATAATCTGGCGTACAGGTCGCAGGTAGTTTTAGGGATTTCAACAAAAAAAATTGTTGTTCTTCGTTATCCACTTAATGGAAGTACTTTAATTTCAGCTAAATTTTACTTTATTACGATACTCCCCTACATAATTTCTTCCTTCAGCTGTTGAAACTGTCATTCCCCATTCTTTATATAAATAAAATATATAATAATAATGTTCATAGTAAATTATCTGTAATTATGAAATATTTTCTCGGGTTTAATAGAATTTCCTACCGCCTTGATTTACTGCCCAAAGCGAGTCATACATGTGAGTTCATCATAGATAATGTATCTATCTACTCAAGTAGGTTTGGGGAAGGCCCAAACTACTATTGTGTTCTACGATTTTCCTGGATTTTCCTTTGTTTGCCGTACATTACTGCCGTCTTTGGTTCTACGTAATCTCTTTTGATCTCCATGTCGTGTTCAAAAAGCCTATCTTCCATTCCTTCATCTTCTTCGCTCCCCCAAAAATTTTCCCTTCTATCACGTCCTTAAACTACATCTAAATCTACCCTTAAATATCTCCTCCGCCGACTTTTTCCGCTTTCAGTCGCTACTCTTGTAGCGGATTACCGTGTCAAGAAGCTAATAGCGAGAGCGAAACTTTATGCATAAAGCCTTTTTTTTTCTCCTCGAGTGGAAATGTGAATGTGGATTTGTTTTTGGAAACAAAAAAAGGTCCAGAGCAAATAGCGACCGCTGAGGCCCTGTGGGGAAGGGGGGGGGGGGGAAATTGTCGCTAGGATGGGGTGTAATTCGTTGAGTTCATTTTTTATCATCTTCTTTTTTGGTCTGTCATGAGTTTTCCATGCATCTCTCTCACCGGGTTTTTTAATCCGCTCACCTTTCCTTCCAAGACTGTCTTCATCAGGGTGGTTGATTAGACTTTTGATTGTCACTGTTTTTCTAGACGTTTTTGTAAAGTCACACACTCGATTGAAATTACATGGGTATGCAGTCTTGGAATTATATTATCGATTATTTCATCAGGTTCAAGTCTGCATTTTTCTTCTCTTCAGTCATTCCTTGTTTCGTTTCTTTTCAGCTTTTCGCTCCTCTTGTTTCAAGTTTCTCCCGTCGCTTATCTCTCTCGATGACTACCCTCGTGAAAGATCCCATCATATTCCCAAAAGGGTCCCATTTACGTATATGTTCTTCCTTATTTCTCCCAGGGTTCCTTCCCCCTCCTTTTCGGCGAAGTCATGCCTGATTG
This sequence comes from Hetaerina americana, assembly GCF_022747635.1. NCBI lineage: Eukaryota > Metazoa > Arthropoda > Insecta > Odonata > Calopterygidae > Hetaerina > Hetaerina americana. The sequence continues at coordinate 4,938,092 of NW_027286070.1, forward strand.
AATTTGATCCATCCATTTGATCTTTGTCAGTCTTCTGTCGTACCGCATTTCCAGTATTTCCAATATTCTCTTTCATTCCCCTGTTATCGTCTATGCCTCGAAGCGAGCCCATAGATATAGTAGGTCTTCGGGTAAGAACCTTTTTTATGAGCATGTTGAAACCTAGTGATTGATTGTTTAAATGAGTGATGCATGCTCCCATGCTGCGAGCAAGTGGCATTTATTCGATCTGGTGAAAGCAGAGAAGAAGCTAAAATATAGGAGGTAGTAAGGCAGCTCATTTTAGCTGTTGATATGTTCGATATATGCATCGTGTAGGCATTCAATAAGATCTAGGAAAACACGAGGAAGCGTAAAGAAAGTACACGGAAAAATGATAAACCTTCTGTGATGTACGTGGAGTGATAAGCGTGTTCAATACTTCAAATGGGGTCGTTCAGTGTCCATGAATAGCTTGTAATCATCCGTTGTCTCCACTCGCGTGCTATAGAACTCGTCGGAGTTCATCGTAAACTGAGTGAGGCATGTGGTGATGGTGTTATGAATGCGAAAAATGCGTGACATCTCAAAGAAGAACGCCGAGCGACGTACCGGGACAAACGATCCACGAAGCATTGGGGCCACGGACTACTTCCCGGTTCCTCCAGTGGTTCCCTCTATAGAAGCGTATTTTACGTCTATGGAAAAATGGTGTTGATGTCTTAAAAAATGTCCGCATCTTCAGGGAGACTATGTTGAAAAGTAGTAAAGGTTTCAACCTTTGGGTCTATTTATTTATCAAAAGAAATTAGAAGAGCTATCAACTGAAAGCACCTCGTATTTAGAGAAGCAGACTAGAGAGATAGGCATGAAGGAATTATGAAAAGTATATCAGGGAACCACTCTTAGGATGACTGAAACCTCTGATGATGAATGAAATGTTATTTTGAAAGCCATATGATGAAATCTCGAAATAAACTTTTTTTTGCCATTATTGAGCTTGCAATCCCGTTTGATTCTTGATAAAACTAATTTTACGAAAACTAGAATGCTTTCGAAAAGTGAAGAGTCAGGCGTGATATTGTGGAATCGAGACATAATGAAAACTTCGTTGCAATTTTCCACAGTTAAAACTTTATTGCCGACCATGGTTTCGATACACTGTATCATCTTCACCTGAAGATGATACAGTGTATCGAAACCATGGTCGGCAATAAAGTTTTAACTGTGGAAAATTGCAACGAAGTTTTCATTACTAGAATGCTTTGATGATTTCGAATGAAGCGATTACTACTTTGGCGATGATATTATTGAACTCTATGTCCTCCTCCGTCTTTACAAGTCAAGGGTCCATTTGGAAATGAACTGTGAGCCTCAAAATGTTATATTTAGGAACCGTAGGCGCTAGTTATTTCAAGAGTATCCTGTTCAAAACGCAAAATCCAGGCGAAAAGATAACGTTTGCCGATGTTAGCGTTCCTCATAAACGGCAAGCATCTCTTTTGCTTGCCGTTTATGAGGAACTCTTATAACGTTAGGACACACTAAGTCAACGGAAGGATTAGTAAACGAAGGTTTGGTAGTTTGTGTGTAGCTAGCTTCCTGTTGGAAATAGGATAATACCGTGAAAGACTAACGATTTTGAGTGTGTGCTTATGTATCAGGCTTAGTGCTGCTCAACGCTGGCGTAGATGAAATAATATCAGCCTCGCACTACTTTTCGTAGGCAATACGACCTCGTACATTAACGGTAAATACGCGCCGAACAGAAAACTGATAAGAAATCCTTTTCCTCCCCCCCCCCTTTCCCCGCGAATCTTTGCAACAGCAGTGCAGATCATTGAGTGCAATGCGTTTGACCGCCCTAAAATGTAGTGATACCGAATATTATTTAATATCGATAACACAAATGGCTGATGGTGAGCTGATATGCCCCACTACACGTTCTTCAGTTGCTTGAAGGAAGTAAGAGGTAACTGAAGGAAAAGGTCGACCATTGAGACGCATTGCCATTCGATATATGCAAAAATCCAGCATTAGGAACGAGACGTAAAGAGGGCTTGGGATCGGTGTCCTTCCGGCGCGGTTTAGTCCAGGGCCGCTACTTGCGATACTACCGAATTTAAATGCTGCCGCGGTAGTATCGGCGTAGTCAATTAGTATCCACCCAATTTCCACGAGTGGAATTCTTTTTCCCCGCGCGAGGCGCCATCCGTGGCACAAGGTGAAGGAAGGTGGGCACACAATCTCTCGCTTCCTCGCTTCGGGCGTGTGTCCCTTCTTCCGTTTGAAATTGTGCGCGCGCGCGTGTGTGTCTTTGTGTGTGTGTGTGTGTTTTTAACCCTCTCTGAGCATCAGGGCCCCCATGCTTCCTCCACAGGGGGAAGCCAGACCCCTCCCCTCGCCTCCCCCTCCCGAATCCCACCACCTCTCCCTTTCCTTTTAATTCCCAAACCCCACCCCCGCTCCCATCGGCTTAGCGCTGTTCACATCCCCGCCCGCTTCCCCTTCCCTCCCTTCCCTCACCCCAACACACACGCCCGCCCTCCCCTCCTTTCCCAGCATCCCCCTCTTCGTCCCTTCCACGGAGTTCTCAGCGATCAATACCAGACGATCTTCATCTCCCCACCACCCACCCACCCAGCCCTCCCTCCATATCACCCCTTTTCCCTCCCCCCCCCGCTCTCTTTCTCTCTCCTTCACACCCCCCCCCATTCACCCGGGAGCCCTCCCTGCACCCCCTCCCCTCTTTTGAAGCCTCCACGCCCCGACACAATCCACGTACGCACCCCCCCCTCTCCTGTGCCGCCCTCCGCGGCATTGACTTGCTTCTTTCTTCTCGTACATCTCTCGCGTTCCAGCTCTAGGGTGTCGTCTCCTGCACCCGTGCGTTGTCACGCAGGGAATTTGAGGGGGCCGAGCGAGAACTGACACGCTCTCCATGACGATGGGGATTTTCACCGCGAGTGTCAGGTGCGGAGACAGTTACCCGACTGTGGGGTCTCCAAGGAGGGGGGGGGGGGTTCGTGAAAATCGTCGTGCTCCGGCATAGGTCGCGCGAGACTTGCAGCTGGGGTTCTTAGGCCTCAGGGGGGGGAGGGAGAAGTCCCACTTGGCGAGTCGTGCCCTCATCATCCCGGGCCGCATCTCCGAGGAGGAGGGCTGCTTTGCAGCGGCTCTTCAATCTGCATCCCGTTCCTAAATGCCGATCTCGTCGTTTCCTCAATCGCTCCTCGCCCCTTTCCATCGCCTGCTTTCGTCAGTTCATCATTCGTGGCCTTCTTGTGTTGCACCACCAATCCCCTCGTATGCATAGCCTTCTTTAGCGATCTTCGGAGAGCTATGGTCCCATAGAATGTCTCCAGTTAATTTTCCTCTTTCCTTAAGAGGATTATTCCGAAGCCTTCGCCCTTTTCAATATTCTTCAAAGGACTTCTTTATTTGATACTCTTTCAATTCATTTTATTTTCATCATTCTTCGTCACCCCTGAACATCCATTGCTTCCAATCTTCCCTCACTGTTGCTCCAACATTTGAGTATTAGGCTCCGTAAATAAGTTTCAATGGGTAAAAAATTCCCTTACCCATACTAAATCGTGATCTACGACCACTTCACATGTGTAAATACTTAAATTTATCATTATTTTTCCAAAATATCTAAAACTTCTGCTGAGAAGTCAATGACGTTACTGAATAACTTAATTGACAATTAAGAAGAACATTAAACTTGTGTGTAATACTGTATTATTAATAATTTTCTCTAGGGCTAGCATAGCTTTTCATATGCAAGAATACGTACGCGGATGAAAACGTCTTCATATCTCTCTTCCCCTTTCCTCATTAAGAACCTGAATGACCCCCGAACATTTTTGCTTTTCCGATGTCTGCCCTGAAAATCACTAAATAGGTCCTACTGTCCTTTTACGTACTATGCTCATCGGATAACCAGTTGGCGAGGGCCCTTAAGTTGTCGGAAAGAAATTGGAATTCACTGCCTTTTGATCTTAAAAACTCGTGAGCATTGCATTCTCTAAAAGATCATTTGACAATATGAGTGATCGATTTGTTTTATTCTTACAGTATCTATGGGAATTAGGTATAAATCATACCCAAGTACGTACGTACATATGTCCTGATATTATATTCTTGTGTACTCTTGCACTTCTGTATTCTAATCAATATATGCTCGCGCACACTGTTTCGCGCTGAACTACATTGGATACTTTTAAATGGGATCAGCGTATTGAAATTATTTTTAGTTCACAATGGATTCTTGACACTAACTGTCCTTGCGATACGCTATCCCGTGGGGGTATTGGGCGCTAATAACCGATCATCCACGCGCCGTGAATCTAAGCTCAATCACTCCTCTTCCCTCCCTTACCTTCCCTCGCAGATAAATGCGACGACCTGGATACGTATTGCCACGGCGACGCTCGCTTAGTCGCCGAGCTGACACGAGATCGGTTCCCGCGTATCCATCGTCTCCGAATCGGGCGTCCATCAACCCCCGCCCCAGTCGCGGCCTCCCAACTCGCTTTCACAACGGACCCTTCCTCCCCTCGCCCTTTTGATTCATTCCCTGTTCCCTCTTGGCTTCTGGCCCCTTCAACTTCCATCCCCAACTCCTACGAAACCCCTCTGGCGCTACTATTTCTTTGAAGTGAAATAAGGAAAACTCGTTTACGTGTTTGTATACGCACATATTTCCACTCTCTTCTTGGGGAACAAGTTAGTCATTAAGCCATCCAATATATATATATATATATATATATATATATATATATATATATATATATATATATATATATATATATATACTCAAACACGAAAACCCGCCAATTAGCGAACACACATTCATTCGCATGGATATAGATATTAGGTAACGGGATAGGAACACGTAGAAAAGACAATCACAGGGAAAGGCAAAATCGAACGAATACATGGGTGAGAAAGTTTCCTTGACTGGGACTTGAACCTCGGATCTTTCGGCTTACCGGGGCGATGCTATTTTAAATGTGCTCCTATTCCTTTTCCTTATATCTATATCCATGAGAATGAGTTTATGTATTAGCAATATTTAAAATATATATTATATATACATATGTACATATACATGTATATATGACACATATATACATATACTTGAGTCCTAGGGGGAATCAGGATGGTGCGGTGGCTAATGTACAGGCTTGTCATCGAGAAGGCTCTTTTGACAATCCTGAAGACAGCATATTTGTCATCGGTATCCCAATCCCTTCTTGAAGTGCTTTATGGAGAACACTTTGAGTGAGTACGTCCGCCAGGTGGGTGGTTAAGCTGCGGATCCCTTGGCGCCTTTTGTTAAGAGGAGGCTAATGCCGACGCCGGGTTTCTCTACACCTCTCCTTTCCCATCCATCCCTATTGGCGCAAATGACCTTAGCTGTCGGTCGCCTCCCAAAAAAACTACTTCTGCGAGTCCTAGGATTGATTGTTTTACTTGCCTGTGAAACTTATATTTCTATTTCCTGCACTATGAAATAATTTAAACTGTTCATTACATCCATGCCTACCCTGCCAGTGTTTCTTGATCCTTATTATGCTGTTTAATTACACGTGACACATTCATCATGAATGGAAGGAAGATGGTAATTATCGTACATGTATGCTTTTCATTATTTCCAATTCTTCCCAGTCGATAGAATTTTTAACATTTGATTGATGAATTTAAATTTGTATTTCTACTTTCCTCAAACCAGGAATAGAACCACAGACATCATGCAATTAATGCGTAGTCTCTCCATAGCACCGCCTTCTCCGTGCAGTTGCCCATGAAAAAAAGCCACCAGCTCTGGTACGACGTTTTACTAGACTCGAATTAGTACCCGGTTTTAGCGTTAGATGGCGGCTCTGAAAACTATTTAATACTTGACGTATGTCGTCATCGAACGGCATCTCGGGAAACTGTTTGCGATGATCTCACAGCGACGTCGTGCTAAGATACATATTATAAAAGCGTTGTCTGCACCTGAACCTATCTGTTTCCCTCTCTCACTTATCTCCCGCTTCCGAACGTGTCCCTACCGAGCACGGCAGACCCGAATGCGGATCTGGGCGGGGGTCTCACCGACCCCACTGGGTAATGGAATAAAACGCCCGAGGGAGTGAGGACAATCTCTCCGGCCCTCCTCTGCCCCTTGCCGTCTGCGCGCGCACGACTCACCACCCTAGATGTTGATGGTGACGTCACCCGGTTTTCTCGCAGCGTGGTTGGACTTTCCCGGCCTCCGCGACGCGCATTACATTTTCTCTCCGACGCCGTCGGAATTCGAGGATTCCGCGAAAGTTTTGAATCCGAAAGTCTCTCTCCCACTCTTTCAGTCTTCGCGGTAAAGGGTGTCCATTGAAATGCGCGTCTTGGATCCTACGTCTCAAGAGCGGCTTAGGCTTCGGTTGTAGGACTCGTGGTTGCGTCATCACCGCAACCGACCGACACCAAAGGCTCTTGCTCCCGCCTCGAATTTGAGGCCTTTGTCTCGCATTTCAGCGCGAAAACCGAATGGCGGCGAATCTTGTACCGCTCACAGCAAGAATGGGAAGGGGAAATACTAAAATATGTTTCCCAGATTTTGAATGGTACTCGCACAAGGCAAATGGTTTAAGCAGAATTCTATTTGAAAGTAAGTTTCAGAGTGCTTCGATGTTGATCTGAAAAGTTATACACATCATCTTCAATTGAGGACGACTTAATTATCAAAAGAGGAAATGTGATGAGTAAATATGTGAATTAAACACTATTTAAATTGAGACATTTGGAGCTTAGTATTCTGCGTAGCGGAAACTAGGTTTTGAGGGAAGAGAGTGAGTAAAGAACGGGGACGTTTGAGATGTAGACGAAAGACAAAGACTTTCAGAGGAAATAGAGGTAAGTAAACGAAGTAATTCCACGGGAAGGAAAGGTCGCTGGGGGCTTCACATAAAAGGCAGGAAAACCCGACGAACAGCCTGCTGAGTTACAATAGAACTTGAGAGGCTGTGATACGGAGGGGAGAATATCGGTTAACCGCGATAGGAGGAGGAAAAGATTGGAGGCGTTTGTGTGAAGGCAGGCAGGAATAAAAAGGTGTTAAATATAATTTAATCCATGTGGGCTATGTAAATTATACGCGTCGTTTTAAGGCGAGGATTAAAAATTCCGTAAATTCATTAAAAGCCTACCCTATCCCACTAGACTACTGGTAGTAAAAAATAAATTGTGTGAGTAAATCTTGCTTAAACATTCACTTTTGTCTGCTCGCAAAGTTGAGCCCTCTCCTCCGATTTCGTTGGGAGGTGGCAAACGCAGTCGGGTAAAGGGCCGCCATTGGCCGAAATTCGTAGACGGGCTCAGCTTGGAATAAATTTTCCGGCGAGGGGTAGATCTCCGTTTTGCGGCTTCCGTACCGCCGGGGTCGTCGCATGGGCTTGCGGTCGACCGCGAGAGGGAGTTGGGGTGCAGTAGTGGATCAGGGTGGACGCCTTGGGGTGGACGGTGGCCGAGAGAGAGAGAGGCCCCGCCGCGCGTCCTTTAGGCGGGTCCACGCATGTACAGGCCAGCTTTTGACTGCATGTGCGGACGTCTGCGTTAGGGTTTTCAGGCATATACCGGGATATACACGCCCTCAAAATGTACATTAAATACTTAATAATTTAGGGCATATATCTAACAAAAATGATGAAAAATAGATTAGAATTTAGAAATTAAATATCGTTATTTGGGCATAAAAGCACTCACGAGGGCAATATAACATTTGGATGGCACAATAGAACACAAAATAAGATAGCTAACACGTAAAAGGACACTCACATTTGAGATTGTTTGAGCTTTCGGCTTTCCCTGAGGCCTTCTTCAGGTCAGACTCACTCAGAGTCAGACCTGAAGAAGGCCGAAAGCTCAAACAATCTAAAATGTATCCTTTTACGTGTTAGCTATTTTATTTTTTATTATATTGTGCCGTCCAAATGTAATGTAGCCCTCGGGAATGCTTGTACGTCCAAATACCGATCTTTAATTTCTAAATGCTTATCTAATTTTCGTCATTTTTGTTTCTTCCCTTCGGCCAAAGCCATTTGAAAAGTGCACTCCTATTTCTTCAGCCGTTCAAGGAGTAAATAAAAATCATAGTTGAATGACCGTATTTCTATTTTCTAGTTTGTAGTTTGTGTTTACAAGTAGCGAAGTTTTGATGTGGATGATCGCTCTATTGATTGATTTCATTTCTTTCTCTTTGCAGGTAAGTGACGGTGCAGTTCTCTCGGATGGTTTCTGGCTGTTTTGGAGAATGGCGAACTTTCCGTCAGTATTTCTTAACCTATATTTCAATCAAATTCTGCTTCGAAGCTCGAAGCACGTCATTCGACGTCGTCGAGTGTACGTCGAGGGCATTCCTGCAATTTCGGGTGGATTAAAATCCGATCTTCGACTTTTGGTAGATTTAGAAAAGCTTGGTATTTTTCGCTTCTAAGTCCAGCATATCGTCCCCTGGAAGCGAGCCGAATTCAAAACCACGAAATTTTCTGCGATACTCAACGGCTGGAAACATATTTCAATCCTGTCAATGGCTTCCTACTCAATTTTAGGCGTGGATTTTAAGACATATGTTGGGCTGAATGTCTCCCTTAAGTACTGCCCTCGTGTGTGGGGGGGAACAAAGGGGGAGCACTTAATTCTTTCATCTAAGATGACTCGGTCTCCAATTCATTTCCGGACGTCGGGCCTGGAACTACAGCTCGCAGTAGTCAATCCATTGAAAATTGGGACAAGATAAATTTTTATAATAATTGAAGAACCGTTAAAATTGAGCGGAATGCATCAAACTGTTAGTTTAAATATTGGTTTTAAGTCCAACCGGATGTACGAAAATTACATAGCAGACTTCAGCATACCACAATGATTGAATTATGATGGAAAATGACTACCGCAAAAGAGATCTAAGTAATATTATCCATAACAAATTCATGATCATAACCGTTGAAGTGGTCGAGTTATGACTGATTGGACTGTTTGACGGTATAAAGATTCTGAAAATTAGCATTTACTAATTAATATAATTGGTATTGAACAAATTTCACCTCCCACACTCCTTCTTGGCGGCTTTCAGCATAGGCATGTATGTACGTATTTAAGAGCAGAGGCATTGCGCCGTATTCCACCGTCGTCCAAACAGCTCCGTCTGGCTCTCGGGAAGGAAGGGATTATGGTACCCTGGAGAAATGGAGGCGGAGATCCGTTGGTCCTGCACATAATAAATGGGGATTATGCGATAATCCTTGTGTAAGTGACCGCTATAATTTATATAATTTTCGAAAATGTCCTTCATTTTTTTATAATTGAAAAAATTATATCATTATACTGGTCCATAGCTAATGAGAGTAGGGGATCTATTTCCGTAATTTCCGGAGGCCGTGCATAAATTCAGGGCTCTAATCTCGACTTCAGAGCGATGTAATTATCGTCAGCGATGAAAAAGAGATCGATCCAAAGAAACCACGGGATTAAATGATTTTGGGGCGCGTTTTTTTTCCATTCCCGTAGGCCTTAAAATTCTTTTTTACAGTGTTATTTCCTTTTAATCTTTCCCACAAATATGTGTTAATTGAAGGAAGTGATTTCTATCTGGCGTAACTATCCAAAATATTTTGTGGAACTAATTCTTGCGTCATTGGAAGGCCAGTAGTAATTAAAGATTTTGTTTCAATTTGTGGTTACATATTCATTGCAAAGAACGCAAAATACATTCATTTTGGGTTTGCCCCAGCGGTCAATTTTGTTTTGTTTTGGATGTGAATTTTTTATGTAAAGAAGTAAATAAACTTAAAAATTTAAGTGTGTAATTTATATTCAAAACATGAGAGAATATTTCATAGTATGTGTCACATTTTGTTTGATATTTTCAAAATGGCGATATGGACTACGTATTGGATATAACAGCATGGTTGATACAGTCGATATGTAATGTTCCCACTTACTCAGTATTAACCGATTGGTTTGCCCGGATATTATCGCAACGCCACTGTATCTTTTCTGCCGCGGTATTTATTTCGCGCCGGTGTGCGATATTCGAAAATGATTATCGCACACTCTGAAGAGAATGTCTTCTTCAAGCACTTGAGAGCGATAAAACTTAATCGCCCAGGGGCATTTTCAAGAAGTAATCAGTCTGTAATGCACTGCGGAGCACCTAAAATTAATGGTATTTCAATGCGGAAAGATACGTTTTCAATACTTGTTTTGCAAAAGTATAGAATTCAACCATGGTTTTCCGAACAGGCCACCAACGGTGTCAAAGAATATACCGTCGAAACGTCTTCATTATTTGGATACTACGAAAAGGACCCGTTTCCTAAAGTTAAAAGTATGTGTCCTTGTCCTAATTTTCGTGTAATACGGAATTTATTGATGATAATAAATGGTTCAGCACCTGTTAATTGCCAACATCAAACGTTACGTAATTTTAAAAAACGTATGTATTACTTTATTAGAGTTATTTATGTATTCACTGTACTTATATATAATCTGTTTAGTTTTAATAAAAAGGCTCCAGCTATTTCCTCGATGATATGATAGTCGGGTGTGGTCGTTGCTTATAGATGAAAAAATACTAATGAGATAAACGAATCGTGTTTTCACATAAAAGGCCGGTTTACTATTTTTAGTTAGTTGGTAGGTGTACGTGTGGGCAACTACCACTATAAAGGTTTTCAGACCGCTGAACAATAATTTATCGGCTTCTGGAAATTTTCACGGTTCGTAGTGGTCAAAGTGTCCCAAAGTAGGGGTTATCAAACGGTCGTCCGCATCCCTGGGCATGTTATGCGAAGTTATGGCGGAGGGAAGGGTTGGTGTGCGAGGGTGCAAGGGTTGGGATGGGAGGTTGGGAAAGCCCCCGGGTTACCCCTGAAGGAAATCAAGTCATGAACTTGTTGGCGGTCTGCGGGAGCACGCATTTCCTCGATTTCCGCCCCCACACTCCTTTGCTCGACCTCCTTGGGCCGAGAATCGCCCCTTAAAGGCCGCAGGGGGTACCGGGCGGCGGCCTGGGTTGCGACCACCAGCCCTCACGACGCGGAGATCGGCCGGGAAGAGTCGAGCCGACTGCTGGAGTGCGTCGCCCAAATGGGCTTTTGATGTTCTTTTAGATATTTCAATAACCTTAAAAATGGATGATTCCTCAGCCAATATTTTCTTCATAAACTTTTGACAAATTTTTGCGTTTAGCCTAGTCTAATAATGAATGAATTCTCCATGAGTATCGCTCCTCTCAAAGGGAGCCGTAACAAGAGAGATTGCCCTTTTAGAGAAGTGAGTCACATGTCGTAATTACATTAATTTTCAGTCGCAGTTGACCTCGAGAAATATATTATGCGATAGTTTTTTCAAACATGTAACTGGTGAAGTGACGCTTTTTTAGATATGGTCCTGCGAATTCACCTCAAAGAAATCGTAGTGATAATTATGGTGTATCGAAAGTGAGTAATATGTTTGTGATCGCATCATGTTCCCTTCAATCATTTCCTTCGATTCGTTTCCGTGATTCGATTGAATTTTCTTCCGCATACCGATTTTTCCCGATTTTAAACATTGCGAAAATCGTAGTGTTTTCTAACAACTTCGTCTTCTCTTCCCCATACTATGCGCATCACTTATTTGTTTCTCTCCAATTCTGTCCATTTTATTTTCTCCATTCTTCTCCACGCACATTATTTTCAGCAGTCTCAAATTAATGCTAATCATTAATTCCTCTTCATTTGTTAAAATAATTGGAAAAGGAGCTGTGCCCCAGATGGTCTTTTGTAACTAAACCTATTCGCCTTCGAGAAACGACCACCTCCAGCCCATTTCCTCCGCAGAATGTCCCTCGGAAGTAATTGTGTTTTGGAAGCACGTGCTTTTAAGCCTTAACATCCCTGAAATAACGCCAGAGTAAATGGAAAGCATTCGCGTCAAACCGCGATTGGTTAATGTCTTTGGGGAGCCATGTGTACGGCATTTTTTGAGAAAGGGGAAGAGAGAATGTTCTGGGCTGATAGGTGCAAGGTTTAAGAAGGAGGTTAGAGGAAATTAGGTGTACCGAGGTGGTGTGCGGTTGGAGGTGTTCCATGTTGGTGAATGGGGGTTTGGGTGGGAGATTGGAAGAAAGTGGGTTGATGGATATGCGTATCAGAAAAGAAAATTCTGGGGAAGCGGAAGAGTGGACAGTGACCATTTTGGACCACATAAAGATCTGGACGGGGTGAACCAATGAAGAACGAGTAGGATGCACATTTCTTTAGGATATCTAGGAATTTATTTGAGAAAAGGGATGGGTGGACTATAGGAAGACGAAAAAAATATTAGCGGGGAAGAAGGAAGAGGATTCCTAGCTCTTAAAATTCTTATTCGTTCAAACTCTCGTACAATTTCTATTCCGAAAGGAAGGAATTCCGTTGATGCTAGTTAACCAATGAGAGTCGCCCTTTAAACCAGACTGCATTTTACAATTTTAAACCGTGAGAAAAATTGGCTGGATTTCGTTTATTTCGTGAATCACAGAATTGATACATTTGTGCACAAGGTGTGTATAAAAAGTATCGGGAAAATATCTATTAAAACTAGATTAATTTAAGATATTATTACAATGTTTGAAAACTCGACTTGAGCGTCGCACACTTTTACCACAGGCTACTCAACGACTCGAAGGCTCCCTGGTGGGCGGATTCCGGAAGGTCCTCAAGGGTACGCGTTCAAGCTTCTTTGACGGCATTTAGGGTCCCATGGTGGTGCCCTTTGAGGGAGGATTTCATTTTTGGGAATAGGACATAATCTTCTGGTGCCAAGTCGGAACCCTAAGGGGGTTGAGGAATCGTCGAGATGGCGTTTTTTGTCAGGTAGTATCTTACTTTGGCACAGGTGTGGCTTGGAACACCGAGTGTCTGGGTAGTTGAGTTTAGCGCAGATTTTTCACATCACTTGTTTCAGTAAAAATGGTGTGTACTATCAGTGCCAACACGATTTGCAATCATGCACTCACTTAACCGACGGTCTGAATCCAGTAGTTAACGCACCTTGCGCGTTGTCGTCGGTTCTGGAAGTCGACGGCCGTCCAGCGCATGACTCGTCCTCAACACTCTTTCGGTCATTTTGAAGAGCTTGTGATACTTAAATCTGCAGTTTGTGACATAGTTCGTCTTTGAACACTTGGGAAATTATGCCCAACGTCTCTGTTCCCGATTTTCCCAGTCCAACACACAACTTGATTGCGTAGCGCTATTCAATCGTTCGCTGCTGTTTGCGCTTGCACCAAGTCATCAAGTCAGCACCAAGGGGTACACTAAAAACACGATCTAGCCTGAACGAACGCTCGCAGACGATTAGCGCTTGGCACGTTTTGAAGGTCAGATTCAGCAGCCCGTGCGCTAAGTAAAAAATTGGTCTCGATACTTTTTATTTAAGCCCAGTGTGTGTGTGTATATATATATATATATATATATATATATAAACATGCACACATACAACGGAGAGAGAGTGGTACCCATGCGCTACTCATGTGGTGAAAGGGGTCGCTGCTTAGGAGGCGATAAGGACTGAAGGCCAGGATTTTTCCCCCTTTGTCTTCCTTGGACTTTGCTCACGTACCTTTTGCCTCCCCTCCAGTTTTCTCTCCTCCCTCTCGGCCATCATTTATCTCACCTTCAGCAGAACCCGCCTTCTCTCCCTTGTTTGGCGCCCGCATTGTGTGGGGCACCCTTTGTTCGTTTATCGCTTTACCATCCGAGCAAGGTGGTGCGTTAGAGCGCTATGTCTTCAATGGAGACCAGCCATTCGACGCGGCTCCAGTTCTTGCCTCGTTAATAAAATAAGAAGAAGGAAATAGGAGTAAGGAAGTTCATGAAGTAAGGACCATGCTGACTGGCCTCCTAGGTCGATATCTCCCTCGTGGATCATTCCCCCGGACTGCTTTCTCTCCTTTCTCCTTCGCACTTGGTCGGCAACGAGTGCCGACCTTTCGAATTTCAATCGTGGTACGAGGGAAGAAAACAAAATACGGGTTAAATCCGGCCCGTGTGCGAGTCTACAAGAAGGAACCGGTGAAAAGATAGATTTTTATGGGAAATAATTCGCCTGTCAGTCACTTTTTCTTGCCCTTGGCCTTCTGAATATAATTTGTAAGTACTTCAAAAGCGGTGGACCTCCCGACCAATTGTCTCCTCCGACCAGGGAGGTAAAACGACTGTTTAGTGTGCGTGTTCAAAGTGTTTTCAATGCCGTTTTGACAAAGGTTCATAAACTTCAAATGGACATGCTTTTTCGTTCTTCTGTCTATCGCCAAGGATCCGCTTTCCAGCCGGTCCAGTCTTTCTCTTAACCTCCTGATCTCGTCGCCAAAACTGGTTGGAATGATGGTTATGACGTCTCGCTGCATCCTTCATTCTTTGACTCCACGGTGCTGCGTCGAAATACCTGTGCTCTGGGGAGTTTTCCCGCGAAGGATACCAATCTATCGAACCTCGACAGGTATCAGGATTTGACCTCGATATCTCGACGAATCCTAACGTTTTTGTGCATAAGAACCTTATATTATCCAATATCTTCCTGAGATGAAAACTTTGGAATTGATGAGAAATTAGAATTTCGAGAGTCTGCTGAATACACTTTCTGAGGTTTGGCAACTAAAAGTGAACGCTGTCAGTTGACACACACATTCATACGCTGATGTCACGTCACTCGGAAAAATCCCCGATAGCCAAAAAACATGACTATCTCTGGGGGCGGGGATTTTCCTGTACAGCTTTTTCATGAGATAACATCTGATTCCAGAAGAAATTTTTTTACCGAATGTTTTTTGTCCCCAATCGCCGAATCCGTGAATGAAGTTGAATTCATGCCAAAGCGGATGCGTGATAGAAAAAAGTTGGTTCATTTTTGGTGAATTGAGAAGTGGCTATTTTTTTGACGGGTTGGAAATTCATTACGAAGTCGTTAAAATAGTTTATATTTTTACTTTTTTAAATGTTCTCAAATCGGTAGGTTAGTCAGGCGGTTTCTCAACGTTGGGGGAATTCCTTAAACATCAAATGTCTTTACTCAATATTAGGCTGGAGTTCTGTTGCGTTTTTTTGTTCAGGCGAGTCTCGTGTGACGCGGTGGATTATTCGCCAGTAAGGGTAAGGGATTCTCGTAATGGTCTCGCGGTAGGCGGAGTTCACATCGGTCAGTTTTTGTCAGTTCCATTGTCAAGTCTCTACGAGTGCGTACTCGGTAGTATAACCCAGTTAGTATAACCCAGTGGTTAAAAAGTAAATGTGAGGCCATTTTGCTTACGTTAATTCGTTCTTCCTCCCTCCACCTTGCCCAACAAACATTCTCCTCTCTATATCAATCTCCAACAGTCTATTTCCTCCCAATATATTTCCTGCATCTACGTTTCCAAAGTTGTTTTAACTCCTCCTAACATCCCTCACTCTTACCCTAATATGCCTAGAACTCCCTCGTTCCTTTCTCCTTTCCACGTGTCGCTTAATTCACCCTAACCCACTACTACATGCCAAATGCCTCCCTAATATTTTCATCACTTGTTAAGTTCCATTTATGTTCAACTCCCTCTTTGCTAAAGTTTCTTTACCTAGCGGAGTTAATTTTCTTCCCTCGGCCCTTTGTTAAATGTCGTCTGAAACATTTAAAGGTGAACTGTTGTTCCTCCTCAGCTTATATGCCTTCGAACTCCAGTGTTTTCAATTTAGCCATACCATTTATTGACATTCTCATTACCTTCGTTTTTTTCATTGTTTTTCATTCCATACCCTAAAAGCTTTCAATCTAAAAAGTTTCCAAAGTTTGAAGGGCAATTTTCACAATCAAAGCGAAATGATTATTCATGATTTTTCATCTTAAAATTAAAGCACAGTAATCTCGACTTTTGTTTCATGTGCTTCATTTATTTTATGCTGCTATAATATTATCAGGGCCGTATGTATATTTAAATTAAACTGAAGAAACGCGACCGAATTTTGACTTGAGAATATTTAGAGGAACATGAGAATAGTAACATTATTTCACGTTTCCACAGTATTTTTCGTGAGACAGAATATTTAGCAATAGGCGTCGAGTTTCTACTCTTTGACGTAAGCAAATAGAGAGGCTCGTTGACTCGCTGAACGTGGAGTATGTGCAGTATTTTGAGCGACGCGAGAATTTGAGCCCATGTCGTGACCTAACCGACTTAAAACCGCTCTCAATACGGCGTTACATTTTATTCTTGAGCAAGGGAGTTTATGGCATTCTTTGTCCACTTTGCATCGTCTTTCGGCCAGAAGTTGTCACCTTGAATCGTGCCACAAAATGATAATCTCAAGAAAGTGAATGGAAATGAAATTGATCCATGGTTGATTGGTCTTTGGCGGTGCGCTCCGTGGTTTCCTTTTTTTTCTTCGCTCAAGGCATTTAATCGTCGTCGATGTGTTTATTGCACGCCACCGCTGCGCAGGACACTTTGTCCATTTGAGAAATTAAAGTGGACTCCTCCGTACGCACTTATCGCACGTTTTACGGCTCATTGAAATAAATTGGTTGTCATAAAAAAGGCAGGGTTGGTCCAGATGGCCCTCACTTAGTGGGATAACGTGGTAAAAGAACCATAACTTGTAAAATGTATTCGCAAACCAACAAGTTAAACCGGACCAATTAATCACGGTGTCTGCAACAAACGGTCGAATCAAAACCGGTTGCGTTCTATGATGAAGTAACGCGTTATATAATTGGAGAAGAACTTTTAAATTAAAAATATCAATATACAATTTCAAATGCATTTGATTTTGTCGATGACTGCCACCTGAGTACGTTATCCCATTTGGGAAAAGGTAAATCGAGCGGAACCTTTTAAGGCTTTCCATCTCTTTCGCTCGCTTATCTTCTAGAGCACTGATGAGAAACTGCCATTAGTATAATGGGAAAAGAAGATGAATGTATTACAAATTTGGTGAAACCAATTAATTCTGCGATTTAAAATACTCCTGAGAAAACTCCGATTGACGGAATAATTTTAAATTTCTTCTTCCCACTTGAATATCACCCAAAAAAGGGACATCGTTGATGGGACGCTTGCTTAATGGATTGTATGAGAGTCAACCCTTTATTAAAAAAGTTTTTCGACCCAGTCGAGTGTCTTAGTGGTTACTTCAGAAGATGCTGGTTTGAATGAATACTTACATCAAAGGTAGTAGGTTAAATTTCATCCAAATCACGTTGGAAAATTCAAGGAAACTGCGAGAGATACCGTGACCGTAGCTTTAAACGGAGTCATCCGCTAATGTGCATTCCACATACGTCTTTACAATACCCCGCAAGCCACCGCAAGGCCGTGTGGCGGGGGGTTTAGGTCACCACCCTTTAAACTAGAATTAAACCAAATGCAAAACTAAATTATGTTACCCCTACACATTGAGTATGCGGCGAGCGATTGAGATCCTATTAAAAAAATTAATTGCAGTATTAAATAGGGTACAGAGAAAGGTCGCTAGGGACGTGAACAACTCGTACTAAAGGACATAAAGCGTTACTCATTTAATATAGAATTTGGAGTGGAAACGATTACAATGTAACGATTTCAGAGTGTAAAACTCATTCGGTTAAGATGAATCCCGGTCAAGGCAAATGATTTTTATTATCTGAACTTGATGCATTGCAGATCGCGTTGGTTTAACACGGGAGAAACATTCATGGAATCACTGAGCTTATTTAACTTTGTTTCCCGTCACTGCGAATTTGCACTACCGTGCCTTAAGGAATTCACTTTAAATACAAGACACACTGAGACTTGAGTCGAACGGAACCGCCAGTCCCTGTTGAGCTCATTAAACGGAAGCTCGTAGTCAAGCGTGATTCCTCGATCTCCTTTGTGTGGCGAATTTTCCCGGACGTGTTCGCCGACACATTCGGAGAAATTTAAATGCTCCGGATGGAATGCGGGCGAACCCTTTGTCCGGTGCGTGTCCGCCTAGCCGGAGGGGGGGGGGAGCGTTTGGACTGGCGCCAAATGCCGTCTCCATGGTTACCATTTGGAGATCGGACGTCGATCTTCTTTTGTCGGTCGCAGTTCGAGGCGGGGGTCGTCCCGGCAGTATTTATGTCCTTAATGAGGTCCGTCGCCCTGGTAACGGGGTTTCCTTTGCTCCCTGTGTCTACCTCGATAAGAGGACAAATGTCGCGGGACCCGGTCCTGAAGAAATCCGTTTCGACGGTCTGTTTTCCCAAGGATTTTATTGAGGGGAAGCTTTGAAGTGTCTCTGCTCCCAGGGCAAGGAGAGGTGAGCTGCTTTGAGATCTGTAAGCCTTATTAGTGCCGTTATCTTTCGCATCAAGAGTTTAGACGAAACAGAAAGGAGAAAGCATTGTAGAGGGAGACAAGTGAAGCACGTGGTAAAGAGAGAAAAGGTCGCTTTTAGGAGCCTTAGTTCTTCTGTTCTCATCATTTTTTTACCGACCCGCTATTGTTTCAAGAAATCGTTCATTTACATTTGATAAAGGTTATGGAAGGATCATAGAAGTGGCAACAAAGTAAATTATCTCACCATTTTGCATAACGGAAAATGCAGAAACCTTCACCAAAAGAGGTCAAAACTTGGTCTAAAAATGTGTTTCTGCCCAAAAACTTCATTTTTTTGCATTTTTTGGAGTAATCGAACCAACAGAATGTCAGAATCTCCTCAGAACGCTTATACGGAACAAATCTCTCTCTTCCCGTTCCATACCTAGCAATTGTTAAGCTATCCATGTAAATTATTTTCTCTTTATTTCAACGCACGAACGTTTCGAAAGCCTCAAATTTACATTCGTCCTCTCATTACAACGGCCAAGTTTCAGAACTGTAAAAAGTTTTTTTTCCAAGTCTTACTTTGCATTTGTTGCTTTTGGTTCCCAAGATCGCTGTGTTCTGGTTAAAATGTGCAGTTATTACGTCACAAGGGAATCGATCGTGCCAGCAGGTGTAACCCGCGACTCGTTGCCCTGGATCCTGGAGGTAAGGAAAAAGCAACACAAATTAAGGCTTCTCCTTTTTCTACGCATCCAACCTCCGGGCGCCCATTCAACCGCGCACACGAGCCTCTCAATCCTTGGGGCACATCATAAAGCCAAGTCCTCCGCGACCCCTGATCTCAGCCCCCCCCCCAAACCCTCTTCCCATTTTTCTTCCAGTCGTTCGGCCAAAAAATATCAAACAAGCGTTTCCAGAGGGAGCTCGAAACTGCGTAAAGATGGAGGGTTTGCTATTTTTTTATTATGACCGTCAGTTAAAAAGTTGAAAATATGTGGGGTTGAGGGAGAAATAAAGGTAGACGCACGCTGGTAGGATAGGGTCGATATAAGGTAAGGGCGCAATAAAACTGGGAAACAAGAGAAGGTGGAGAGCGCATTGATTAGATCCATGGATTCATTAATTCATGCATACTTGAGGTAGATACCTGTCAATGTGCGCGCTTATAAATATGCATTGATGCGTTTTCACACGCATGAACTATATATATATATATATATATATATATATAATAAAATGATATATCACGTGTGTACGTGATATGTAAAGAGTCATAGGGTGAAAGTCGACAGGGTGTACGATCAGTTAGAGGAGATAATTTGGGGTGTTCCTGGAGGGAAACTTTTGACAGTGATGGGGAATTGAAACGTGCTGGTAGCCGGTGATGAGGTGGGGAATTACGGTTTAAGAGCAAGAACTGATCACGTGGAGAGAACAATTGAGTTTTGCAGAATATAGGGTTAATTACAACGTTTAAACATTTGAATAAGTCTAGTTATACAAGTAAAATTGATCGGGGGTTCAGAAAGATATCAGTTAGATTATACACACACACATATATATATATATATATATATATATATATATATATATATATATATATATATATATATATATATATATATATGGGTACATATTTAGGAACAGGGTGATCAATTCGCACAGTTTTCCGGGTGTGGACGCGGACTCGGATCATAAATTATTATTAATAGGTAATCTACCGGTTAAGGTAGGTTTTTGGATGGACACAGCTCCTAAATAAATATTTAGTGATTCCTATGAGAACACAACATCCTACTCTGCATCAGGTCCCTCTTAATCTCCGAGTACCTTCTTCCTTCCTTCATCCCGTTCAACATCTCTCCAGTTTACCTGTCCTCATCATTGTCCTAACATTCCACGTTCTTATTTTAACTAATGTGGTCTTCTTCTTCTGCGTCTTCTGTCCTGCTGCTGCCGGATTTCCCCTGTAAGGGTTTCGTGGGATGACGACCGCGGAAGCCTTGCCTCCCCCGCTGCCGGGCACGACACACGGCCGATTGGGCCGAGCCCCGTAGTTGCCAGGGCTCAAAATCTCTATATTGTCCATCATGTAAATCTTGGGAAAGATAATTGAGATGGTTTCCCGTTGCCTTCCTCAATAGTGTTTTTAACGTGACACCATCACTTACTGGCCGCCCCACTGGGGTCAGACGCCATTATAGCCGCCTCACTGAGGAACAGACGCTGCGTGGACTACCTTTCGTTTGGCTCCTAACCTTCGACCTATCTGGCATGGGTGACCCTACAAGGAGCAATTATTATTACTCCCACCAGCACAGCTCTAGGGGTCATCGGAACGCACAAGCCCTTCCACCACGTCAAGGCTGTAGTCGGGGGAGGGGAATCACAAATGAGTAACATTAAGTATAACGTCAGAATCCAGAGGATCAAAGACGGAAGATGGTTGAATAAATGGAATATAGAAGCATTAACCGGAACGACACGTAGAGAGTATCAGCAGGCTTTCTTCGGGGAAAATCACATTAGTGTGGAGTGGGAGCTAGATACTATTGAGGAAACACGGGAACATACCAAAAGAAGATATCGTATGCCGTTAACAAAACTGTAAGAAATGAAAATAGAGAAAGGATAAGAAAACCATGCATTACAGTAGAGTTCGGTATCAAACTGAAGTGCGATGCACAAGACACGAAACAAGCATGGTCGAAGACTGAGGGCGAAGTGCGAAGAGGAAGTTGGGAGTTTACAGAGAAAGGTTCAAATTGGTGCCTTACACAGGAAGGTACACTGAAAGAAAGAGGGAAGGAAAAATATGTGCAATTGTTCAACGGCAAATCAGGAAAATAATTACTTGAGTCAAAGAAGACTCATGACAAATGGAAGGAATGTATGGAGGAACTACACAGTAAATGCATTAGTTCAGAAAGCTTAACCATAGAAAGAAAATATGACTTAAGATGTGCTATCGTAAACTTTTAATGATATCTAGCAATAATCGAGATAAATAAAAAAATTCTTTGTTATTCTTGTTAATATTATTAGCCACCACCATCCAAAATTATATATTTCTCCTGGCGTTTCTTGAGCTTTCGAAGACCGTCGTAGTAGAACTCAGCCGATCGCATCGAAAAACACTGTCTCTTGAATGACATCAATAATGTTGTCAAATCTCGACCCTGCATTAGTTTTAAAGTTCTGAAAACAAGAAAAGTCTTTTGGGCCGAGATCGGAAGAATAGGGCAGATGTGGCAAAATGTCAAAGCCACATCGCTTTGATTCCTCAG
This sequence comes from Hetaerina americana, assembly GCF_022747635.1. Lineage (NCBI taxonomy): Eukaryota > Metazoa > Arthropoda > Insecta > Odonata > Calopterygidae > Hetaerina > Hetaerina americana. The sequence continues at coordinate 4,959,668 of NW_027286070.1, forward strand.
CCGCACTTCGAGATGAAAGAGCAGGTGCTTTGTTGGCAAAGAGACGGGTGCATTGTTGGCCATATTTCGCCGTTTCTTCATCAGAGGATTACGCAGTTTGTTCAGCAGTGTGCAGTAATAGGCACCAGTGGTGGTCTGACCCTTCTCCATGTAATCTGTTAAGGTGACCACACGAATCTCAAAAAACAGGCATCATGATCTTCCCTGTAGACTTCTGCACCTTAGCCTTCTTTGGGGTGAGAAGAATAGGTGTACTTTCACTTCGTGCTCATCTTTTTAGTCTCATAGATAGATATATCCAAGTTTCATTCATTGTTACCAGGTGACCAGAATAATCATCTTCGTCTTGCTCCAAAAGATTTAACATCTGCCGTGATAGGTCGCGCCGTGTTTGCTTCTGAAAAAGAGCCAGGAGTCGTAGAACCCAGTGTGCTGACACCTTCGACATGTGTAGTTCTTCGTGAATAATTTTCCACACACAATTCTGTAACTAAGATCAGTCCCACCCATGATCATTTGGATGGTTGTTCTTCGGTTTAATATTAGGATTAAGTCCTCTTGTTTCTTCACTGTGGTAGTATCGTCCCTGAGTTATGGTTTTCCAGTTCTTGGATTGTCTGTGAGGAACATATGGCCAGTTGGATAATTCCTTTTGCACCTCACCACTGTGGTTCATAACGGGATATCATTTCCGTAAAGAGCCATCATGTCATCGTCCATTTGCCGGGGAGTTTAATCACAGAAATGAAGGACCTTAATCACTGCGACTAACACACTACGAGCCTCTTTATTTTCTCGATACTGCGAGTTATATCAATCTACGGCTTCCGGTGATAATTAATTAAAATCGATATACCCGCGTATGCAAGGGCCTTACATAGAAGTGCATATTACCCGCGAAGTGATCTCCGGACTTCTGTCTAAATTTGGAAAATGTTTCATGCGAATTTTCACTTAAATTTTGCGATGATTTCCAATGGGTATGTATCTCTTTAATTTATCGATTTTCGAAATCTCTGGCGCCGCGCTCTCTTCCGTAAGTACGAGTTCACTCCCTCTCTTACGTGGCGTATCCTTTGTCGTTCCTAGGCGTGCTTCGGTAGACTTGCTTCTTCTCCTTCTTCTGAGTGCTATTTGCAATACGTATCTCCTCCCCCCATCCTGTTTACCATTCCCTCCGGAGAAATTCTTTTTATCCTCGCGAGTCGCCCCAACCTCCGAAACCGTTGGATGTGGATCGTATAGGAAAGAATTTTCACGCGGCAATTACCCGCACCCCCTGCTGGAAGGGGAAGATGTTCCCCCTCTATCCCCCGTCCCAAGGCTCCGGGAGCAAACCACGTTCATTACCTAAATGTTGTTGCAAGGTATTGGTCGTTGGGCTATTACGAAATATGATTTCTCTCACTTGTGAAGAGAGGATTTAGCAACAACGTTTTAAGTCAGGCGGCTAATCTTAGCTCCGTTAAAATGTAACCGAATATTTTTTTTCTACGCAAATATGCATTAGTAAAGACATGTGGATGGGACTAAGGTACATTACGATTTTGGAACAATATACAATTTACAAAAAAACAATGAAAAACTCAGGTTTAAAAGAATCGACAGCTACACGAGTTACTAGTTAATATGTATAAAGCAATTACTAATTATGAATTTGGGGCCGCGGGTCGGCGATGGCACGAATTTTCCCCAGCCTGCAATTATCGTCTCCATGGCAACGACAGCAGATGATCCGTGGATCCATGATGAGAGTTGAGGGGGAAGAGAGATGTCTCCTCCGCAACAAAAAGTTTGCGAGCGTTCGAGCCGACGCTAATTAGTGAAGGCCATTACGTTGGACGAAGTAGCGGTGGTGCTCATCGCCATTCACTCCGCGAATGCCTATACAAAAAAGAAAGGAGACGGCGGTGCACCGTGACAATTTAAGCATTGGGTACATAGACCGAAATAAAAGTTCATTTTTACTATTCAACCGATTTATATATTATATATGTAATTGTATTTATTCCTATGCATACATGGATATGTTTATGTATATTTATGTACATTTGCATATATATATAAGAAATTTTTCCGAGCTCCATTTTTTCCGACTAGATGTCTGTTTGTCGCTCTAAATATTCTGAGTGAAATCTCGAATCTCTGACCCCGCGGCGTCCTAGTAGGTACTGTCCGGAAGACATGGGGGCATCCGGACATCCGCGTGACCCGCTCATTGGTACCACTGGTATCTGTGCGACGTCATGAAAAGGAAATATGTCGTGCCTATGCTTGGATATCCCTCGCAAATCTTTCCTGAGCGAGCATTTTATAACTTTTTAGTATTTTTCTTGTAGATATTCCACTTTCTTGGGATATTTGGCGATGCAAATATACTCCTCCATTTCAATGGAGTTTTATTAATCCAGCTTGGAAACTCCCAGAACCAATTAACTCTGACTGGACTTAGGTGGGTGAATAGTCCTGGAAGTGTAGTCCTTATGGTTGACCCACATATTTGAGTGCAAGGTATGGAGTGAGAAAATCGAAAGTCAAACTTGCACAATTTTTTAGGTACTAAATGAGGGGGTACTTTAATAAGAATCGATCCAATAGAAAGTAGAAAATGGGGAGAGGAATGAATGAAAATGGGGACCGGGTTATGAAGGAGTCGATATTGAATTTACCGTTGATAAATAAGTGTGAATGCATTTTTTCGCTGTTTTTTGTTATTTCAAAGGAAACGGATGAGAATAGATTCACTTATTCAGAAGATGCATCGAATTGGATGGCCCCGGAAGTAAAATTGTTGAACGATTGCGTGTTCACGAATAAATGTTCGTGATTTTATATAATGAATTTATTAATAATGTAAATAACCATGTAATTAATTTTTTTCCGATTTATACTTGAATCCACCTCCCCCCCCCCCATGAATATCTCTCAGTGGATCCTTAATCTTGAAAGACCTTTACCTCGCCCCTTCCAAAAGTGACATCCGTTAGGCAGGGTTGATGCCAATCATGCACTTCTATGGTTTCCTTCCTGCCTTCAAAAGGCTCTGAAGATATAGCCCCAAAAATACTTGCCTTCACAGTGGTGAACGCTGGGTTGGTAAGCATCTGAGATCATCATAATTTCAACCTGTACTTATAAAAATTGGAATTTAAAAATTATAGTTCTTCCCGACCACCCCGTTTCCTTCAAAAATAAGAAGTGTATGTATGTAGAAGCCCTCGCACATGCCAAGCCTAAGGTTTATGTAGTTCATGGACACCTGGTCGTAAATATATTTGATGAATAATGAAAAAATATAATGCTTTGGTAATAAGCAATTAGATTGTAGATTTATGAAGAAAGAGGAAATAGTTTGAGAAATGGGAAGGAGATATACTCAGAACGAGAGAGCGAGACTTGCGAGTGTTGTCGAAGAGGAAAAGGATTATTATTAGAGGGAGGAGGGCTAGTGCTGAGCCCTCGGGAAAAACTAATGTGATTAATGGGAAATGATTACGCGAGGGCGTATAGAGTGAATCAGGAAGGGAAGTAAGTTCCCTAAATTAATTCAGAACCAGTTACTTCTTCAAACTGGTACCTGCCCAGAAAAGAATCGACTTGAAGTAATATTTTCCCGCTACCATGTCCTCGAAAGAACTAGATCCATTCGTTCAGGAATTCCTCCAAAAATATTCTTGATCGTTTGCCATGACAACGCGATATCACTTGAGAAAATTTGATTCCACTAAAAAAACCCTTACTCTCTTCCTAATATCCCCTCCAATGAAGAAGATCTTCGCCGCCCACCACGTTGCCTGGCGCCATTTGGTTTTATCCTTCTCATCACGAGAATTGTGCGTCGTACGCTTCGAGAGGTCTTTGTTCGGTCTCTTTTCCCTTTTTAATAATATCTTTTCGTCTTTCGTTTGCCAATGGAATTACTCCGAATGTCAGGAGTGAAGCCCCCCTCTCTACGTTCATATTTTAAATCAGTAACAATCCTTTTTCAGCGCTGCCGGGAAAATTCGCGTATGCGTCGAAGAGCACATCCGTCATTCTTTACGTGTTTATATATATATATATATATATATATATATATATATATATATATATATATATATATATAATTCAGTGAAATCATTTTGCGTACACTTTCACTTTCCGTCAAAATTAAAAATATGAATACAAAGAAGTATTGAAAGGTTTCGGAGGCTGGGCCCTTCCCTTATTTGTCGTTCGCGAATCATTTGTAATCATAATAAAATCGGAGAGGGAGAGATGAGGTTCGGAAATAAGGGGTTAGTGTCGCCGGAAGGAGAAATGGAATGGTAACTATTCATTTTTTTCACCTTTGTGCCCGTGCTGAAGGAGAGCATAGTTTCGGTAATTTTGGCTGCAAAGTAGTCGTTCTTGCAGTGGGGAAGTGGATCGGAAGGCCATGAAGACGTTTAAATGGATATTTTATCACCAACTTAGCCGTAGTAATCATCCCGTCAGTTTCATTTGAGAGGATGAAATTCAAATCGTATCAAGCCCAACCCGGTGCGTGAAATGCACACATTGACAGGGTAATTATGCTCGGATAGATCTACGTAATTACTTGTTTGGAACGGATTTAGAAACATTCATCAACCAATAAACTCCGATGGGCACATTATTCCTTTGCAAAAGAAACACTTGGTTTTTCCACATAAAATATTTATTCACGACCTAGGTTTCGACGCTCAGCGTCATCATCAGGCGACCTGATGATGACGCTGAGCGTCGAAACCTTGGTCGTGAATAAATATTTTATGTGGAAAAACCAAGTGTTTCTTTTGCAATATGTATCGTTTCCACAAAGTGACGCCTGAAGTTATCTCCTTTATCTACATTATTCCTTTGTGGATGAATTTGGTGATGCCTAGAGGTATAGCCCGGAATCGAACCTCCTTGTCCGTAGCCTCTGACGGATACGACCATATCTTCTAAATCATTCTATTTTTCTTAAAAACTATAATCTACATTAAATATGAGCTACAGATATTCTCTAATGCTTGAAATATTCGATAGTTTTCGATTTTACTCGTTATCCAAACCATAGTGATAATCTCGAAGATCACTTTTTATTGATAAGGCCAGAACTCACCTAACACTTAACCGGAACGTGATATTCTCGTATTTGCGGCGTATTACACCTTCTTCTGCTGTGACGTGTTTCGGTTTCTATAGGATATCTTTATCCTGCCTGTGGTGCAGCAGAATAAACATGGCACAACCTGATTTATTAGGTACATGTGTAATACTTGGCCGAACAGTATTTCCTAATGATCGGGCTCAAACAACGAAGTTCCAGGATCCATCTGTCGTACTTAAGTGTAATGTTGGTGTTCATTTAGTAATCTTCGCATGTGGAAGTAACTATCGAGCTTTGCTTGTTGCATTTGTATTTAATTTCTACACTTAATATGGGTTGGTGCAATACTTTGATATTTCTGCTATTGTTAGAGTCGGTTTGAATACTTCTATGTCTGATGTATGTTGTAGTTTACCGCTAAGAGTAGGAAGAGAGCAGTTTTGTCGTATTTTTGTAATGCATACTCAGCCTACTAAGTCCTTTCGAAATATTTTTGAATACCATTCTTCGGAGGCACCCACAGCCTGTGTGTTTCCTGAGGTTTAGGCAACCCGCCGAGGAATTATGCGTTTCTAGAATGCATATACTCCCGGCGCCTCTCCCATCTTTTTTAACACCAGCATCTGCCAGTTCACCTAGAATCACCTAAGGGGCAAGGTCTATTTCAATTTTACATTAAATGCAGCAACAACACCGAATTCTAGCTGCAGAACCGCGGATCATAGTGTATCCACGTAGGCATCAAATAACCGCAAAATAATATTAATATTTAAAAAAGATAAGAGCGATGAAAATTGAGGTAGTTTTTTGAAAATTCGGTAAAACTTTCAATGCAAACCAGTCAATACCTTTTCTGGTAAGCTTTACAATAACTTGAATTAACCATCTTCTATATTTAAAAAAAATTACATGCATTCTGCCTCAAGCAGTGCGGTCGTGGCAAACAAGAAATACAGTGCTGCGCGGCGGAAAGTTAAAGGTACCACTTTGCGAGGTAACTTTTATTGTAACAATGGCAGCGTTAAAAAATTAAATGTTTCAAAAGCCGTGAATATTTGAAAATACCAGAGTGCAGTGAAAATAAATTAGAAGCGAAGGAATAAAAAAAGCGACGAAAACGGGAAAATGGATTTGTATTGGAAATTTATTAAGCAAAGTCTTGAAAAAAAAATGTTGATGCCACCAAAAGTGTCAGCTGAGGTGCGAATTGATTTTTCCTGCAAAGAATCGCTTTAAGAAATAAAGATTCATTCAAATTTTGATCGTGTGATTGAGATGTGAGCGTAGTGCATCAATACATGTATACCAGATTGTCATGAAATTGATTCTGGTTCATTTTCAGGACCTATTTGGTTAGAGAGATAGGTACCACTGTAATTGGCCTTGGTTTATTGGTATTGATGGCTTGGGAGGCAAGGATACGTTCTACTGCTTTATTTTCGATCTTATTCAAAACCTTATTATGATCTTTGAAATTCACACAGTAACAGCGTAATGGTATTGGGAGATTACGTTCCCTTCCCTCTCTGTTCCCCCTGCCTGGAAGTTCACACACACTTTAAAATCACACAGGTTAGGTTGGGATATGTTGTCAGACCCCCGGAATCAAACCAGAACCCATTATTAAACTTAAACAGATAGTGCTGACAAAAAATATATCGATGAAGAACTAGTGAGCAGCCATTTGGGGTGAGTTGGTGGGGATGAAGTTATTTTTCATGGCCGTTCTATTTTTTAATTCAATATTTGTTGAAAATGTTACCCTCTTCAGTCGCCTCCATAAATCCGACACTAACCTGTACTCATCCACTTCAAATTTCCTCTCATCTTCAAGATATGTTGCTTTAGCACTTTTAAAGGTTAATTTTATGCATTAGAAACGTGTGGTTTGAAATAATGTATTGTAAAACAGGTTAAATTGTTGTCAAAGATTGAATTAAGCCTTAATAAAGCCACATTTGTATTGTTTTAAAGGTTATGATGGCTCTGTTTGGAAATTATATTCAGAATAGAGTGTTGAGCATGTGTTTCCGGTGCCTCATCATGACAAGGATGCTTGTGAATGCATTAGTTGTAGCTGATTTGACTAAAAGTAAATATACTCGTATGAATATGAAGGTGGCTCTAGATACCATAATTTTGTGAAAATACTCCCTTGTCCTAGACTTAAGTAACAATACTGAATTTAAAAATTTCAATTCAAGTTATTTCGTGAGAATTTCACTGCAACATCAAATCAGTTCATAAAGAATTAACTAATATGATGTTGCGGTTAAATTCTCACGAAACACCTTGTTGACTGAGTGCTAGGTCTCACTTCGATATAGGCATTCATAACAAAGTCTTTTTGATTTACTATAATATTTAAAAATACTGTCTAGTAATATTTCCTAATCTTTTATATAGCTGCAGATTTCAGTGAGTGATGACTTTGATGCATCGGAAAACGTGTATTGTTCGTGAATAATTTGTAAAGATAGTTAAATATAAGTATTTCTAAGAATATTTCAATTGTTTTGGGATATAAGTTTTTTGAATCAATATTTTATTACAAAGTTTGACCTGAAAATCTTTTTCTTTCAAAATTGAACTTCATTCAACTTTGGACCTATTTGATAACGCTTTTGTTTTGTAAACACCGGTAAGAAACCTTTCACGAACCATTCTCTGCATTCACTGTTATTCACATCCAATTTTATTCGCCAATTTGGCGGTTTGTTTGCTTTGCGACATCATCAGGTGCCTGCAATAAAGGTGGCCTCTCAGAAGAAGACATCTTAAGTCATTGACCGGTGGGAAACTCTTAATAGCTCTAACACGAGATCGACGTTTAACTATTTCATGGTAGTTCATCAAGTGTTCATGAGTAAAGGCACTCAATGGGTCGCGTTCAATGTTGCTCTTGGTTTTTGTATTTCATCAGCGAAAGTTTGCTTTCCCAGGCACCTTCAATTGCCCCCAGTTCATTCCCTCCCGATTCCCGAGTACCGAATCCGCCCTGCCTTAATTGGTTTCCCGTGGAACCGACAGAGATGACGCAGCACCCGTCGCCCCTGGGTGGAGAGAACCGTCCTCATCCACTACGTAGTTTGAAGAGACGGGCGCGTTAGTTAACACGCATCGAGGCTCAAACGGCGAACTAATTGGTTCCGAGTGCTGAAGGGTTTGCTTGCGCCGAACGGGAGGTTTATTTTGCTAGTGAGGGGAAGCCCACTTCCATTGTGATCATTTCATATTTTACACTTTGGCATTTTCCTTTGTTGATTGATTCCGTTCAAATGCAATCCTTCATTCCGTGGGGGTGGTGTAGAATGGGTAAAAAGGGGGAGGAAATTTTAAAAATCTCTTCTTTTACGGAACGGTTGCTGTTACGTAGGGAGCACGAAGAAGTGAAGAAAGAAAACAAAAAGAATACAACCGAAATTTTTCACAAAATATTTGAGGGAACGTTCCTATTCTGCCTTTTGTTGGGTATCAACGATGAATAAATTTTATGAGCGATTTCTGGTTTTGGTTTTTTCTATATGCGATCAATGAACTCTTGGTGGATGTGCCTTCTTTTTGAATTATCGATTGCGTATCGTACTCATTATAAGGGTGCGGTTGTCGAAAGAACTGGGAGCCTTAGGCTAATACCCGGAGGGTCCGGGTTCGATTCTGCGTGACGGCTCTGGCCACTCCCAAAATTTTGATTCTTTCTGACCAACCATCAGGTGCAAAAGAAAACATAATAGGTCCCCCTTGGTAATACATTGCCTACGTGTGAATTTCATGCATTTTAATCAAACCTAGTAAGAGGAGAGTTACCTCACACACACACATGTATGTATATGTGTGTATGTGTATATATATATATCAAAAGTTATTTTAAATAGCACTGGGATTAGTATATAATCCAGCAGTAATGCATGATCTCCGGAAATAACAAAAATAGATCCCCTACTCTCATTAGCTATGGACCAGCATAATGACATAATTCTTTCAAGTATAAAAAATGAATGATATCTTCCGAAATTATATAAATTATAGCGGTCACTTATACAAGGATTATCGCGCAATCCCATTTATTATATGCGGGACCAACGAAGCTCCGTCTCCATCTCTCCAGGATCCCATGGTCCTTTCCTTCCCGAGAGCCAGACGGAGGCTATTTTGACGACGGTAGATAGGCAGTTGGCTGGTCTGTTCCTATAAGCATGGTTGTATGAAAAGTATCTTACAAATAGATTTATTTCAGATATTGCTACAATGCCTCAAAAGTTTTCGAAGTGCATTCCATCCTTTCCACGACTCAAAGGCTCCCTGGCAGGCGGATTCCGAAAGTTCCTTAAGGGTACGCGTGCAAGTTTCTTTGACGGCATTTAGGGTCCCATGGTTGTGCCCTTTGAGGGAGGGTTTCATTTTTGGCAATAGGAAATAGTCTGCTGGTGCCAAGTCGGAACCCTACGGAGATTGGGGAATCGGCGCGATGCCGTTGCAGAAGGTGTTCTCAAGCAGAAACTCGACTCTGCTCTTGGTCGTCCATGAAGACCTTCGGGACGAGTTTAGCGCAATTCTTTCGCATCTCCAAATTTTCAGTGATAATTATGGGAATATCATATTATCAATGCCAATACAATCATGCACACACTAAACCGGCGGTCTGAATTCAGCACTTCACGCACACGCCAGGAAAAAATTGTTACAGACACTTATATAGGAAAGTTGTTTCACTGAAACAGCTCTCGCGGGCCGACCGATTCAGTCACAGCGACAGCGCTGCGCATACTGACGCAGGTGGCGTGAGCCTGACGTACAACCGGCCGAACAAAGGCTGCCCCACTCTCGCTCCCCACCGCAGCCCAATTCCCTTTTCCTTATATCTATTTCTATGTGGATGAATATATATATATATATGTATATACATATATATATATATATATACATATATATATACATATATATATACATATATATATACATATATATATACATATATATATACATATATATATACATATATATATATATACATATATATATATATACATATATATATACATATATATATACATATATATACATATATATACATATATATACATATATATACGAGGGTCATCCGGAAAGTAGTACCCGTTCGTGCCGCATGAAGTGCTGACGATGCGAGTAGCCGCTGGACGAGGTCAGATAGCTTCAGTGGCTTGTCTGCCTTCTCTGAGCCAAGTTGCGTGACGCTAGCATTGCCTGTGTTGTTTCTGTGATTGTTTACAATGTTTAAAAAAATTGAGAACGCCGCCAGTTGTGAAGTGAGGGCAGTGATTAAATTCCTCAATGCAAGAAACGTTCGCCCATGTGATATTCATCGCCAATTAAAGGAGGTGTATGGAGACAATGTAATGGACGAGTCGTCTGTTCGGCGGTGGTGTCGCAACTTCAACATGGGGAGGGGGAACACACACGACGATGAGCGTTCGGGGAGACCGTCTGTCATTACAGACCAACTGGTGAGCTCAGTTGACGAATTCGTGAGGAACGATCGGCGCGTCACAATTGATGACATCTGTGAGCATTTTCCCAATGTTTCTCGAACAATTGTTCATGAAATTGTTAAACACCATCTGCATTATGCAAAAATTTGTGCAAGATGGGTCCCTCGCGTATCTCAATGAGCTGGCGGCGAAGGACTATGCAGCAGGAATACAGAAACTTGTCACACGTTATGACAAATGCCTTAATTTGCTTGGAGATTATGTTGAGAAGTAGTTTAAAGTATCCTCTTTCAAATAAAATTTTTTATGTTTGTTAATATTTACTTTTGTGTCTTTATTTCACGAACGGGTACTACTTTCCGGATGACCCTCGTACATATATATATATACATATATATATACATATATATACATATATATACATATATATACATATATATACATATATATACATATATATACATATATATACATATATATACATATATATACATATATATACATATATATACATATATATATACATTTATATATACATATATATATACATATATATATACATATATATATACATATATAAACATATAATGGGAAGAGTTCACCCCAGCCGTACTCTTATAAATGGGCAAAGGATGGGTGGGGGATATTGGAGAAAATAGAAACAGTAAATCGATAAAATTATAAAATTAAATAATTAACTGAAAATAAGACTAACAATAGTAAAAAACTAAAAATAATTGAAATATTTAAATACCGCAAACGGTTAGAACAATGAAATGGAGGGGGGGGAAATTAATTTTTTTAATACTAAAAAAGTGAAAATTAATCACGCATTCTCTAGCTTGGATGTACTATGCAGCAGTGATCCTTGCTAGTCGCATACACTCTCACCCTATCAGGGCTTACGAGAGGTTTCCCTCTGCGTCAGGGGCCCACCAATCACACGTATTGAAATAAAATTAAGAAATATAATAAACGAAAAATGATCACGCGCTCTCTAGCTCGGATGTACTATATAGCATTGATCCTTGCTAGTCACAGGCACTCACCTTCAATCAGGGCTTAGGAGAGGTTCCCTCTGCGCCAGTGGCCCGTCAGTCACACGTATAATAATAAAGGCAAAATAATCACGCACTCTCTAGCTTGGATGTACTATGCAGCAGTGATCCTTGCTAGTCACATACACTCTCACTCTATCAGGGCTTACGAGAGGTTTCCCTCTGCGTCAGGGGCCCACCAATCACACGTATTGAAATAAAATTAAGAAATATAATAAACGAAAAATGATCACGCGCTCTATTGCTCGGATGTACTATATAGCATTGATCCTTGCTAGTCACAGGCACTCACCTTCAATCAGGGCTTAGGAGAGGTTCCCTCTGCGCCAGTGGCCCGTCAGTCACACGTATAATAATAAAGGCAAAATAATCACGCACTCACTAGCTTTGATGTACTAAGCAGCAGTGATCCTTGCTAGTCGCATACACTCCCACTCTATCAGGGCTTACGAGAGGTTTCCCTCTGCGTCAGGGGCCCACCAATCACACGTAGTGAAATAAAATTAGGAAGTATGATAAACGAAAAATGATCACGCACTCTCTAGCTCGGATTTACCATATAGCATTGATCCTTGCTAGTCACAAGCACTCACCTTCAATCAGGGCTTACGAGAGGTTTCCCTCTGCGGCAGTGGCCCGCCAATCACTCACTTGCTTGGGTATGCGAAGACGCCTTAACCCTAGCAAAACTCACTCACTCACTCACAGGTCTACCGTGGAATTTCTTCCGACGTTAGTACTGTGACTCGCACTTGGTGGAAGGGTAAAGGGAGTGCCTAGAAGCTGACACAAGTGTTTCGACTGCCAAGCAGTCCTCTTCAGAGAAGGAATCATTCCTTCATGTACCTGTCATGAGGATGCTGTCACCCGGTATCTGTTATCCCTCTCGACATCCGCTCGGATCATGGGTTGACAACCGTTACCGGTCCTTCGCTTACGTATCCCGTGGGCTGACAGTGTATGTAGTTCAACTTCCGGCGCGCCAGTTGTGAATTCAGCGTCCTCTTCGCGCTCGTGCGTGTAGTTGTCGTAGCATGCGCGAGATGGCGTCACAGTCTTCTTGCCTCCCGATCGTTTCATAGTTCGTCTGTATGTTGGCCGGCTCCTCCGCCGAGGCGGTGCGTGGGCCGCTGTGGGTGGGCGACGACGACACGTCAAGTGAATCCGAGATTTATGTGCATTCATCATTCCCCTCACTCATTCTCTTTCTTTCCTTTTTCCGACAGTTCCATTCCATTTGCTGCTTCTCGAATCTCTTCCTAAGACTCTTCGGTTGATCTTCTTCACTTATTACCTTGAATTATGGCATCCAGTAAGCAATTGTATCTCTGGATACGTAGGGTTCTAAAATCTTTCTTACTATGCACTTTTTGTCTTACTTACTTTTTTGTCTTTTACTGTTTACATGTGTTTTCATTTTTACTCTGTAAGCTTGCATCGTGATTTTATACGCATTAAATCATGTCTGATTATCCCAGTTTCCTGGCTGTTCTCTTCTAACTTCAAAACTACAAATATATGAGTAAGTGTTGATGAACCTTTGTGCTCTGTCTGCAGTGCTGGCTTTCTGCTAACAGAAAGCCTTATCCACCATTCCTATTCCTCCCGCTTTATCTTTTTCCCGTTTTTTCCAAAGCCGGCGTTATTTTTCTCCAAATAGCCAAATTAAACATTTCCATTTTAACTTCCCATAATTTCATTTCACACTAATTTTCTTAATTAGATTGCCGATCATCGCCTTAGTCTTTTTAAATAGTTATTTTTGCGGTTGTTCTTTTCGTCGCTTTCCCAATCGTCGATGATGATGGTCTTCCCACGCTCTTCTTGGCAGATATGCTGCCAGCAATTCGCAATGTGATTACGCAGTGTATTCTAACGCCGCCTTGTACCTTTTCCTCATCCGTGTTCATTTATCTCTCAATGTGAACACTCACGAGTAGGGATGACGCCACCTTTCTCCTGTCTTTATTTTAGCTTCTTCTCTGCCTTTATAACTTCTAATCTACCCGTCGGTCTGCTAGAGAGTTTGTATTAAACGTATGCCGTCGGCATTCTTTCCACTTGCTTGCGAATGGCATTATGTTATGTCCTTCGTCGAGAAAAGATTTCGTTTCAGCAAATATAAAAAAATTGGCTTTATCTCTATCTGACCTCTTCTCTATGATTTTTATGAGGGTAACAATAGCTTCTGTTGATCCTATGCTTATCTCAATTCTAATTGGTCCTCATGTAAGTTCTCTCCTGCTTGCATATTCTTCCTAACATGGCTATTTTTTCATGCTCATCATTTTGTGGGTCGTGTCATTGTTCCCAAGTTTCCTTTTCATCTGAGCTTTCCTTATATTATCTATTATATTATTCTATACTATCGCGTTTCATTCATTTTCATTGATATTGCTTCTCTCGAATAAGTTTCACCCAGGTTAGGTTATAAAGCGGCTTCACAGTAGTGCCATCTGAATTTTCAATTAGTCTCAATGATAATTCTTCCACTTCGAATCTCTTACTTTCTTCCCACGTTTGATGGTATCTGCCTCAGCGGCATTAAATCTCATCCAGTATTGAGGAAAACACTTCCTCCGTGTAAATGACTTTCATTATTTCGTGCAGTATGTTTGAAATCTGCGTAAATATAACGGAAAATTTGGTGTAAACAATGATTCCTAAGTGGAATCTTATACTCTGCGCTTTGGGAATAATTTTTGAATTTTTGCCGGTTGGTTTAATGAAAGAAATAGAGAGATAACCATCTGTACATGTTTTGCATGCATTTTTTGTGTAACTCTTGCATTTGTTGGGATAAGATGGGTGGAAATTTTTGCCAACGAGTGAAAAATGGATTCTAAAAAAACATGGTCAGTCCTCGAAAAAATATTTTCGAATAATGTAGTTTTTTGGCAGATGGAGCACGAAATAGGATAAAAATATTTAAAAAAATATTTTGCGGTCGTTAGTATCTTTATTCTGGGGTCTGACCAGATCGGATTGCCTCGCTTTGGTACACGCATTCACTTCTGCCCTCCCTCTGCATTTGAGCGCAGAAATTCATCTGTGTTGTATGTTCGCCGGATAGCTGTTGTGGCTTCCCTCTTTATTTTCACCGTGCACCAGGGTTTAAGGCTTGCGTGTGGGAAATGGTGCTGCACGTCGTCGATCAACCGGCGGCGGTGGGAAAGTGAGAGGGAGGCAGCAGGAACATCAGATGTGTCGGGCCCGTTCATCGGCGCCATCTGTTGCGAACTGCGGGCGTTGCGGTTTCGTCCTCGCCCGCTGATTTCGCCCGTTTCTCGCGTGCGAGTTTTCAACTGTTTTACATACATACGCGTCGCTCAGGGTTAACAGACCCGGAAATGCGTCCCTGGAATCATCGCGGTCGATGGTCGTCGTCGCATGCTCACCCTACTGAAGTTCCTTCTCCGAGTGAACAAATGCCAGGATATCATTAAATCTCGACTTTTCGTCAATACCTAGATAAGTAGTGCTCTTTCAAACTACGTACGTGAACACCCCCCTCCCCCCAGGTAATTTTTTGCTCGTTAGGTGTCATGTGTGAGCGTAGCCGGAGCTTTCCCTGTTATTGGGGTATTTGAACCCGTTCGGAAAAGCACGGGAAGAAACAAAAAATTACGACTTTTACCAGCGTTAGGGAAAGAGATTGTAGGGATGTCTTCTGGTTTAAATTCAACAAACACGAGCGAGTGAGTGGAAGAGAAGCTGGAGAAGTGAGTAGGATGTTAGCCGCTGTTTTGTAGAGGGAAGAATGATGGGCAAGAGTGGTGTTAGTGTTAGATAGAAAGGGTTAGGTCCTCGGAGGGCATTGTTTTAAAATAGTTAAAATCTGGAGAAGGGGGTGGTGTTGTGCGATCGATTGTATAGATTTTAGAAGCCTAGTAGGAGCCAGAGAAGTCCTTGTATCCCGATCGAGAGGCACTTCTTATATAGGTTACCCAAAGTTTTATGTGTTTCGTTTAAATAATCACCCTTGACACGTTATATGTTTTTTGATTAGAGAAACGTTTGAAAATGAATCAAATTCATGGAAAGGAGAACTAGGATAGAGTAATCAAAACTTAATTGAAATTCAAAGATGGAGTCAAATACGGATATGAGACGAGGGCGATAGGAGCAAAAGAGTGATGATTTGTGAAAATGGGAAGAAATGAATGGATCGAGTAAGAAGGACATATTTCGAAGATTGGGTGAAGACTATAGAGTAGGACTGTGACGATTAAAAGTAAGGGAAATCGATGGTATGCATTTGGGCACGACGGCGTACTTAAGACCATAATTGAAGGGGGTAAAGAGTAACGCGATTACAGTGGGGTGTCCAGGGATGAATTATTTAGTGTGTTGGAAGATATTGGAGAGAGTGGCGTCGAAGACATTAGCCGCTATTGTTGTTATTAGCCGTTGGGTGCAGAAGAGTTTCGAAAGCTATTACAAGCCAATCCTCGGTTTGATGACCCGTGATGACAGCATAAACAAATGTTGCGTGCAGTATAGTTTATTGTTACCATAAGAGGCATAATAAAAGATTGATAGGTGAGTAGGGTATTATTTCTTATTTGGAATATCCGCGATGCTGATCGTATCAGGTAAAATCTGAAATAACATGAAAAAAGGTATTTGTCAACGGGTACATCTGACTACTAAGTGGGAATTCGTGCCAATTCAAAAGCATTATACGAGATTCCAATTAAAATGGTATTTGATTTTTTTTATTAAGGTCAATGAAGAGGTTGTTATCAGAGGAGAATTTCCCCTCAATCTAGGTCATTAATATTTTTTTAACGAGTTCCTAAAATAAAAAACTAAATAAATTGGTAATAGAATTGTCCCATAACTGTTCAAATGCAAATTAACTTCCTTCAGACCAACCTATGTAAAGACTACGGCCTCTGGGAATTTTCTTTACAGAAAATAACCATTAAATTTACCATTTTTTACTTTTATGTACATGTTAAATATTTTTTCGACTCATTTGCCGAATTCGGACGAAATCGATAGTCGTTCTGGAAACCCAACCCTCTTAATCTGGCTCTGCTCGCGGGAAGATAGGGAAAGAAGCTACTCGCAGGAAATTTATGACCGCAGTTTGCGGGGATATGGTGAAGGGTTTGGATTTTTATCGATTCGTACGCGAATACCTTTCGCTTCGGTTCACTGGGAAAAAATTCGCTCCCTTCTTTTTTTTATAACATTCATACACTTAGCCTTGGAATCGCTTTATGCACAAAGAAATTATCTAAAATAAAGCTTAATGCACACTCTGATTCTTTTGTGCATTGTCCGTAATTCATTCCCTGAACAAGTTCCATTATATCAGGGATAATATCGATCACCATTATTATGCTCTAATTAAGATATTCTCGTTATCGTGCGTTTTTAAGTCAGCGCAAAAAAATATATTATTTATGATGGGAAGAGACTGTGATTCGAATTATATACCAATAATTTGTTTTCTTTATTTGTCGTTTTTTGTGCAAGTTCAGCGTTCCATGCGACGGTTGGTGCGGAAGGCCGGGATAATCACATATTCACCGCGGACTCCACGCCCGCGGTGGCTTCCGGAAATATTTCATCGTCTGCGCGTAATGCAAAAAGAATCGCAGGGCGGGAACCTGAAAATACACGCAGACACATCCACGAAGTAGCTTAGTATATATATATATATATATATATATATATATATATATATATATATATATATATATAACACTTTTTGAAAGTCTCACGGACGTGAATAATAATGTATAACACTTAGCTTAGCTCTTTTTTGTGTGTATCTGTGTTTTTGTCTGTGTCCACTAGTGCTAAGTGTTATTCATTATATATATATATATATATATATATATATATACACACACACACACACACACACACACACACACACACACACACACACACACACACACACACACACACACACACACACACACACACACACACACACACACACACACACACACACACATACATGCACACACTTACATATGCAAACGCGCATACACCCTCGTTTCAATATCATTAATACTTCAAATGAATTAGTAGCAAACGTGTGTTCATCTGTAATAATATTTGTTTTATTTTTGTTTCTATTACTTGGATATTCCCCAAGTATCGGGTCTAGTTTATTCCCCTAGACACTGATGTTCGTCTTAGCCTTCATATTCCTTGTTCTTCTCGTTACCTTTTAACATTTCTTTGTTCTTTGACCGATGGACCAATGTTAGTAATAATGTCTTCCTTCTGTATTAGTTAGTGTGTTCATAGCGAAAGATTTTTCTTTGATACCTTCGGTAGGATCATTTCGATTGGATCCACCTTTTACATTCCTCGTGAAAATGGATTTGGGACCCCTCTCAGGCCTGATGGCACAGCCCGTTTTAGCGGAGTCGACGCTAACAACCCCCTTCTCCCCTAGTTTGAACCAATCCTCAGAATGGCCTTCAGCGCGCGACCTCATTAGAATTTTTGATTGCTTCATTAAGCGCGTTGCCAGGGGTCTCTACCTCTAACTCCATCCAATGGACGGCGCTTTTTCCCCCGACGCTAACCGAACCATAATGAAATCCTCGGTTGGGGTCACTTTGCATTTCCAGTCATAGGGAATCTACTTTTTCCAAGGCAAGGCGTTCCTCAAATGCTCCGGTGCAACAGTCTTCTCCGGTCGGCGCCTGTCTTCCAGCCCAGAGAGCCCTCATTCTAGTTTTATTGATTGATTTTTTTTTATCTTTTTACAGTTTGTAAGCGTATATATGTACGTATGTATTTATTGTTTCAATCTTTTGTCTGGGGAGAATTTTCCCCGATGAAATTTATTGATATATGAGAACATTCACTGAGATGTGTTGGAGTATATCAATAGATCTATCCATTTGAATATTTGGTTTGTTGTCGCTTTTCAACCATTGTTGCCACTCAACCCGGACAACTCACCCTTAAAAGTTACAGAGAAAGTCGGAGATGATATGCATGTATCTTATGAGAAAACGTGTTTCAGGACTTGAGAATTTAAATCAGAATTGAGATAATTCAGATCTTTCTTTTTTTATTCATTTTTATAATTAAAAAATTATTTTTTGTTTGGTACCCGAATCGAAACTTTGGCGCTTAGGTTTTTATCGAAGTGAAAGATAGTATTTTTAAATTTGTTTTTTTTATGTGTGTGGATGTTGATGAAAGATTAATTTTCAATCAAATTGACTAAAATTTCAATCAAAATTGTCATACAGTAAAACGACAAAATCAGGGAAAAATTTTACGGGCTACATTATTCCGGAAAGTCTGGAAAATATTGGGAATAGGTCCGAAATTTACAAAAATCTGGAATGTGATCTGTGTTTCGGGAATTCTCCATGAGTACGATGTGCCATTTACTTGTGGGAATAATTTCTGTTTTATCGTCGGCCGGTCTCGTGTTGAGGCAGAAAGCAAAGCTATATGAATGAGATCGACTTCGGTGACAACGGTGACACTGGAAACTATTATGAGTGATTAACGGAAAGTGTCGTAATTCCACAGCATCTCTGACACACTTCGTTCAGTGGTCTTGCTTAACAGAATTAGAGTTAAATTCGCCAAATAGGGAATCATTACAATCGAATTTTTCCTCAATACTATGCAGTCAACAATGTTTTTCTTTGTAGCCCTAATTTAACCCGTTGAGGTCCATGTAAACCAGGTTAATGGCGCCTAATCAATCAGCTCCATAGCAACTTGGGAGGACAATCTGGGAGAAATAATTCGTCTATGAAATCAAGAGCAGATCGGGAATGGGAATATAGAGCTTAAGTAGATCCCCTGAATATATTGTTTGTGATGTGGGGAGCAAGCGGAGTTGACTTGGAACCCTTCGGCTTAGTGCCCACCCCTCGGCCGCGTTTGCCCTCGCCGTGTCAGTTGGCGGGAGGTGACAGTTATTAAGTGCCTACCCGGGCGACAGATGAAAAATGACAGGAGGGAGGGGGAGGCGAAAGAGTGAGAGTGTTCCCCCTCCCTTCGGAGCGCCCAAATGTTTAGCGTTTGCATCCATTTGCACCCAAACCATTACGTCCGCAGTGAGGACGTGTGCCGGTGTGTGTTTGAGTAATTAGAGTAATTGTCGATTCCTCATCAATAGCATTCGAGACTACTTTGTCCTAACTTATATTTCCTACCGCCGTTGTCTCGATTGGTGCGAGGAAAATTAAGATTCGTTATATATATATATATATATATATATATATATATATATATATATATATATATATATATATATATATATATATATATATATATTCAAATATAAAACTTTGATATAGAGCGTAGCTATGTACGGCGCGGAAACGTGGTCGTTTAAGCAGGAGGATAGACGTAGATTGGAGGCTTATGAAATGTGGGTGTGGAGAAGAATTGAGAAGGTGAAATGGACCGAGAAGAAAACAAACGAGGAAGTACTTGGTATGGTGGGCGAAGAGAGGGGTTTGTCGGGAGCAATCTTATGTAGGCAGGAAAAGTGGATGAAGGGGGTGTTGACCGGCAGTGGGATGTTGAAGACTGTGATAGAGGGGAGAATGTTGGGCAAAAGAGGAAAGGGAAGGAACAGGATAGGGATGTTGGACAGGATGAAGGGAAGGAGAAAGTACTTAGAGATGAAGAGGGACCTGATGTGGAGTAGGATGCTGGATTTTGTATTTTGTTAGGAATCACAAAATAGTTATTTAGTAGCTGTGTCCATCCAAAAACCTACCTTAACTGGTAGATAACCTAAAAATATATTTATATTGGTGGACGGGGATAGAACAGAGGTAGCGTGTCTGCCATTGGAGTCAGTTTAAGTCCCGTGACAGGCGGATATTTTTTGGCTTAGAAAATATTTGTTAATGGTTTTTCGGAACGAGGCAGCCACACTGAACTGAACTTAACTGAAAAGCCACAATAAGGGTGTTTCGGAACGAGATAACAAGAAAGATAGACCCGTGAACCCATGGTGAAAGGTAGCAGATTCACCATTAGGCACTGATGGCGCAAACCGAATTGGTCGGCCCGGCATCAGCTGCCACAGCTGCGGGCGAGAATGAAGTGCACGTTTTTGATCGCAGTACTGCGACGTGACAACGGGAAATCACAACATTATTCTCCCTAGAATATGCAGCCGTGTCTTGCACTCAAATACAGTAGAATGAAAAAGATATGTGCCGCAGTAAACCAATCCGAGGATGGAAATGCACAAAAATATATATGAATATATATGTATATATATATGAATATATGTATATATATATATATATATATATATATATATATATATATATATATATATATATATATATATATATTCAAACACGAAATCCCGCCAAACGGCGAACAAATACTCATTTGTATAGAAACAGATACAAGGAAAAGGGATAAGAACACACATAAAGGACGAACACAGGAGAGGTGGGGAAGGCGGGATCCACCTCTCCTGTGTTCGTCCTACGTGTGTTCCTATCCCTTTTTCTTGTACCTGTTTCAATACAAATGAGTATATATATTTATTTATATATATATATTTATAATCTCCGTTTTGCTACAAATATCCATAAGAGTTTCCATCATTGTGGTCCCGCCTAATTAGCCTATGCGTCTGCATTATTATCATTTCTCTATATCAGCGCTGAGCTTTAATAAATTGTATTTTTCTATAAGTCATATCGTTTATATCATCTCCGACGGCTTCCACTCATTGTATTCCTATGTGTCGATGACGAGACGTTAGAGATTTAAAGAAATCCTTGTTTAGATTTTTAGTCCCTCAGTCAATTATCCTCTGCCTCTCATCACGGTCTTGCCCACCAACTTAATATGCGGGCCTAGAATAATTCCCACCGTGTCAGCGTTAAACTCGAATCATTTGTGTTCTTGCGTCATGTGTAATCTCCTTTGCTTCCATTATCTCCCGTTTCAGGCTATGCATTGAAAATGTGGCCGTTGTTGCTCATTGCCAGAGAGCAACAAGGGTCGCGAAACGGGCGGAGCTTCTCTCTCGTTCCCTCTGCAAATCCGATATTAAGTCCTCTTGCGCAGGGTCCCAAACCTCGTCGAGGATTCGAGGTGAAACGCCCTGCCTCTCCCGCATATTTTCATTGGAACACTTCTCCGCCATTCGTTTGATGAACCCTAGGATCTTTTTTGATGAGTCTCACATTTGTTCCTTTTGGGTGCGCCACCGTGACGAAGTCCGTGGAATTATCTTTCCTGCCGGTTTCCCTTTTCCGAGACCATAATTTCGCAGTCTTTTTGTGGGAGAGAGTCGGGAAACAGGGTCTGCTTGTTCCCCTTCCTTCAACATATTCTCCCTTTTATCTTCCTCCTGTGCTTTCTGGGGACAAGGGATGAGCTTTTCGCGCGCCCACGGCATCCTCATCCGCACCCCGTAAAAGGGAAGGGACGACCTTTCACTGCTGAGGCATAAGGCGATACATTGAAACTGATATTGCGGTATTAATGCATTGGAATGTGATAAAGAATTCAAATTAATGTTTCAGTGTATCATTTTTTGTTGTTGCCTTTTCTGTAAACGATATATTGATACTTCGTGGCAACGGAATGCGACGGTATTAAGTTGACGAAAATGCAATATTTCGGTCTTTTTGGTGCCAAAAATCAAGGGCGATATAACGGAAACGAAATGGTAAATTCACTGACTTTTGATACCACGGGAGATAGCGAAATATCAGTTCAATCTGCACGGGAGTGCCTTAATGCAATCCGTGATCAGTTTCTTCCAGTTGCATCCCCGTCTACCTGACCAACGTATTTCACCGTTAGCATTACCAGTGACACAATATTTTGTGTATCAATCACGTTTCAAAGTCTTTAGCTTTGGCCTTACTGTGTAGGATACCTTTTTCAATTTTACCCTGTATTATATTCATAAAAAAAACACATCAAATTCGAAGATGCTTCCAAGCAATCCCATTTTTTTTTAAGTTAGGTCAGATCGGGAGAGGGGAAAGAAGACAATATTCTTGTTGAACGGCAGATAGAAACATTGAACATGGAAATGATGTACGGCAAGTGGGAGGTAGGCAGTCACCGTCGAAAACCCTTCGTTCAGCACATCCGACGACTTCGACCCCATGGAATCATTGCACCTGAATGATGCGAAAAAAGTACATACACTCCCACAAAAACAAAGGTTATGCGATTTTCTAGAAAGAAAAAGGCTAAGCTAAACATTAAAATAGGAGGACAAAAACTAGAGCAGGTAGAACAGTTTACGTATCTCGGAAGTGTTTTGGACCAACACGGTCAAAGTAGTAGGGATGTAAGGAGAAGAATTGCATTAGGCAAAGAGGCTTTCATAAGGAGGAGGGAGTTGATGACAGGGTCGTTGAGTAAGGATATTAAGAAAACACTCGTAAAAACTTTGATATGGAGCGTAGCTATGTACGGCGCGGAAACGTGGTCATTGAAGCAGGAGGATAGACGTAGACTGGAGGCTTTTGAAATGTGGGTGTGGAGAAGAATTGAGAAGGTGAAATGGACCGAGAAGAAAACAAATGAGGAAGTACTTGGTATGGTGGGCGAAGAGAGGGATTTACTGGGAGAAATCCTATGGAGGCAGGAAAAGTGGATGAAGGGGGTATTGACCGGCAGCGGGATGTTGAAGACTGTGATAGAGGGGAGAATGTTAGGCAAACGCGGAAAGGGAAGGAACAGGATAGGGATGTTGGACGGAATGAAGGGAGGAAGAAATTACTCAGAGATGAAGAGGGACCTGATATAGAGTAGGATGATGGATTTTGTATTTTGTTAGGAGTCACAAAATATTTATTTGGTAGCTGTGTCCATTATTACCTAATAATAATGCTCCCACAGAGAAAATATGTTGAAAGGGAACCGAAGTTTCAATTTTCTGACTAGAGTACTTAGGGAAAAAATGAGGACAACTTAGAATTATAAGACGGCATTATTTATGTACTTCCTATTTTGCTTAACATCTGCATTATATTTACTTACTCAAAGGGGCGTTTTCTGGATGATAGCGGGCAGTGTTCCAATGAGAGTCCATTTTAAAAGATTCGAAGTTTCGGAATACTTACGCCAAGGAAATCTCGGGAGGCTCATTTCGTCAATCACCCCCGTCCATAAAACGTACTTCAGAGAAGCCATGAAATTATTGGAGCATCTTAAAGGAGGACCGTTCGTCGCAACTCGTTAGGTTACCGGTGGTGAATGCCTCTCCTTTCGTATTGAGTTCTCCGCCCTCTCTCTCCCCTCTGCGTTTCCTGGTTTCACATATTTCCCAGTGCTGTTTTTACGTGAGCAGCGGTCGCCTCCACCACCGTAGATGGAGGCGCACACCCAAAGAGGGTCGTTGGTGATCTTTGACCGTCGTACCTCTTCCCCCCCCCAGAGGGAGCGGGAGTTCCCACCCCCAGCTACGATGCTACCTCAGGGGGAAACCGCGCGACTGAATGACATGGCCGTAATTATGCGGCGGCTCTCTTTTCGCAGTCTTCCCTGGCGTCACGGGCGAGTTCGCGTTCGTATTGTTGCCTTCGCGACGCAAGCCTCAAGAAATCCCAGCAACCCTCCCCCCACCCGACTCTCGTCCTCGAGCCCAGGGATCCACGACTCCCTCCCACCAATCCGCTCCTGGACCGCGGGGGCGTCCTTTGTCCTCTCCCGGGTCACCCCACCCGTTGCCCTGCCTCCTCACCGCTTCTCTCCTGCGGCCTCGCACGTTTCGTTCGCGGAGGGAAAGAAATGAGGACGGGGGCCTCGCTCGGAGAAGGGGAGGGGTGGGGGGGCATGGGTAGGTGGGGCAGGCCGGGACAATGCCGGCGAGAAAAGCCATCTCTAAGAGTCCCAACGCGCTCTAGTTTCTCGCCTTTTGATTTCTCCATGCAGAAATTGGAAATGGCTGTTTGTGATAGTTTCGAGTATTGTCTTCGGCCTAATATCGTTCAGCATTTGACGGGTGGGTAGTGTTTGACCCAGGGTAGATTTTCGGAGAAGAAGAGCGGCAGCACTTCTGAGCTGTAGAGTAAATTGAATGCTGAAATCAGTATTGATTATAACGCATCCGTTGGATTAAAAACGAACTGAGTGTGTTTTTGGGGTGATAAGTCATTTCGAGCAATCTAATAAAGCCTAATAAAAGGAATATGGAAGGTGTTGCGTGGTTTTCTCCCATACCCCCCCCCCCGGCCTCCCTCACTTGATAAGGGATGCATTTAGAAAGTGTATTCAAAATGATAATCCCTTCAATTAGTCCTCCAATTGGTGTGATCGGCGCGTTGAAGTCCCTGGCACATTGCACCTGGAAAACACAAGGGCGAATGAGTGAGATGGTTTAGGATAATCTCTCTGTTGGAAATACTAAGTAATCTCTCCAACCTTACTTCGCTACAGCTACTCAGTTCAAAACTTGTTGGGCTATTCGATGAGGATAGAGGCGGAGGAATAAATCATAGTTTTATTCGAAGCGTTTCCCTTCATTAAGTCCTAAAATCCGAAGGATGGTGTACTGCAGGCGGTGGTTTTCCATTAAGATTAAGATTAAATGTTAATTAAGGGCTTATGTTAGGGATATCAGTCCTGTTACGCTTGGCCTTGTCACGAGTGATATTGGAGCATAATGTAATTAAAATGTTATTAAAATTGTCAGAAAATTCATTAATCACCGCAACAGATTAATTGCAATCAGAAACTATGTAAAAATATGGTGAGGAGTATTTGACCCCTGATTGACTGTGGCATTCACGATTATTTTTTGAACTTACATGAACATACCTCTGTTATGTTCGTGAATGGAGTACGTATGGTGAGAGGATATTTAGTCGCCCTAAGGCTAAACTAAAATGGCCAAAGCGTGCCCTGATTACATTTATTGAGCAGAACTTTCGTGAAGTGCTTGCTGCTGCTACGAGAGAGTATTTTGTTTTTAATGTTTGTTTCAAGCTTGGAAATGATCTTCGTCTATTTGGATAAATCTCGTTTGAGCGTATTGGGGTCAGGTGTGGGGTCTTTTATCTCTAAGGTTGTTTTCTTTGCGAATGCGCGAGTAACCGAAGTCCCTCCCCCCTTTCCATCCAAACGCCTGGGGCTATTGCAGTTATATTTACACCCACTTCTTCCTCCGAGTCCCTGGATCGAGGCGTGGTCTGCAGACAAATTATAATCACTAATGGAAGTCGAGTCAAAAGTCGTTTCTGGCAAATTAAGACGCCTTTGAGACTGGATCTCTTTATCAGAGAAAGAAATCATTATTTGTGGCACGTTTTCGTGCTCCAGTCGTGGCACCCTTTTTTACTTTCCTTTTGTGTTTAGGTTTTCAAGAAATCCCTTATGTTTTGTATTTTTTTTGTTGGGGTTCGTATTACCCATCTGGTTATTTTTCCCCCATTCAGCCATTCCTTCACCCTCTTTTGTACTTCCCTCCTTGTTTCTCGCCTTATCCGTCAATTGTGTCCTCGAATTTCGCCACCATCTCCCGTTTTTGAAAGGTTTTGTTCTCCTTTAGTCTACTTTCCATGCGTTACGTGTCTCCTGAAATCCATGGGGTGCTGCACTTGACGAACATTACAATTTCACCCGCCATTCTTTCTCTTTCCTTGGCTTTTCTTTTTCCAGTGTTCGTGAAAATGAAAACCTGGTCGTTGGCGAGGAAATAATTGTTATTGGCGCATACTTTGACCTGCCCTCTGCCAGATAAAGGCCTTTCTTTGCAAAGGGATTTCTCTTAAATTGACAACCGTCTTTTCTCTTGTAACCATCGCGATCATTGGGAAATTAATTATCTTTTTACTAGGGCTTTCAGTACGTACTTTAGTACACCTAGACCAAAGGCAACTCGTATTGAATTATGTCAAAATTCGTGAGTTTTATAGATATTTTCATATTTTTATTTGCTGGAGGAGACCATTGCTTTTAAACCTCATGGTAAAGGGGACCATTGATTTTACAGGACAACTACAAACTACCCTACAAGTTGTCCCAGTTAGCTTGTGGCAGGATGTGTTAGGTCACCATTCATTTAAATTCCCCCTCAACACCCCCCCCCCACTCACACACACATATGGCACCCCGTGGTCCACCGAGAGAGCCTACGGAAGCAGAGTGACCCGGCGCCACTCGCGGAATATCCGTGCTTCCTACTATTTCCTTCTGACTCTTCCAATTCCCGCCTTAGTGTTTCCCCCTGAAGTTGTTGTCGTGAATTGACTTTTTATGAGAGATATGTGCTTTCCAAGAATTCAATGAAAACGATTATCTAAGGTCCTTTGAACTCACCCAATCAATGTACTCAGTGATTGCTGCTTGTGGTTTTTTTTTATTTTTGTGAGAAATTTACGATTTTTTACGAGAAATATTTCAATTAACACAATCAAGCACGAAGAATCGAAAGATTTTCATTTGGCTATATAATTAAATGGAGGATCATTATATTTTTGCCAATATTGGATGAATATACAATGAATAGCCCTTAAGGTAAATATTATTCTACTCAGTCATTGATTTCATCTGCTAAAACTTTATGAATTTTGGCAATATTCAATTGAAAAGTTTTATATTCTCATTAAAAGTTATTACATTAAACATATGAATTGTGATTGTTTTTTCCTCAAAATAAAATCCATTCGTCCTGGCCTACACTGCTTAGCACGAGTTTTCCATCCATTCATGACTCTGGCAAATCTTCACTCAAGCTGTGGTAAACCACTGCTTTGAGGATGCTCGGCATTTATTGTATCATCCAAAGCGTCACCCTCCGCTCCTCTTTGATCCATTTAGCAACAGCCACGATGGTCTCGTTGGTCCTAGGTTGTCGTCGGCCGGCCTCTCTGCTCCGTCGCTTTTCACGGTCTCTCCGAACCTCGGTTTGTGCCACTCGAAAACGGCTGTTCGACTCAGTTCTGACTCACCGTACGCCCTCTGGATCAGTCCATCCATCTCAGTCGATATCCTTGGCACAGCCAACTTATGCCAGACATTGGCGCTCTTCAACAACTGACAGACACGCCACTCAACATAGCTTCGCGAAAACTACATAGTTCAACTGCCGCCTGATAGTTTGGGTTAATGGAGAGGAAAAGCAAAAAATCAGTTCGAGGACTCATGGACTGCTCTGCGTATGTCATTAAGTTTACGTGTAAATTACATCGGTATTTTCTGCATTTTATCGTTAAGATGAGAATAATGATTGGTCTCGGATTTTTTGAAGAAAAATTGCTCTTTAGCCTCAAATTGAGTTGCCTGCCATGATCAGAGTTGTGTGCAGAATGAATTCGCTCGTAAAACTTCTCTGCTGGAATGCTTTCGTGGAATGACGTGCTCATTCCAGAGATGTTTTGATTAGTTCGTGGTTCTCGAGTTGCCGTTGATGTGTGGGTGGGCGGTTAGAAAGTCGGAGGGGGGGGGAGTTGAGGGGTCACTCCTGTCAGCCTCGTGATGTTGCAGCCCGCATCCGCTAATGAAACGTGGCAGTCGTCTATTTTTTGTTTCGTTTTTTTTTTAATTTAGCATCGGGTTGCACTAGGGCGGAAAAGTGTGCAAAACAAAAAGCGAAGCGTTTTGTTGTGCTAGGGACTGGCGGATCCGAGCGAAAACAAAAGACTTCTCCTCTTTTCCCCGCGCCTCTCGTTCATTCCATGTGGCGAGTCACGGGAGGTTTAAGGCCGCTCGTTAAGTAATGGCGCGAAGCGTCAGAAGCGTCGTCTCGATGCACCATATCGACATTTGAGCTTGGGTTTTAGTACGTGGCAAAGATATGTTAAGTCATCGAATACGATTCATTGAGGTTAGCCGTTCGATATGCATCATATGTCGTCACGAATTAAAGTTTTCCCAAAGAGAACAACACGTAACGGTGGCGATACATCAAGTTGATGTATTTTATTATTATTTAAGAATTACGTTGCTATTAGGCGATTTTCCTCGTGGCAACGGTCAAGTTTGGTCAATGATCACTCTTACAACGAAAAATACATACATACGCGCACTAGAAAAACAGATAGGAGACAAAATATTCTTACATACAATGACACTTCCACATCACATACAAACAAACTTCCACGTCACATACAAACAAACTTCCACATTACATACAAACAATATTTTAATAACTACTATCAAGTTTATCTCCCAGTGGCTGCTTTAAATGTATAATTAAAACTTCTAAAATTGGATGGTAAGGGATACCATATGTGGTATGTTGATATTTTTCACTTGATAAATCAGAAAATATAGTTGAATGAATTTCACTTTTCGATTTCTCGTTCATACTTGAAGCAAACTAAAAGTAAGTTAACGATTTTACCGAGAGAATTTGTTTTGCATAATTCAATTTGTAATGATATTGGTGGTTTTCATAAGGAAACTGAAGTGTTCATGCTCCTGTTTGTAAGATTTTTTTACCGGATTCCACCCTAATTTTCATCGCCCGAGGGTCGTTTATGATCGAATTTATAGAGTTGTGATCTGATTAGAATTATTTACGATCCGGTGATGCTAATCATTAGTGGGTTTTGTTCGAAATATAGTCCAACGATTTATCATTTATTGATACATTTCTCGTTGAAGCAGAGTTGTTTAGTAATTAACGTTTTAGCTTTGTCACGCGAATAACGCAATACATGTGATGACTCGCGCTTATCTATTTTTGTGTTTAAAAGGCTGGGCATAGTTTCCTTTAGCTGCTAACCCGTAATCCAGTTACCTCCTAAAGTTTGCTAATTACTCACCTCTATTTAATCTCTCGTTTTTGTGATTGTAAAACTTTAACCGAAAACTTTAGTGTTTCACGTACTCAAAGCGGTCACAAAGGGGTCTCAATTTGTCAGAAATGGCTTTTGCGTCGACTTCTGATTCCAGCAGTGATTATAATTCGTCTGTGATCCCGGAAATTGGGTGAGGGGGAGGTGTGTGGGAGGGGGCATGAGATGGGTGGGGGAGGGTTGGGGAGAAGTTTTCGCCGGGAACGAAGGGGACGAGAGTATCTTTTCCACTCACAGAGGGCAGGACGAGTGACGAACGACTACTCAGAGTCCTCAACGTGGCCACAACCAAGTACGAAATCCGGGTAGTTGTTCCGCTGGATGGATATAGAGGACTCTGCACATACTATTTACATTGAAATGGCCGTACGCACGTTAGTTCTCGACCGGTGTCCAAAATGTGTATTTCAAAGTTACGGTTTGGGAGAATTGAATGGGATCTCTCATTCCTGTTCGCTGTATTAATTATAATATGATGATATACGTATTGGAAATGGCAATAACAATGATGCCATTTTGGTTTTTAACTTAAAACCGAAGTTTTTCGAATCCATAATCTATGTATTGTTCCGTATATGATTTAAAGTTGCCTGGAATCGTTAATATCGAACCTTGGATTTTAACGCCGTCATACGATCTCGTAGGATCGTAGAGTTCTGCAGTTTCCGTTCTTCTTCAGTCGTTCGTCTCCAGAGAGTTTGAAATTGTCTGCCATTGAATTATAAATGAATTATTTATTCATGTGGTTCATTGCATATGTGTATCTTGTTGCAAAAACTGTATACAAAAACGTTTCTTTCCTTTCATTAATTTGTTCTTTCTCCTCTTCCTCCTCCGTTTCTTTTCTTCATTTTTAAAAATAAATTCTTTAATATCTTCGCGATTAAAAATTTTCATTTTGAACGTTATGATCGCCTCTTCGCACAGGAAACTCGATCAAAAAAAATCAGTCTGAATAAACACATTTTCCTCCCTCCCGTTTTCTTCTTTGCTGACTTATTCGTCATTTGGTAAATTTGTAGAAATATCCACTCAAATCCGGTGTGTTTTGGAAAAGCATATGCAGCAACTTATTTAAGATTCCACTAGCATCAAAGAATGTAACAAAAACAATAAAAACTCTTAAAAATAAGAACAACAGATTACATTTAATTTATGATAGTGAATAATAGATGTATAGAGAACGATGGATATAACGAAGATCATGTATTTTCGTCGATTTAATGACAATGGTTCGTAATGGTTGTATAGAGTTCGTTTTGACGGTTTCCTTTTGATGGTAACATTTCTCGCTGGGTGTTTACATCGCTTGGATATTATTGGGGTCATTTGGATTTTCGGCATCGAACCCAGTGCACTCAGGAGAGGAATTTACGTTTACACCTGAGTTTCTTCTTCACTGTCTGCAACTGTCTGAAAACTGCGTCTCTTGATTTCAGCTGTTTTTTCCTGAATTAAGATCGTGTGTGATTATGTATAAGCCCTTTGTGTCTTCGAATAATGTTTTGGCTAGAATTGGCTTAGTAATGTGAATGATTGAAAGTTTCCCTATCTCCAATATTTCCTTTCTCTTTGC
The DNA here is from genome assembly GCF_022747635.1 of Hetaerina americana. Classification (NCBI taxonomy): domain Eukaryota; kingdom Metazoa; phylum Arthropoda; class Insecta; order Odonata; family Calopterygidae; genus Hetaerina; species Hetaerina americana. Next base: position 4,990,618 of record NW_027286070.1, read on the forward strand.
AGGTAAGTGACGGTGCGACTTCCTAGAGGAGAACTGAGGAATATTTTTCTGGTGTCTCGGATTATGGTGAGCGTTCCTTATCCTCATGCGTTCTTTATCTCGGAGTATTCTACCTTCTAGTCACATGATAACATGTCCTCCGTGTATGATCACGTTCTTTAAATATTTATTTGATAAACCGTGTTATGCACCTAATTTCATATAGAGACGACTGAAACATCGGAAAACCTTACTAGCTTTGCGAATATATTCTATTGTTTCAGGCTTCACTTCGTGGGAGTATTTAATATCCATACTAAAAAGAAAGACTCGTACTTTTCCACAGATTTGTACCGTATAATAAAATCTGTGGAAAAGTACGAGTCTTTCGTTTTAGTATGGATCGGAAAACCTGTTTTACATTAATAAAATATTAAGGAAAATGCCAGAAACGGGAGCAGTTGGAACATTTACATATATTGGAAGTGTTTTAGACCGAATGGGTACTGAGCAAGTTTACTTTTTTGATGGATCTATATTTAGCACTCACTCTAAGATACGATATGTATGGTTTAATGAAGATAGGTCGATTTAAGAGTACTTATAAGTTAGTTTCAAGTACGTTCACTTGTACGCCCCAGCATCTCAATCTGATGAAGAGTTTATTCTGATGATCGATAGAGTCAACAAGGATTGCATGCAAGCGTATTTGGAGGAGATTGCAAAAATATTCGACAGTGAGATTTTTCTTGTATTTAATAATGCCAGTTGAGAATTGCCTAGTTTAAACATAATACGCAATATATGTCAAATCCGTCCTTTAGATAGAGACAATAGCAAATTGTATTTATCGAAAGAAAATCAGAATAAGGGGTATAAGAGGAATAATTACGTTAGGCAATGAAGCTTTCATAAGGAAGGAAATTATGAGGGGGAAGTTGAGTGAGGACCTTAATTAGAGACGTGAAAACTTAGATAAGGAGCGTGATTACGTACGGCGCGGAAACATCGTCATTGAAGTAGGGTGATAGGCATAGATCGGGGGCTCTTGAAGCGTGTGTGGAGAAGGTGAAGTAGACAAAAAGGAAAACAAATAAGGAAGTGCTGTGTGTGGTGGGCGACGAGAGGGGATTATTAGGAGAAATCATAAGGATGGAGAGCCTATTGATCGGCATTGAGATGTTAAAAGCTGTAATAGAGGGGAGAATGTTAGGTAAACGAGGAAGGGGCGGGAATAGGATGTGGATGTGGGACGGAATGAAGGAAAGAAGGTAATAAGTGGAATTGAAGAAGTGTGTATTGCAACGAGAGGTCAGGTTTTCTTGGGCGAGGCTAAAACGTGTAGGGATGTTATGTTTTTGTACAATCAAAATCAATCCTCCACGTTTATATTACAAAATAATACGGAGATGAAATCTCGAATAATAATATTTTTAAAATGTACCGTTTCAGCAGTCGTATGTTCCAAAAGGAAGTATCGAATTGGCAACGAAGTTCTTAAGATCAATTCTTGGAGATGATAATTCAGCATTTGTTGAAGCTGTGAAAATGGAAATACGAAGTAATACCCTCAACTAATATTTTGGTGGAATATATTTCAACATCTGCCTTTGGTTTAACGTACTAATGACTTGGCTGGATCAACCTGTGGGTGATTAGCCCCAGTATTATTTACGCGATGAGGGTCAGTGCGCCTGTTTCAGTAAGACCCCTCTGATGCCCAATTATATCGACAAGAAAGAAGAACCGGAAAACATGAGTCTGCTTAAAAACAAACTTCGCGAAGCCGTAACAAAAAAATAGCGCCGTTTACAATCGCTTTGTCTCCCTTGTAATAATGCCAATTCGCGGTTAATGAGCGTTTCTATTTCGTGAATAACGTTTTTTTTTCAAAAGAGGTCGGTGTAGGTTCATCGGAGAACGCCGCCGGTGGTGTTGGTTGGCATCGGCTGACGAAGGAGAATTAATAGTTGTGGGAGATATAGACTGGGATAACGTTTGAGGTCTCGGCGTTGGTGGCGGTGTTTATTTGAACTGGAGTTGAGGTCAGTGAGTGCAGGCGCAGTGGCCTTGATTTGTGGCGCGATAGGCAGGGCATCGAAACACATCTCCTCTCTCGGGTGTGAAATCGCTTGAGCCAAGTAAAGACCGTGGTTACATCAGTGCCGTTCGCTCGCCAGTGTTTGGAAAGAAGCTTTTCGAAGAGGGAATCTGCGAGGACCTATATCAGGAATACGTTTGAAAAGTCTTCGGGAAAAACTCTTGGTTGAGAGTCATAAAAAGTGCCGAATTTCGAGTTCATTCGCCATTAAACTCTGATTGTCGGAAATGAAAAAAATAGTAACTTTGTGATTCCACAGAAATTTTATTTCGATACGACGTTTGGCGGTGTCGACGTTCAACGTCATCAAAGTAAAACCCCCCCTATATATATATATATATATATATATATATATATATATATATATATATATATATAATATAGTACATATGTAAAGGGCTCTCTATTTATGTCCATGGGCAACTTAAAACCCACCCGCTCTCCTCCGCTATTAGGAGGAGTGCTTCCCATAGGTTGTCTCCCGCTTTTTACCTTTCTCTCCAATAATCATTGCTCACTTTCCTTCCTCCACCCACCCTTCTACCTCCCCGCCCCTACCTGAGTTAGAAGATATAGATGCATGTCTGTAAGAGTTGTTACCTGAAGATGATGTTGAACGTCGAAAACCGGTCCATATCGAAATAAATTTTTTGTAATGGGAAGAGTCAACCCCAGCCGTACTCTTATGTTTCAATGTGATGTCTTTAATAGTTTAAATAAAATCGAGGCTGTTTTTAACATTTTTCGTACCCTGGAAACCGATGTTGGTGAACTTTTGAGTGAGCCATCGTGAAATATTGCATGTGGGACAGTTGATCGCGGCAACGATGGGACGCATGGGACAATCTTTTTTGTGTACCTTGGGGAAGGCCATAGAGGCGTGGCAGGATAGGATTTGATATGGCCAGTTTAAACTTGAGTGGTTTGTCAATAAGGAGTTGGCAATTGGCGATTGCGGATTTTGTGTCTTGGACCATTTTGTTGAGAGGATTTCTAGGGACATTGGTGAATGGTCCATTGTCAATGAGAGTATTCATTTTTTGAGAGTAGGTGTCCTTGTCTATAATGCGTATGAGGTTGATTTAGTGGGAATCCTTGTTTCTGTTGGGATGGAAATTTGCTGTGGAGTTGCAAAGTTACTATTTTTTTCATTTCCAATATGAATTGACTCAATTGAGGTACGCCTGAAACCATCAATTTTAAATCTGTGATTGAGTGTCGAGCAAAGGGGGATTGGTGTGTTTGTTAGCGTAACAGCTTCCCACCCCGAGAAGGGTCCGTTTTCCAATCTCCATGAGGGCAGGATTTGTTTCAGGGGTATCCCGATACATACTTTGGGAGTCTGTCACGTGGTGAGAAAATCAGAAGTGCACCGCACCTCAGATTGGACTTCGAATTGCGTTCTGGTTATTAAAGAATAGGCTGTCGATTCCGGGTTTCTCCCCATCCTTCCTTTTTCAATCCCTGGAAATCCTACCCCTACAAAATTACTTTCTCCAATCCAGATTCCGCAAATGATCGTTATCGCTCAACTCGCACTTAAAACTTCGTCCTTCGTCATCCTCTTTGTCCATTATGTGTTGTCTATTCCTCTCCAAACTCTCAGCAGAGACTTTCAACCTCCAGCTCGTCTCATGCCAAAAAAATACCCAGTTTCGCAACGGCACGGCGCTCCGTTCCGAATCAAATTAATACCGGCCCATCCCTTGCCTTATTACTTACAATTGTGTGTGCCCTTCAATAATTCCCTTCTCTTTTCAAGCGCTTCTTTCTACAACCAAACTTAAGTGTGTATTAGGCTTCTGTGATGACGATGACCTTAGGACATGTCTTATGTCCGTCATAGGAGAATGAAATATTTGATTGAGGTAGTTTTCCGTTGCCATCCTCAATAATGGCACTGTTACTCAACTGCCGCCCCCACTGTTGTCAGACACCTTTGCAGCCGCCTCAAAGACGCTGTGTTGACTACCTTTCGCCTGGCTCCTAATCTTCGGCCTATCTGCCATGGGTGACCCCACCAGGAGCAATGATCATTGCTTCCACCAGCACATAGGGGTCTCTTCCACCAGCCTCTAGGGGTCATCGGAACGCACAAGCCCTTCCACAACGTCAAGGATGTGGTCCATGGGGAGGAGTTGTTTCATTATTTTTTTTGGATATTTTTCTTCCAGCAGCGCTAGGACTCCTTGTGTACCAATTACAAAGCACATTTTCCTCCATAATATGTACTTCTCTAATACGTGAACTGATGTCCTTTTCTCATTTATTTTCTCCAACTTCAATGTTTACCTTTTCTTCCTATTTCATTAGAATATCATTGCATGCGTTTTCCCATAGTTGATATCAATCCTGTACTTCGCCCTTATAAGGACGTCCCTGAACGCACAATCGTGAAGGTTACAGGCTGCTAGAGAGTTTGTCACGCGGGAAAATTCCCCCATGAACTTGTCTTTAAAAATCAGTCATCCAGCTGTGTGCTCTTGATACATGATTCGCCTGTGAAAGATACTGGAGGTAGGAAAACACAACGCGGAAATTGGACAAGTGGCGAGATAAGAAAGGTGAATACGTACACAAGCTAAGCTGCTCGAAAGTGATATGGGAATTTTTAAAAGTGTGACGCAACATCAGCGTATTCTTCCGCGAATAGAAATAGTCTTTAATGCGACGATAAGTATTGTCCAGAGGGCTGACTTAAAATTTTACCGTAAATATTTTCCTGCTGAAGAGTCACAATGGGAGGTTTTGCGCGGGCCTGTGGCCTTGATGACATCCGAAACCGTTGGACCCGGGGGGGGAGAGGAGAGGGAGCTTTTTTCACAAAATTACGCGGATTGCTCTTCAACTATCTCGATCTAGTTAATATAAAAACGGATCGTCATAGCGTATACTTTTATTCGATTATTTTTAATTTTTTTCACAAGCCAAGCGGCGAAACCTTTGACACGACTGTTTTGCAGCCGAACTCAAAATGACGTGCGTTCGTATATACTCTGAAATGTCGTAAGGATTAGAAGTCAATCTGTCACGTTTTAAGACGTCTTCCGCATCTAAAGATCTTCAGATGATTGGGACGACATCTTAATAGCCATCTTAGGTCTATTAAAGATATCGCAAGTGACCATAATCGATCTTTTGTGGAGACCTCACTCAGGAGTTTGAAGAAAGGATATTTGCAACGTCGACAATAACGTGCATTGTACGCATACTTTCCTCTGTTTGATGTCACTGTCGACCAGTGACGAGTTCGATACTTGTTCAAATCCGCCGCTGTAGTCGCCATGTAAGCATATTCGATTATACCAAATCGATCCATCGAATCGTTCTAATTGGACGAGAAAAATTGCAGTCGTTATATTGTGCTTGATTTCGGAATTTAGTATAAAATTTATATAATTTTCAATGATTTTTTTAAATATTTTGTGATTTGTATAATTCCCGAAGGTTGTTGGAAAAGAGAGTATTTTTCATAATTGTCATCTCTGCAGCTCTGGTAATAAATGTTTTAACTAAATGTTTACATTTTTAAGTTTAATAATCGTTCACGAAGAAGAGATACGAGTACGGTATTTTGATTCGATTAAATTCGATAAGTTACAAGCCAATCATTTCCGTCTGAAGCTAGAAAGGCTGTAAAGATATAACGTAGTTGTGCCTATTCAGCGAGTAGAAAAATTCGATATGGCTAACGTATTATTTCCCACTTAGTTTGGGAGGTTAAACAATTGAAAGCTTTAATTAGAAATTTATCTGCAATGCAACACACTGCGACTAATAGGCAATCAGGTATTTTTTTATTGATACGTGGAACGATTCAGAAATTCATTCAATCGTAAGAACTTATAATTAAAAAATAATTAATGTGTTCATTCATTCAATCGTTTAGTTATTTTTTTCATATTTGCTTATTAGTTGGAGTTTTTAAAAAATTAACGCCAGGATAAAATTAAAAAAGAAGGCTCATAGTTAATCGATTGCATTTTTCTTTAATATAAAGCAATATATTAAGGACGACGATGGAAACAATATCTATTAAATTAATGAAATTATCGATTCATTTGATTGTTTTGCTACTTGTATGTTTATTTTCTCAAAGGTTTATTTTTTTGGTATTCTGTAGAATTTTTAAATGTATTCACTTCTTTGATTTAGGTATCTGTTTGTTTATTTATTTGTTTTATTCCCCTCGCTGCCCCGTGTGGCTCTTAGCTGAGAAACCGTGAGCAACGGCCGCAGAGATCCCTTCCCCCCCCGTGCACCCTTCCCCCAACAATCCCCCGGCGCCCGCCCGTCCGCCGGCGCGGCATCAGTCCGGGGGCCTGGAAATATTATTTCATTGCCGGCGTCCGCTTGGACTCTAAGCCCTTGCCCCCCCCCCCTTCCACTCCTCCCGCGATTTTTTTCATCTCTGCCGCTGGCCAGTCACTCCCATGCATATTGCATGATGCATAAAAATGTATAAACTTAGTTCTCCCTTTTTGTTTTTTTCCCGAGCATAGAAGGGGGCTAGTCGGATCACGGCGTTTTATTCGCAAACGGTGAATCCACCGTTGGCGAATAAAACACTTAGAAAAAAGAGTGTTGTTCCCATAGAAATGCCGAACGGAACGAGCCGATGGTAATATTCTCGGTAGCGTAATTTAAAGTGTCGACTGAATTCTGGTGCGGTCTCTGCGGAAGTGGATAATGCATAAACCGACTAGCACGCATGTGTAGACCAGCACATTAATTATTTATATTTGCGTGTGTACCGCGACGGGGGTGCTGAAATATATGGGAGATACTGCTAGGTTGGTTAGCGCTCGTGCGGTGTCATTAAAAGAATAAAATATGTACATGCACACACACACATTTCAGAAAGTATAAGCTTTCGGCCCTCTTCAGTGTGCATATATATATATATATATATATATATATATATATATATATATATATATATATATATATCCATATCCATGTGAAAGTATCACAGACAAAAACAAACATACAAAAAAGAAAAGAAGCTAGTGAGCGAACTTCAGATGCATTTCTTTTCACATCCGTGAGACTTTCACTTAACTTAGGTATGTATGTATGTATATATATACATATATATTTATCATAATTTTTGCTATTCTACGTTTAGGTAGGTTTTCGATAGAAAAATGTTACCAAACGGTGCAGTGACAATTTTCCTTGCCTCTCCTTTCAAAACACCGCTCATTCAAATTTAAAATAAGATCCTCTTCAAGTCAGCATAATTCTTTCATTCCTTCCTTCACTCCATTCAACTTGCCTATTTTGAACCCCTTACTTGTTTACCGAACGTTCTCCCCGCTATCAGAGTCTTCGACATCCTGTAATGTATGAAGAATCTCCGAATCCACCTTACTGACCCCTTGAATATCTCCCATCAATTCTCTCACCTTTCCCCATGCCATACCTATCACTGCGTCGTTTGTTACCCTTTCTGTCCATTTCATATGATGTAAATACACGCGCGCAAACATACATATAAATAGCACAAATTTTAAATATAAATATATATGGTTTGGTAGGTGATGGTAGAGTTCACCCAGTACTAAGACCGACGGCGTGTGAAATCCACACATCAGGGTAGGGGGGCCAGTTCCTTTCCGTGCCGGTTATGGTTTCCCAGGAAGACCTGGTACCCGAAAAATCACATAGCTTGGGTGGAGCTGCAGGTGCCCAGAGAGGCTTGCACGGGAATCGAACCCGAGCCCTCCGGTAGTTAGTCCAACGCTCTAACCCTGGACTACCACAACAGTCGATGATCCGTTTTTCTAATCTCCGGCAAGGAGAATTTTCGTTTTTGAAATTTTGACCTTCCATGTTCCCCTTTAGCCTTTTTCGGCCTTTGTATGTGTTTCTATCCCTTTCCCATGTACCTCTTTCTCTGTATGACTACATTTATGTATTAAGAGTTGGACAAATTTGTCAATTTACATATATCTTGGACTAATGTTTACAAAAGACGAAATAATTGATGAAAAAATGAAAAGGCGTGCGGGTTCTACCAAAAACTTTGTTTCCGATATGCATGTAATAATAAATATTATATCTCCGAATATCTGAATGGCAGTTGATTGGGGTATGCACGAGAAAATCGCTTATCCCAGGGTAAGGATAATCATCGGAATGTTTGTCCTTATCCTTGGGAAAATAGAGCTTGAAGATTGTACACTTATAGGTAATCTCCTTTCGAATAGATATGGTGTGGAATGAGAGGTTGTATGTTATTTATTAGTGTGGACTTAATGCTCCGGTATTGGGCAATTGTGAGAGAAGTATGTTTCGCCGATGCAGTCAATGTCGAGATGAAATGGGTGAGAGTTGGAATCACTATTAAGCGCAAGTATGTACGCGAGGAAAAAGATTGAATGGTGTGAGAGGGATAGAGGAAGAGGCTGATGGAAAGATAGATAGTGGTCTATGATGCTCTATAAGTGAGGAATAGTGTAGAGATGAGCACGAAGTAAATTGATGTGGATGTGATAACTTTCACCGAGCTAATATCATCATTCTTGACCGAGATTTGAACTCAGATCTTTTGATTTACAGTTTCAAGTACTTTTTTCCGTTAAAAGTTACCGAGTTGTACTCTTACCATGTTGATCCCGTACGTATTCAGGCTTCAATTCAGGTCAGGGTGAAAAGATTATTCAACTCCGTGTATTTCTCGCATGTGCCCGCACATAATCAGTTGATATGACTAAATTAACCGTTTCGGTGATCCCCACACTTCCTTTGAATATGCGTACGCATGTGTCTATTCGATTGAACCGAAATTCGCGTTAATTATTTAAATAGAAGTTTGCAAAGAGTGCACAATGGTAAGAGATTTATTGAAGGGCTTAAGTCTCCGGTCGTAACCTAAAATCAAGCTTTCTTTTTGAGAGAATGCAGAATCTCGAGAGGGAGCATTTTTAATTGTGCGTAAGAGTTGCGTGGGCCACAAAGGGTGTCTCAACAATGGATGTCTCCCGCACTCCGAGACTCGTAACCGTCGATACATGCTTTCGTAGTATCTTGTCAAACACTGTCGCCGATCCCCCTCAGCGGTTCCGTTACTTTCGCATGTTTATATCGTAAAGAGTAGTGTCTTGGCTTCCTCGCCTTCTCTTGTGTGGCGACCGCACGACTGAGAACGGAAATCCAAGCAGCAAGGGCAGCAATTCCGACTCGAGTAGTAGTAGTAATTAGGGGAGGCGACTGACTGCTGAGGTCATTTGCGCCATTGGGGATGGACAGGAAAGGATGAAGGGTGGAGAGAAACCCGGCGTCGGCATTAGCCTGCTCTTTACGAAAGGCGCCAAGGGGTCCGCAGCTTAACGTCCCATCCGACGGACGGCGTACTCACTCAAAGTGCCCTCCACAAAGCACCTCAAGTAGGGATCGAGATACCTCTGAAAAGTATTCAACACCGCCGGGATTTGAACCCGAGCCCTCTGGGTGGGAAGCTTCCGACTCGAGCAGTCAAACAGTGATCCTCTTGCTTTTTCTTGGTTGACATCTTCATACGTTGCGCAAAATTTCCGCGTTAATTAGTATTCTTGTATGTCCCTCAGAACATAAGAAGCCGAACATTTAACCATGTACTCTTCCAAGCAGTATTTACATGGTTTGTACTTTTTGGAGAGCAGATGGAGTATTACACCTGTATGTCCGTGCAACCCCACTTACAGAAGTAGTCTGTTGGCTGTCATCAGTTCACCAAATTGGGGATTGCTGAAAACTTTCGTTTACGTTCGTATTCAATGGCTGAAACAGGCATTCCGCGTCTCTCTGAGAGACAAACGTGCATAAAACAATAGCAGACCAAGTGCCTGCCCAATACAAGGAACATTTTCTGCTTTTCCTCAATTCCCGCCTCGCCGGTGATCGCCTTCAGACTCTTGGAATTGATGGTGCGTTATAAGGAGGAAAACTACAATCGTGTTTCCTCTCCCAATTATCGAGGAGGTTCACGACATTAGGGCAGACGCCGTGGCAAATCCAGTTGTACCTCTTCCTCTTGAATCAATTTGTAGTTTCCCAACTTTCCTAGTGAACAGCCCAATTGGAATTTCCGAAATTGAATTACCAGAGAATTCTACGTCGACTGCGAATGTTGAATTCGCGATTGGGCCGCGGCATCTCAGGGTTACGGAGTGTGTGCGCCAGTGCGCCAACGGTGACCTCTTTCGTTTCTAGCTCCACTCCTCCATCTTGTTTGCCCCCTCCCTCTCCAGACAGGGTCGCCCCCGCCCTTTTCCTCCGCCCATCTCGCGGGGAATTGTTTTGGTCAATTCCTTCCCTCCCTCCTCAAATTCAAGTGACGGAAAATTTTGGCGTTGGCCAACTTTTCGGAATGATCGCAAGCCTTTCCATATCATCTCGCTGGAGAACTTTGATCCCATCCTTGGCAAGAAGACTTCGCCCATGGGGTTATAAAAAAATGTGTAGCTTTTTACAAAATTCTGAGGAAAATCATATATGTGTTTTTCTGTTGCACAGTCTTCGTTTTTTCGAAGCGGTATCGTTTTGAGTTGAACGCTCAGTTGCTGATCTGAGGGCTCCGGACCCAGTATCTCTATGGTGCTGTGTTTCGGAGTTTAATAAAACGTCCGCAGTACTGGGTAGGTTATGAATGCACTCGTGTTAAAGCAATTGCTACACTAGCCCCGCCCAATAGTACACTAAACACCTTAACACATTGACCCTTAATTAATTGTCCGAATGCAGCATATATCCTATTGTTTGAGGCTTCACTTCGCTGAAGTATTTGACATCCATATTTAAAGATTTTTCCTACTTATCCAAAGACTTTATTCTTAAAGCACAACGCGTTTTACCGACTTATTTTCTATATATTCTAGGGCTGCATGTAAAATTGTGCCTGATGATGCTGCAAGTAGGTGAAACGCGTTGTATCGTGTATCTTAAGAATAAAAGTCAGTGAAAAATTACGAAAACGAACATTAATTCCCTTCAAAATGCCTATTTTCTTCCATTCACCTCATCCTACTGACATTCTTGGTCTCCTACATTCCACTTCCACGCAATATGCCCGACGTCAATTTACCGTGTCGTCACTGAGTTTCTCTAAGCATCCTTCTCTCCTCCTCTATCTTGCCGAGCACCTCTTCGTTTGTTTTTCTTTCCACGGGCACGGGGGGGTCAGGCTCGTCAACACCAAAACCCTTATTGAAAACAAATTTCAATCTAATTTTACTGGGTAAGAATCTAAATATTGCATTGGAAATGAAGAATGGTAACTTTTTGATTCCTCTAAAAAATTCTTTTTTTCAGTGGAATCACAAAGTTACTATTTTTCATTTCCAATATGAATCGATTCCGTAAAGTTACGTCGGAAACCATCAAAATATTGCATGAAAATAGGATAGCATCATTGCAGCAATGCTATTTAATTGGTGCGCGTGACCCTGGTCCGTGTTTAACAGGAACGGAATTTGGTATCGCTTCCCTCCACCATTCGGCCAACCCTCTCTTCCATTGTCGATGCAATGTGGAGGCGCCTACATTATTTCCCCAGGAAAGAAACGTCATTCACAAAGGCGTCTGGATTCGTGCTCTAGTTAAGAGAAGACCATGATTTGAGTACATGTCGAGGTTATGCGATTCTCTTGAACCGACGCTAGATAGTGCGAAGTCCGAACCAAGAGTAAAAATCCTTCCCTACCTAGAGAGAAAGGAACCGATCTGTTTGCCCTGCACGTGTGGATATCATACTGAATTGTGTTCTGCGTAGGTATTAATGAGAATTGAACTCTACCCTCGTATTTCATAATCGAAATTAGGGTATATACTGTGGCACCTTTCATTTTAATGTTTCATCATATTTTCCACAAAGTTACACCCGATTGCTAATATTTGAAGAGGATTTTGATTTCCAAACAGTCCATTGTTCGGTCGTACTTTCGGTCAGTGATTACATTGGAGCAACCTCATTCGACACATTTCTTTCCAGATATAAATATTGGGGACTCTTTTAAACACAAAATATATTTTCAATTCACTTCTATGCACACTTAAAGGTGCATTTAGGATTATAAATTTGAGGATATAATAGCAAAAAGATGACATATCTGTTAATACACATTTGGAGAGTTGAGAAACGAACAATTGAAATTACAGCCAATGCCAACATAAACAAGGAAACGTAGGACTCCAAAATGGACATTTTATAGTGGAACTAAAATATTAATTATATAATTAAAACAGCCAAATTATGCCATTATATCAAATGTATTTAATTTAAGGGACCACTGGCAAGTCCTGTACATTATTTAACATTTCTCGAATAATAATTAAGAAGGTAATTAGCAGAACCATAGGAATAATGCTTTATTTATGAGGTAATAAAAAAATGCCAACAGAAGTTGAAAAACCATTGAAAAGAGAATTCATGACCATTTTTAAACCTTTAACCAGGAATGTTGTAGCACTTCAAGGATAATGACACTGTCTTGGGATGCACTAAGCGGAAAAATTAATCCATGTTGGATTCGGGGAGGAATAGGGTTTGACAAAATTCACGTAATCACAATGAAAAAATAAAATTATTTCCAAGTTGATTAATAAGGTATTAATAATAATAAATTTGCCTTAATAACAGAGACGAAAACTCTTGCAATTTTCCACTTAATTAAGATTTATTTCCGACTAGTTTCGATGTGCTACAGCATTTTCAAGTGGAAATTAATGTAGTGCATCGAAACTAGTCGGAAATAAATCTTTATTAAGAGGAAAATGGTAATAGTCTTTGTCTCTGTTATTATGGAACAGTTCCCCCACATCACACCTGAAACTGTAATTTATAATAATTCCTTGATCCGATATAAATAATAAATATCTATTTTAGCTTGAATATCTCCAATAAACGCATAGTTACACCAGAATGCAGTAATAGTTTGAAATAAGGCCGTTATAAGTGACTTAGAAGCCATGCCGTGATATATGAATTAAATGTGAATATAAAAAAGCCAGTAAAATAAGTTTTCAAATACCGTTGAAAAACAGGATAGATATTGGATAATAGTAGGACATGGATTGTGAGCGTAGATTTCTGGGGATTTTGGAGTGACTCATACTAAATATGGAAGCCAATCGGAGCTGATGCTTCATCTCGCCTCGGCAATGTCATCAGGATGAGAACACCGTCGGTTTCCAAAGAAAAAATCACATCGCAAGGGCGGAAGCAAAGCTGTCGCTAGCAGAAATATAACAATGGAATTTCCTATACAATGCTGACTGAAATCTAATTTATGTATCATTCTTCAACCTCCTAGAGTAATGTCACTAGGTAAAAGATGTTTAGTGAATTATCATGGACTTAATAATTAATAGGTTTGGCTTTAATTAGATGGGCGCCAACTCGACTTTATGTCTATTCAAAAGATAGAAGTCCACATTTCCGATAACATTATCATTTGCTCCCTGAACTGGAAAGAATTCGTTTGCACCGAGTTCAGCAAATTCGGGAGATAAACATTAGGGAGACGACCGTATGAATTTGAATGCGACACTCTACAAACGCGGTTTTGGTAGCGCGAAAAGGCAAATATGTACCAACATACGTAGCAATACCAATCATAGCATCATAAGGTATGATAAAATAATGGGATTTTCTAATGAAAACGACCACGACAAAGTAAAAGCTTCCCAATTATGAGAATGTTACCTCGGTTACCAATATTTACGTCCCTGATGTGCAAACATAAATATTTAGCTCTGGAATGACAAAACTCCTTCCTTGCCTTTCTCTTGACAATTATATGTGGCGTAAAGCTTCAATTATAGTTTCCTCATATACTCTAAATGACTTGTTGTCTACTTTCGTGGCCATCACCGGACTTACACTTGTAAGCAGAGCGAGTTCCTACCGTCTATGACCTCACGCCGTCCATTTTCTCTGGCCACAAAACGGATCTTCCGGGCGAGAATGCGTCGCTCCACCTTTTTAAGTGTCCCTCGCATATACTCGGAGGCGAAAATGAGTCAGCTGACGACCGCACCGACGAAGGCACGTTTCGCACGCGCGCGGATAGAACCGCGAGGCTTCATTCAGGGTGCGCCAAGCGTCCCCCAGTCTGGATGGACTTGCCGCCGAGCCGAAACGCTCATTCCCAGTTAGTCGATGGACATGAGTTAGCATAACACAGTAATCAACCCGAAGGTCGGTTTGGTAGGTGATGGTGGAGTTCACCCAGTACTAAGGCCGGCGGCGTGTAAAATTCACACATCAGGATATGTGGGCTAGTTCCTTTTCCTGTGCCGGTTATGGTTTCCCAGGAAGACCTGGTACCCGAAAAATCACATAGCTTGGGTGGAGCTGCAGGTGCCCAGAGAGGCTTGCCCGAGAATCGAACCCGGGGTCTCAGGTCAGTAGTCCAGCGATCTACCCTGGACTTCCGCGACACACCCACACACACCCACATATATATATATATATATATATATATATATATATATATATATATATATATACTAACGAATATACATGTATTTACATGTATTTTCATATATATATATATATATATACACACACACACAGACACACACACACACACACACACACACACACACACATATATATATATATATATATATATATATATATATATATATATATATATATATATATATATATATATACATATACACACACACGCACACACTCATATAATGAGATAACCATTTACGGTATAAATTCGGCCTTGAATTCAACGCCAACATGTTTCGTAGAGTAAATTAATTTGGCTATTATTCTCTGAATGCCATTTAATTTGAAAATTTTGGCACAAGATGACTGAAATGTGGGCACAAAAATTTTCACAGAATGCGACGAGGGAAAAAAAACTCTGTGGAAAGGATGAAGATGAAACATTTGACAGCAAAAGTTAGTTAAGTCAAATTTTATCGGCCAAATCCGGTCACCGATTCGACCCGCTTGCCCAATTTCCGAAGCCCCTTATGTCAACGTCGACTTCGTTTTGTTTTCTTACCCAATCGTTGTGTGTATTTCGCCGAAATCACTTCGTTTTTTTTCCTGCGGCACGAAAATGAAACCATCGGTGTCATTCTCGTCAACCAATGCGATAAGCTGTTGCCCCATTGGTCGAAAGTCAGGAACGCAATTAATTACTAAACGCGCAATCAGCACACCCAGTGCGCCGTGCCGTCGGATGACTCTATTTCTATTTCGTTGTGTTGCCAATCCGAGGATTGGTTTCTGCTTACTGTCCGAGCAAGCCCGTTCTTCTCCGGGGTGCAAAATTTTTTCTTTTCCTCGTAGCTTCTTGCGTCCTCTATCAGCTTTCCTCCCCAGACCCTTAGATGTTTTTGATTGATATTTTTTTTTTCCTTTTCTAAATTATGGGTGGTGTCCTAGCACCCCCCGCCACACGCCCTTGCGGCGGCTTGCGGGGTATTAAGTAGATGTAGATGTAGATGATAGATATTTTAATACCCTGAATCCCACCCCTAGGGTGGGTGGAAGGGGGCGATAACATACCGTACTAATTTTGACTCGAAATATTATTCTGGTCCTTCATTTTTTTTGGAAAAAAGGACTTCTTAAATCTACCTGTTCTACAATTAACCTCTTTAATTTTATTGACATGGTCTCTCCCACCGTAGTACGATGGGGGTAATAACATATTTCCAATATCGCAGCTAAAAAGACGCACCCCGAAAGACACTCGTAATTCCTCCCACCATATTATTTCCTGAGTTCGGGTCTTCAGCAAACAATCATGCCTCAAGTGATTAATTAGTTTTCCTGTACTTCTGGTGAGAGTCCTAATCCATTAGTTTTTCTCATTACCCAGTCTCCCTAGTAATTCTTTGTCGGTTACTTCCTTTGTTTAATCCTCATGATTCTTCTGGAGCGCCGAATTTTCGTTATTATTTCGACGAATTATTCTCGAATAGGTTCACAACACTGCAGCGAAACTAGTCGGCTGTCTAGATGATGCTAAAATGTAGCGAAACTAGTCGACAATAATAAATTATTTCCTGTTGAAACGCAAAGTCTTAGATTCTTTGTGATTTGATTCCGTGCTTGATGAATGATTGGTTGAAGCATCAAGTTCAAATAGTATTTATAATAATTTTCCAATGATATCATCTCAAAGTCGTAAGAATTACTGATGTATCATATGGAGATACTTATTTTTGACTCGAATCTCCCTTGTGCCATCTCGTATTTAGCTATTATTTCTCTGATGCTCAGCATTAATTCCGAGTGTTGCTTGCGATCATTTTGAAGACGATGCGTGCAGCGAAGAAGTGGTAACCTCCCGAGAAACCAAGAAATTTACCATTGTTGAGAATTCTTTAAGTTAAGGAGGTTCGGGAGATACTCTGATGAATCAATATTTAAAGTGGAGATTTCAAACATGTTACTTGTTGAAAGGACTAATATCAATCAACTTGTGGCTTTGAGAATCTAGACCGTAAAAAAAATGCGACGTTGGACCTCCCCGCAGAGGATTGGAAAGTATATTCGTCCTTTGATGATCCCATTTCCAGTAATGTTTGCGTTGTGCGGGGGCTTTGGAAGGAATGGCCAGCCGGGAGGATAGATAGCGTGGTCGCCGGAGGCGGAAGACGACCGTGCTCGCTCTGTGCCCCCTGTGCGGGGGGAGGGAGGTCGCTTGACCCCGCGGCGAGATAAAGGCGGACGGGCGAGTGGTGGGAAAACAAGGAAGTAGCGACGGCGCAACTGCGAGGTATTTCGCGGAGTGGATGTCGTCATCCCCTCCTCCCGCACCCATCGTTGTCGTCTGGACTGCGCGGCAGTCGTCGTCCACAAGATGAAACTGCTCGCTGCCCATGGATGTTTTCTGCGACGCCAAATATTTATCGGTTTCCCCTAAAAGAAAACAGAATCATGGAGTGACCAGCGTATTAAATGGACTGTCCAGAAAGTAACTTACGTTTTGAAATGAAATATGAACCTTTGAAACAAGACAAAGTTTTATTACATACATTTAATTGCAGGCTATTTCTTAAAATATTTTTCGACATAGTCGCTATTCAAATGGAGTCATTTATCATATCGATACACAAATTTTTCAATTCCGTATCTAAAGGAATCTGTCGCATTACGTTTCAACCACTTATTCGCCCCAGATGCAATGCTGCGTCACTGTCAAAGCGAGAGATCCGTAATCGAAAATCGGCGATTTTCACGAATTCTTTCGTTAATTTTCACCGTCCGTTCACCTGACACAAGGCCAGGCCGACCTCTGCGGTCCTCGTTGTGAAGATTGTGTGGCCACTTTAAAACTGAATGCACCCTTGCCTTACTCCGCCTTCACTCATTATTCCATCTCCGTGCGCTTTACAAAGTCATCTATTAATTTCAATTGGCTTGTGGCTTTTTCCAGTAATAACCTAATCACAGATCACAACTCGTGGGATTTTCTATTGCAGCGCACATTTTAATAGTTCGAAGTGAACTCAGTAGAAGATCCACAGTCAGCACACTACCATAGCAGAATGCGTGCTGAGTGTAGGGACGCTAAGACACCAAGATGATAACTCTAGCCCTACCCACCGCCACGCTAGGCCGAAACGTAAGCTACTTTCTGGACGGCCCTCGTATTTTCTATATTTCATTTTTTCTTTTCTGTGGCTAAATATGAGGACGGTATTTAATAGCTGAACATAGGGCTGAGTATTGCAATAAGTTACTATTAAAACTCTTCCTTCGAAAGGCCAATGTTATAGGGTCTCGAAACTCCTCCTCTTAAAGTTCATTCTTAAATACGTGGTTTTTCAGAAATCTCTCTCCTTCTGAGATATGAATTGGGTTCTGTCCTTTTGACTGGTTGTCGTGCCACGCCTCGGTCAGCATTCTTACCAAACGTATTTACTTTAGCCAACCTGCATCGGAGGCGGGAGTGCGCCCTCCATCGCCTTCCCGCGAAGCTCCTCCCTTCCCCTCCACTCGTTCGTCAGGTTTCCCTCCGGAAATCAAGTTTAGAGTGAATGTCACGCCACAGGTCGGGACGTCCAAATCAAGAAAGCGAAGTGATCAATCCCCGGTATTGCATCTCAGAAACTTGTTTTGTGGTTCAAATTGCACGCTAATAACTCAATTTTTTGCATGGTTCAAATAGGAAAATTTAAATGATTCTTGAAGAAAATACTTATTAGTTTTGCTTGAAAAATTGTAGAAATAATTCTCAGGTCTCAATGTGTCATTATTTGTTTTATTTGTTCGGGCGTCACTGCCTGCTACTTTGAGAAAAAAGGCCGTTTCCCGTGGGTGGATTTGGGGAAAAATACGATTAATAATAAAGTATAATAAATAAAATTTCTCGATGCTCGAATTGATAACCAAAATTAAAGGAAAACTCCTATAGCCGTAAAAAGATAGCTCCACTCGTCCCATAAAGAAAAATAAATTTGTTGTGATGGTTTGTGGGACGAGTGGTGCTAACTTATTACGACTATGGGAGTTTTCCTCTGCGTTATTATGAGAGGCTGCAAAGCTCAAATCTCATAGATCTCGGATTAACAGTTGTCGAATTATTCTGGCCACAAAAAATCAATCGCATACATGCCGACGAACATTCTAAAAATGTTCATAATGTTTTAAGGGGACATGGAATAATGACTGACTCTCCATTATTGCGTATGGAGAAAGTAAAAAAAAATAATCGTTAGCTATGGCTCATGTGCATTCGTGTTTTTTTTTAATTGCTGTTGTGATTTCAAGACTTGGACGGGTCCAATGAATTCATGCGCGTGTGTGCGCAGAGGATTATTAGCAGTTTTAGCCCTATGGAACTTGAAAAATGTCCTGCCTTCAAGTCGACTAGCACCACATTTTATCCAAATGTTGTCATCAAAGCAACTCTCTGAATATAGCGTTATCCTAGAAAGTTTAAGTGACTCCGCTTTCCCGGATAGTTTCCAGTAATTTGCCATTCAAAAGATAAGGCCGTATTACACAACCGTGCTTCTAACACTGGTTCTAAAATATGCTGCTATCTCGCGGCTATCATCCGCAAACGAAAATTCTACAGTTTCCCACCCCGAGCCGGCCTTACACACTTAACATATGAAATGCGACTACGATGTAGAGTGCATTGCGGTCAGAAAAATGTTCCAATTACTTTTCAATCTACTCTTGTACATAAAAGTCTGTAAAGAAGAATTTTATGTGGCATATTTTAGTTAATACGTTTTAAGAAGCTTTTTAAGTAGTTTCCAATCGAAATTATGATTTTAATTATGTAATATACATGTATTAATGCAAACATATATTGTAGCACAATTTTTTCGATAGTTTTCTCACGTCTATGCAAATTTTGACACCTCATTTATTTTCATTCCAATGATCGATAAAAATTCCAAATGAAATCGGTAAACGGAATGCCAAATTAGATTAAACAAGTTCCTGCAGCTTGTTGGTAAATTTTCATGGTTGTTAGTGGGACACTGAAGCCCTTAGCCGGTAACCTAACATTCAAATTCGGTGAGATATCATCCGAAAACCTCTCTCTGTAGGCCTATGCACCTAAAATACTCGTTTGAAGTCTCTGCATCCCCTTCCCATGTCACTACGTTTTTTTGCATCGCCGGGGAAAGCAGGCTGTCCCGCGGAGAATATACGATAATGTGGGGCACACTTCCTTTTCCCTTTTCATCCTGACAGCCCTCGGTCGTCGCTGGTCCTTCTCCGTTCGATTCGTGGGCCTGTTGACACTTTGTATTTGTTGGGCGATAAGACTCTCTCGTCTCGGAGACGGATTTGCCCCCCCTCCCTCGACAAAAAAAACCTTGGATGGGCTCGGGCATGCACTTTCCATTCTTGAGGTCATTCCAATCCAGGGCTATACGATATGACAACACCACAGCTAATTTAGTCGTTATTTTGTTCATTTTTATGATAATTATCATTTCTGCCTAAGACTCAGTTTTTCATTTCTTTATTATTTATTGTTTTCAATATCATGACTGTGTATTCCAATTTTTTTTTCTCAATTTTCTGTTTGTACCCAATTTTTTTGAACCTTGAATACTGATAAGAATTAGGTTTTAAAAAAATTTTTACTATCAAGGTTAAATTTTCCCATAGCGAACTTATCGATGTTGACAATTTTTGAGACCGAATTTCTCTGAGGTCGACAGTTATCCCCTACTTGAACGATTTGCTCAAACTATGATATTGTGCATGAAGTGAAAATCGAGTTGGAAGATTTTGAGATTTCTGCATACAGATTCCCCGTATATCGTCGCCATAGATGCCATTAAATGGCCGCCACATCGATAGGTTAAATGTCAAGTTTCTTGTAGGTCCATCTTTTTTGGTGCTTTCTGAAGTGATTGAAGATTTTCTTTCATCGATACGCCTAAAGACGGCAGTCCGAATAGGGAATCTTTAATGGTGGACACCTGAAGTACCCCTTGGGTGTAAATTTCGACCAAGTTAAATCCGCTTTCAACATTAAATCATTAAACGTGAACCCTGAGTGACTCTGTAGGCATTCGGCCTCTATGAAACAAATCTAGAAGCCGAGAATTAATTATAATAATGTAAAATGGGTGAGAATATAAAAGATTAGGCGATTAGTTACCCATTCGTAGGGCATTTTTTGCGGATGACCAAATGCTGCTCACGGGTGTCACAATATTAACTCTGGACTGGGCTGGTCCTCAATCCTCTCCCTGTGGTCAATTGTATTCTTGTATTGTGCACCGACGTCGGTGACTTCAAATATGAGTCTCTCCTCAAGTGAACTTGACTGTGGCAGTACTCGTTGGAGAGGGACTCGTATTTGAAGCCATTGACGTCGATACACAATGCGGGAATGGGAATACGGCGGGAGGAGGTCGTCTCACACGCTCCTGAGGATAGGGTACCGTGCCTTCACTCATGCGGGTCTCTTTACGGTAGGGAAAGGCGAACCGTGGTGCGAAGTTCTGACTGGTCGCCACCTTCTGACGATAAGTAAAAAAATGCGCGAATCTCTGAATATTAGGGGAGAACTAAACATTATATCCTTGGTGATAACCCTGAAAACGTCTCCGGAGTAATTTTGTTTATAAAGGAAGCCTCCTTATCATAATTGTCTGATACTCGTTCTTTTGACCGTAGATTTAATTGCATGTAGAATATTAACGCACATGATACATCACAAGAAGGACTAGCATATCCTCAACTTTTTCATTACCTTTCTTTTTCTTAACCCAGACCCCAGAAGATGCAAATTACCTCAACCGTCTAGGCGCCTAAAAAACTAAATTACTGCTAATTCTACCCGATGGTCATCGTATCCACGAGCCATTTCGACGGTCGATATCAGGGAATGGGTGTTCCGCTGCCGTATGGTCTCCACTTTCATGCTCCGTTCGCAAAAACCTCATTTGGGGTTTCGGCTGGAATCTTTGCAGTCGAAGAACTCCGCGTCTTTTTGCTCCCAACCATTTCCCATTATCCATTCGAATCAGAAGGATGCCTGAATGATTATTTTCTTCAGCCATCTCCGTTCTCTCGACTCTCTTCCTAAAACATTTATTGCTCTATCACCCTTCCGTTTTGGCGTCTTTGTACATTGTTTTCTCCCTTTGTGTTCTATTCCCATCTATTTTCAACAGTAAATCCGTTGTCTTATTGTGTGTCCATTCTATTTGGTTCGCATATTTCGTATATAGCTTCACATAGCGTTTTCAGCTTTCCCTGTCAGGTAGATGTTCCTCCCATTGCGTTTCTAATTGTTCTGCTCTTCAGAATCTGATCACCAGCTTTGCAAGTTTCCTTTTTTTCAGTGGTCCACATTTTCCCGGTCCAAAGGGGGGGGGGGGGCACACTCCTTCCGCGTGACTCAATTGTGCTGCTCTCTAGTTAGTAATCGCACTTTCATAACGGCAGTAATGGTTTCCCCTAAGTAATAAAAGCCTTCTTGTCTTTCGCTTGTAAGAATTTGATATCCATCCCATCTCTTTTCTCCCTTGATATACTTCTTCCGGAACGGGCGGGGAAGATTTGACTTGTTCTCGTTTTTCATAGCTTATAGATAATTTAAACAGCGAATATTTATTTTCCACGAGTTAAATATAGGAAGTGGCACAACCTGATTCACTTCCCTATCATTAATGTGGGCACCAGTCAGTACATCAGTATAGCGAAACATCCTGCGTGGTTCCATTGGCTATGAGCTTGTTGAAGATAAAAAGTCTGCATATGGACATCAGTCATTTCCAAGCAGTCACGCCTGACCCAGTTGATATTTTCCCCAAACCCAACATCCGCCTTTATGTTTTTTCTTCCACGTTTTGTGAGTGGTGTTTTCTTCTTGTCGATCTGACAGTTGTCATCAGGAGCCCACAATAGGATTGCTTTCATAAATGTTTGGAAACATTTTCGATTCCCTAATGTTACGCAATTGGATGCCATCTGCAAAATGGAAGCTGTTGATTTCTTTCCAGCTCACACGAATCCCCATTGTGTCCATTAATTTTTCATGTATCATTGCCTTATTCAGTTAATATTCTGAACGGTGTCGGAGAAATGTTGAACGCTAGTGTGTCTTGTATTTATTCGTAGTATCCTGTTTTCCAACGCCTGTTATTCACATTTGATTCGATTTGGTTCTTGTGTGGACGAGAGATTATTCTCCTGTCTCCGTGATTCATTCCGAGAGCTTCCAGCGATTTGAACGTCTGCTTCCGAATTAGGAAATCCAATAGTTTTCCCATAGCTCAGTAATTCCATATCGACTAGCTTGTAGCCGTGCATACATTTTTTTCTTCAACCAGGGTCCTCGCGGAGGACATGGTCTCCATCATCCCTTGTTGTTCGTGGATCGCACTGGATTGACGAAAGGTTGGGTTCAATGTTTCCTTATCTCCTTCGTCAGATCATGTCTCAGTATTTTGAGCTGCTCCTAACCCCAGATTCGATTGTCCAGAAACCGAGCCTCGCTTTCTTCGGTAACGCATCGATTTGAATCATCTAGGATTTCTCCGATAAATTCGCCCATAATTTCTCTGTTAATTAAAATCTATTCCTCGCTATTCTCAGGATATATCAGTACTCTTATCAATTGACAGAATCGGTCCGTTGTACGAGGGTCATCCGGAAAGTAGTACCCGTTCGTGAAATAAAGACACAAAAGTAAATATTAACAAACATAAAAAATTTTATTTGAAAGAGGATACTTTAAACTACTTCTCAACATAATCTCCAAGCAAATTAAGGCATTTGTCATAACGTGTGACAAGTTTCTGTATTCCTGCTGCATAGTCCTTCGCCGCCAGCTCATTGAGATACGCGAGGGACCCATCTTGCACAAATTTTTGCATAATGCAGATGGTGTTTAACAATTTCATGAACAATTGTTCGAGAAACATTGGGAAAATGCTCACAGATGTCATCAATTGTGACGCGCCGATCGTTCCTCACGAATTCGTCAACTGAGCTCACCAGTTGGTCTGTAATGACAGACGGTCTCCCCGAACGCTCATCGTCGTGTGTGTTCCCCCTCCCCATGTTGAAGTTGCGACACCACCGCCGAACAGACGACTCGTCCATTACATTGTCTCCATACACCTCCTTTAATTGGCGATGAATATCACATGGGCGAACGTTTCTTGCATTGAGGAATTTAATCACTGCCCTCACTTCACAACTGGCGGCGTTCTCAATTTTTTTAAACATTGTAAACAATCACAGAAACAACACAGGCAATGCTAGCGTCACGCAACTTGGCTCAGAGAAGGCAGACAAGCCACTGAAGCTATCTGACCTCGTCCAGCGGCTACTCGCGTCGTCAGCACTTCATGCGGCACGAACGGGTACTACTTTCCGGATGACCCTCGTATAATATTGTGAAAATGGAAATCCAGCAATAGTCAATCAACTTCAGTGTTTTAAATTCGTTTAAGTTACGATTTATAGGTAGTGAATTCATTTCTTTCGCGAAATTATTTCATTCAGTTTTGTCAAGAATTGATAGGTACCCCCAGCAGCATATTTTTGTAAATATCGCCCAAAAACATTATCCTTTCATCGACCATTGTAAGCCCATTATCATCTATTGGTTTCCCTATTAACATATCTTTTGAGCGTTCAAGCCATTCATTTTCGATCGTGAGGTAATTCATCAATTAAATCTAAACACAATTAAAGTTTTTATGTAGTTCTAGGAAAGGATGAATTTTATTAGAAATGACGAAAATATTGAAGGGCAGTTGATAACCTTAGTTAACTCTTGTTGTCCTAACTCGTATTCCTAAAAGTGAAAATAGTTGTAAACCTTCGCTGAATTCGAGCCTGTGCAGAATTCAAGAAAACGCGATGCCTTAATCAATTGCTGTGTAACTAGTAACCAAAAAGCTTCGTGATAGCTTAGTGGGCGCATGGAAATCGGCTACCGACCGGAGGTTTCGGTGATCAAATCCACGTGACGCCTCTGGGCACCCTCAAACACACCCGGGCCGAGTGAATTTATTCAGCTACCAGAAACCGCGCGGGCTCACAAGGGAAAAAGAACAGATCCCCCTTCCCTATTGTTTGGATTTCACCTACCTTTGGTATATTAGATACCAGGTGAGCTCCAACCTCGCCCATCAAAACGAGGCTTATTGATTTGGGTGTTTTTTTAAACAAACTGGAGAGAAATGGAAGAGGTTGCCTAAAGGCATACCTACGACGCAGGAAAAGGGATAGAAGCTCTTCTGTTTCCCATTTTTTTTACATATCTGTTTTCTCACTACCGTGTGATGTCGCCAGAAGGGATTTGCCCGTAAGCTATCAGTTTTATTTTTATTTTTTACTTTTACCTTTTCGAATAATGCGTCGAGGAGGCTTTTTGGATCCCGGTCAGTTCCACGGCGCGTCCAAAGCCCTTTCCTGCCCCTATTCCACCAAACGACTCTCCAAACGCGTCGCGCTTCTCTTCTGATGCCCGCACAAAGTCCAACAGTCGTTTCATATTTAAAAAAATAAAATAGTTATCCCGGTCATTATCGTCTCGCCGATTCGAGATGGCGTTCAATGAAAATGTCCCCGTTTCCCCAGACGTCGCCGCCATCATCATCATCAAACAACAGACGGGTCATTCGTCATAAAAACAATTGATTCATGAGCAGCCGAGTCTCGACCAATGCATTCAGTCCTGTTGTTGCACGTGCCTAGTCCGCCGTATCGCCGTATTTCTCGTTTACCATTTGCGGACGTAGGTGGTATATTTCGTAGTGAACCGGCAGTCATTCCTGATCCGTGTATTTCTGCTTCTTTTGCTGCACTTAGACAAAATACTTCTGTGAATGTATGGACATTTTTTTACTTGAATGTAATCAGCATAAATTTCCTGTCACGGTGTGACCTAAACTAGCTGTGGTAAAATATATATACCGGTATCGCGACGATTCCCCAACCCCCTTATAGTCCCGACTTGGCACCATTAGATTATTTCCTATTCCAAAAAGTGAAATCCTTCCTCAAGGACATCACCACGGGACCATAAGTGCCATAATTAAGAAGCTTGCACGCGTACCCTTAAGAACCTCGCGGAATCTGCTTACCAGGTCTTTTGACCACTTCGTCTTTGCGGACACAATCTTCCTTGTTAACTTGGCCGTGCATACGCTGTAGATTATAAGACGTATGAGAAGTTTCTCGCTTTCCTTGTGCCACCTTCCTAGGCGCACTACGACCATGTCTTCTAAATGAATGAAACTCCTCCTAGTGCTTAATGAATCAGCGTAGCCTCCCGGCCGGGTCATTCGGCCGTCTAAGCCGCCCTGGCCCACTCTTAACGCCTCGGGACGGCGAGATCGGGCAGTAGGCGGTAGAGGTGCCGTTCCACCGCCGCCCGGGCCACTCCCCTGTCCTAGCTGGGGGGCAGCCCTCTCTTCGTGCCGTGGGGGAGTGCTTCAGACGGGAGGACCGGTTGGTTGGGAGGTCCGGTGAGTCTCACCCTAGCACCCGCATCTCCTGCATTTCCTACCAACGTTTGGCGCTCCCCTCTCCAGTCCAGTCGTCCAGCGGAAGACTTTCAATAGAGCCCGGCGGGCGAAACGCTGGTCACGGCAGCGGGTGAAGCGACCCGTGGACCTCAGGTGTCAATTGCCGGACCAAGCCTTGACCGCCTTCCGCTGGTGCTGGCTCTTCCTCGTCGGATCCCCGGACGAGCGCCTCTCCCACCGCCGCCGTGACAACGACATCACGGCCCAGGCCGTGATGTCGTTGTCGCCATGACGATAGTTGCGTAGCCCTGGCTTCCCGGGCGGTGACTTTGCCCATTCTCTGGTTGGCGGCCTCGGGAGATCATGCCAAGCCCTCTTCTGAAGAAGATCAATGGAATAAGTTAGCATTAGGGAGGCGAAGGTGACCGTAAAAGCAGTACTTCTGCACCAGCAAATGGATGTATTCTCCTCTCCACAGGTGCGATTGTAGGAACGCCATCTCCCTGCAGGCCTTTTAGTTAATGAAGAGACAGTTTCTACCCAGCCGTGTATGGTCGCTTGTCTGTGGAGGGGTCTGTTTTTTTCATCGTGATAGGTGTCACTCCCATTGATAAGTCTAACCGAGAAAAGAGGAAATTATCCAAGCGGTTAGTTTTTGCCACTGCGCCAGCGTGTTATGATCGTAGTTTGAGAAGAGAGTGTTTATTGGTAATATTCATTGACTCGAAGAATTAATGAAGTTGATGTTGTGCATGGTTTTTATGCGATCTGCAACTATTGATTGCATTGCAAGTCTGTACATATTTACGGTGTTCTCGGAACATTCGGCCTCGATTAAGTTTTCACGGAAATAACGATGGCATTCAGCATGAGACGGTGAAGTCGGAACTCGTCGAAATGATTCGTGGAAGAGTCGCTTAGTGTGCCATCAAATTTACGCTAAGTTCATCCAGTCGTATGGCCTTCGCCCTCTCGTGAGAGGTTTCTTTCATTGAAATGATGGAAATTAACTCTCAAAATAGTCTATTCGAACCAATTTTTCGTGTCATGTGACTTTTAAGGAAGCGAAATTAGCTCTATCATCCCTTCAGAGGTCAAATTACGATCTCGACGATGATTTTAGATCAAATTCATTCGACCTCCTAAAGACAGTAGTTGCTCCATTAAACTTTTACGGCCGTCCAATAAATCTGTTGGAGTGAATTCACAATGCAGGCCACTGAAACGTGATTTTCATCGACTGATTGACCGGGGATCGTGTAATGTGAAAGCATCATTAGGCAATTTATTTACTTCAGTGTTTATAGCTTTAGCGGTTACTGGATTTATCTGGTTCCGCTGAGTGATTATGCAATTGTAGATGGGAACGGGCTTGTTGTTATTGCCTGGCTGGAGGTCAAATCGATTGGTGAGAGTTCACATGAGGCACGGAAGAAACAGCCAGGATCCGTTATACTCGTGCATATACTTTGTAGCCAGACTCCATTGTTTCTCTCTCAAGCCGTCTTACAATTCACTCCAGCTCAGGGGTTCTCTTCGGACATGGATTTGGCAGCTAAGGCATTCGTCGCAGTTGTTCGCTATTCGCATCTGCCTGAACATGCGTGGTGCGTGTGTGCTCGGCTCACACGTGGGTCTAATTACATCAGGCAGGTGCACCAAAGTAGACATGAACTCTTAAGTGGCCATTTTGTGTAAATTCGATCCCTGAAAGGAGACAAAGCGAGGTTGGGAGATTCGCAGAAGTCGAAATCGCGAAATTTTCCTCGAAGGAAATCATGGATGTTGATAAGTTTTATCGTGGAAGGAAACGGAAAAGTACAGAGGGAAAGGTCACATGGCCGTGAAATAGGGTTCGTTTCGGGGAAACAGGAAAGTTGTTCAGCCATGCGAAAGATCGAATCAACGTTCATGCCCATTGAAGGAAATATGACAGGAAAATCGGGAGTGAATAATATTTGAAATTATAGTATTTGGAGGTGAAGGGAATAGGTCGCATTTCCAGGAGAGATATTTAGATTATTCAGGAAGGACTCGACATTGACCTGGAGTCATTTATTTTTGGCTTACCTCCTAGCTGCTTAGTCAGTAAGGAGGGTATTACCTTAAGTTTTCACTGATCTGGTTGAGTCATTCCGAAGAAAAACGAGCGACACTTTGAAAATATAATCTTGGATTTCGAACCGCGAGAACTCACCAACCCACAGTTTACGTGACTAATACGTGATTTAATATCAGAAAAAAGCGACGTCGTGATGGCATGATCACCTTACTCGCTTTGTATTACCTCCCTGTGGCTTTTAGTTGCAACCAAAAATGAAAAGGGTATCGGAAAGCCGAATTCCTGAGACCATGTGTAGAGAAAAGAGAGAGACAAATTCGCAGGGTAAGCCGGTAGCTGCGCTTCTTTCGAGTACGTTCTACATATGTTTCGAGGACTGGGGCAAACGTTAGAGTTAGTGCGTTGTATCTTTTGGAGGTTGATCTGAATGTGACAACATAAATATCGATGAATAAGCAAGAACTTTTTAAAAAATATATTAAACTTTCCGCTTTTTTTTGTTCATTTTATTGATTTATTTCGCGAATGAGCGTCGCACTCGGGGCTATAATGAAGCGATAGCGGTGACGCATTTGCTTAATTTGAAGATAACGACTCGGAGAAACGTTGCGCTGTAAAGAATCGACGGACGTATTTCATGGTGTAGTGACGTACGTTCGTGTGCATTGTCAGTGAAAACTGCTCAAATGGCGCTATTTCCTCTGCAAAACTGATTGTACGAGACCGACCCGGGGTGACACGCTCGTTTAGAGTACCGAGGCTGTCCCTCTTTTTCCTCGACTTCCTCTGATATCTCCTGGCAACTTCTTCTTTTCCCCTCCGCCGCTTGTTTGTTTGCCTACTTCGCCGTATCGCGCGTATATTCTCCATTCATCCAAGTGATTGCCATCCTCTTGCTCCAACGACCACGTTTCGAGCCGATACATTTTTGTTGGCTTCGGCTTCTAGCCCAAGATTCGTGGGGCTCGATTCCCGCTAGAAAAGGATTTTTACTCTCGTCTAAATGTTTGCGATTTTCTGAGTTGTTATTTCGTATTCATAATGCATTGTAAATATTCAAAACATCGCTGTTTTGCGATCTGTGCTAAATCAATAAATAAAGTGTAAAATTCTATAATATACCCCTTAAGATTAACAAAGCTTAGATTACCTTAAAGCAAGACTTGAGTTCTCAGAAACAGTGGATCTGAAAGTCTTCACGGATGTGAATAATAATTCAAACGAAGGAGATAGATGGAGTTAGTCAACAAATATATCGAAAAATAAATGAAAAAAAACGGCGCCCACACGTATTCCATTTTCGGTGGCAAGGCCACTTTACCTCTGCGGAGAGAAGGATCTGACCGGGTGTCTTTTTTTTAAAATGTGTTTTTTTATATTTTTGTGTCCTAATGGCATCTAGCTTATATTTATCTTCGTAAGGGGAACGCTCTTCAGAGACGAAACAAATATAAACAAACTTTGATCAAACATTTATACCCAGAAACAGAGAAAAGGCCCTCGCATATATAGTTGACGTTTCGGCGGCACTGCCGCCATCATCAGAATACCTGATATGAAATAAGAATTATGTCAGTAGGCATGAAATAAATTGGCGAAAGTTCCCTGCAATCGACTTAAGTCAGGCTTTCTTATAACCGATACCCAAAATGGGGACGGCGTCAAACGGTATGTCAGTACTTGTATGTTTACCCTCGTCTTTTTATTAAGCCTCTATTCACTGTGGTGATAATAAATTCATTCTTCAATTAAGATATCTCGTCAGATAAATTTAATTCTCTTCCCTATGAATCCCCTTAAACAGCACCCACTTCATCATGCGTCCGAGGGTTTTCTTGTAGCAACCTCTCCGGCAAGCCGCTCTGCTCATTCCTTTGTGGCCTTCCAATTCCTCATAGTTCCTCATGATCACGCCTTCCAACATGTACTTCTTTTATTAATTCATCCTGGAATTTCCGTAGTAATCATTCCCCTTCTCGTTTCCTTCAATCACAATCTTCAGTAGGCTATCGTACCTCAGCAAGAGTCCATTAATATTCCTCTTACACCTCGTCTTGTAAGTTTCCACAGGCTTTATTCGGACTACTTTTTGATTCGTCACATCCGTTCATCAATTTTGTTTTCATAATTCTTTGCTAGTACCACATTTCCATCCTTAGTTGTCTTCTTTTCTCTGCTGATCCTATCGTCCTCATCTCACATCCTTAGAAATGATTTTGAATGAATCTCTTCCTGATGTCAATGCCAGCTCTGTTTTTTGGTTTCATTTTTTATATAACTTCGCAAAACAAAAACCTTTACCCTTGCAGCTTTAATTATCTTTCCGGTATATTTCGGTACTCTTTTTAAAGCCCCTTCGAAACAGCACCTAAATATTTTTTTAGCGAACTATCCACATTTATCTAGACTTGTTCCATTTGTAGTTGTAACTCACACTGCTGGTATAGAAGCTCTCTCTTCCTAAATATTACTTGCGAACACTTCCTGTGCTCTGTTTGCCTTCCGGCTTTCAGAGTGCGGTTTGAAGTCGTGTGACTAATTGACTCCGTCTGTGCCGCTAATTTAATTATGACGAATGGGATCGAGTCCTTTTATTTTTGAGTTAAATCACCGAATCACAGCGAGCAGTAGACAAGGAAAAAAAAACCTTGCGCCATAACCGCTGTCCGCCCGGGGTCGCAAATGTGGATGACTCCGTTCGGATGTGTACGTATGTGTTACGGCCAGATTGTTTTCACAACAAGATATCCTATCTTATTAAAAATTAATGACTTCGCCGTTTGCCGCGAGATTGAAGGGGGACAGGGTTTCATGGACCCGCGGATTCAATCCCGTTGAGGATTCAAATGGGGATATGCGATATGACGGCATATCGCTATTTTTTCGATATTTATTTCACATCACTCCGGTAAATACGGATGATTTTAGAGAATGGATTCATATCTATTGGGTCGATCAATCAGTCGATAATTGCAAGTACCGCAATTATCAAGCTGAAGGCTTGTTTTGATAACAATGTTAATTAATGTATGTTAAAAATACTTGAGGTATATTTAAAGCCCAGAGTCAGTAATGATTTTAAATATGAAGATATCGATTATGCTGACGATATGAATGGTGAAAAAATGTCGGTGGATATTCTGAATGTGAATATAGAAGAAGGTGATATGACAGCATTGCAAACGACCTCCGTGGAGATTCCATAGTAATGGTCATATTTTCATATTGTCGATAGAAAAAAAAACTCGAGACTAGATGTCATGAGTTGCTGAATCGTCTCGATGTACCCGTCAAATTATCGCTACTTCGATATGTCGTCGCCCGTCGATACATATTTTATATGGAAGTTCCGTATAGATAATGAAAATCACACACCAACATGCAGTCTAGTCAATTTCGACGTTGATCGGTATCTTTGTTTTGTCTGGGGGATGCTCTGAAAGGGAGGGGGTGATAAAGGGGTACTAAAGCATTCCATTTAATGGCAGTACGGATTCCATTTCTGTGGCATGTGACCGCCACGTTGTTAACGGGCTATGAAGTCAATGTGGAACATAACAGCATCGTTACTTCTCAATTTGCCGTGAAACTATTTCGTCGCCCATATTTATCGTATGTCGAAGCTCGATGTTGGATTGTGAATATCGCACAGCCTTAACCCTGTGTCCCAAAAATAGCATGGGCATCGATCAACCGGCTATCTTTCGTTCGCCCCTTATTCGTGTTCTTTCGATTTGTCGGAAGGCTACTAGGAGAGCATGGTCAAATGGGGCATCGCGGATGTTCGCCTGGGTCGCGGCCTATCCAGAGTATCATCTCGGCGGCGATTGAAGCATTAAAAAAAGAAAATAAGATCGTAGTAATGGACCTCGCTCTGTAATTGACCTTCAGTCCGATGTCGTTTTGCGTCGGCTGGTCGACCATCTCGCCCACGTTCCTGTTAGGGATGTTGGAAAATGTCTTGGGTGTTAGCGGAACGTGGAGACTTAAGGAGAGAGCTCTATTTCTGGCAAGCCCGATAACTTGCTCTGATATAAAACGATGAGTTTTTTGCAATGCTTAATAGGGATCAGGCAAACACGCTGCACTCCCTGCAGTTTTCTTTGAATCCTGCTGTGCTGAACCTTATTATAAATATCTAACATTAAATTTTACCCAAACATTGTTCGTCAGTGTCGTCGTGGTGCGTGAACTATCTCATCAACCTTAACGACCGTTTAGTTGAAATGCTTCTGGAATATGAGTTTGTCGTCTGTATATAAAGGGTTAACTATAAAAGTATTTCGCATTCTCTGGGAAAATAGATTTATTGATCGTACTTGTACAAATACCTAAAATGCTTCAAAGTACTCTTCCCCTGCATCAATACATTAGTTGAGACGTGTCTGCCACGACTGGAAAGCACCCAGAAACTCCTCGACAGGAATGTCTCTCATGAATGTTGTAACATGCTTTTGGATGTTTTCCGCGGTCTTTCAATGCTTTCTTTTCAGCTCCACCTCCAGTCGGGGAAACAAAATAAGTCGCACGGAGCCAAGTCGGGACTGTAAGGGGGCTGGGGGACTACCGGGATGGTGCTCCGGACCAGGAAGTTGGTAACGATGAAGAACGTGTGGCTGGGGGTATTGTTTTAAGAAGAACATGCTGTAAGCATTGACAGACTAAGTGTTCCAATACTTGCTATTTATATCGTTCAGAAACCTTCTTTTATCGGAAAGTCAGTCTTGGAACGAATAATTAACCATTTACCTTGATGTAATATCCGTCATCAAAAAGGAAAAAACCTTGTTCTGTCTGGTTTGTGTCACAATTCACTGATCTGAAGGAGTAACTTAGGGGATAACTCTAGGGAAGCGATTTCCGCGGAAAAAGGTCACGTTTCTTGAGGGGGGGGGGGGGATGCGATACGGAGCGTGCTGAATGGAGATCGCGCAAGACTAAACAAACGTTGACCTCCCTTCCTCCAAGGCGGCGTCTCTCTCTCTCCGTCGTTAGCTGCTGACGTCGCACTTCCTCCTTCCCAGCGGCGGGCTGTTGAGGCGGGTGTGGAGGGGTAGGTGTGGGTTGGGTTTGCATGGAGGGGTGCGTGATTTTTGGGGGCATGAGGAGAAGGAGGAGGCCAGGAGAGACGAGGATGGCCATCAAGGGAGGTGCGGGCCAGTGGAAATAGGGCTTCCAGTCCTCGTTTACCCATCATCCGCGATCACAACCTTCAGGTAATCGACAACTGCATGAAAAGAAAACGCTCAAAATATTCGGGAAAGAGCAATTTTGCTGAGATGTGAAACTATCTTTTTCAGGCTAGAGGAAGTGAGCCCTCGAAGGGAAATAATTTGTGATGGAATGCTCTAAAAGTATCCTAAAAATTTGTTTTGTTAAACAAGGAAATAAATATGTAGGACTTCAATTTCTCCCGGCGGATGATGGCAGTGAATTCTTCTCGGGATTTCATTTCATTCTTTTCGGGGTCGGCCCTGATGACGATGGAAAAGGATTTCATCGAAACGTCGGCAGCGATGGAGATGGAGGAGATTACCCGGATGAAATCCCGAGAAGAATTCACTGCCAAGGAAATAAATAGATTAATGGCATTATTTGGCTACTGCATTGTGCAGCATTGCACATAATAGAAATGATATGGGTTAAGAAAGATTTGCTCTTCCCCGTGCTTCGGAAAATGGAAGGGAGGAATATTTTCCGTTGAACGTAGTAATGTTTTTATTACGGCCATTGGAAAACAATCTCCCATTTCATTGGCTTATTTGTGAGCGATGTAAGAGCTTTCCAAACATAACCTACGCATGCTGGTCATATATTTTGGTCTCTAAACATTGTGATGGAATGGGATGAATCTAACTTTTAAGGTTGTGAAGAAGCGTTTTATCTAGTCTAGACGTAGTAAATACTCGTTAAATGGAATAGGATATTGGAGTTTGCTGAACGAAACAAGATATTATAGTTGGATTAAATATTTACATAAATAAATAGGATGATGTAACTGTCGCTGGTAAATGACTGTGTTCTCTGCGTTATGTGCGTTTGATGATCAGGAAAGGAAATTTTTTTGTTTTAAAATGCATTACTCCAATGCAGACGAGCTAACTTCATTAATTACTGTTCTCATATTGATTCGTAATGTGATTCTTTTTCGTCTGACATTGTTAATTCAGATGATTTTGACTTGTAATCACGCTCTTTGGTAATAAAAATCACGAAATACTAGTATAAAATATTTAACAATCTTTAAGCTATAGTCTCCTTCGCCAAGCGAGCCTGTCTCCCAGGTCCTATTAAATGGGCTTTTAAGTTCTCGAAGTGAGCTATCCTCCATCACAGAAGTTATTTTTCACTCTCCAGACTACGTTTGAAATTCTGGAGGCATGACGTGTGGATCGCCCGAAAGAAATGACCAGTGTGCAAAGTTAAAACGTAGGCTTCTTTTTAAAAGCTTATTTCTTTTGTTGAAATTAGCATCGTGAGCGTGGCGGAGAACATGAGGAACATGGGGATTCTTGATCGGCATTATGGAATTTAAGAGACTTGGCTATTAATTTTGGAAAAATGAAACCTCAAATTCGCAGTGGAAGCGTGCGGCGGCAGTTTCTTTGATGTTGTACTCCATGACACCGACAAGTGCGAACTGAGCGAAGTGCATTGCCGAAGCGTTATATATATATACGGCGTTGTCGTAAGGGAGATGGCATTCAACTGTTTCTTAGACTTAATGCTCGTAGTTTAAAATTGGCAATTAAACACTAAAATAAAATGTAAAAAAACTCACAAAATTCCGGTCTCGAGGAAAAGCCTAATTTTGTAAGCAAGCATAAAAAACTTCGGCAAATGAAAGGTAATACCGTAATTTGTAAATGGAGAACTATCAAGAACTACGGGCCATTCGTAAATGTCTGGGTAATATACAGGTCTTAGTTTTCGACTGCGTCCGTTTAGATACGAGGGCAGGCTGAAAACTAATACTTACATGCTTGTAGACCACAAACAAAATGACCTTCAGCAGCACTCCTGGTGGCAGGTGGAAGTAACATACCCCTCAACATGTATGCGCAGGTTTGAGGTCTTTTTATTCATCCAGTGCATTTCGAGAAGCGGAAGTATGGAAACTTGTTCTAGTGCTATGTCAAAGCGAGTCAAACAGCGTGCTGTTATCGCATTTTGAACTGCTGAAAGAGAGACTCCTACTGACATTCATTTATGTCATCACATCGGCATCAAACTGACATCATTTAAGGGCTGAATATGGTGACAATGTTGTTGATAGACCTACTGTCAATCGACATCCGTCTTCGCCCCAGGAGAAAAAGTTCAAAAGACAACAATCCGCTAAAAAACTTCTTTTGACTGTTATCCTCAATGCTGAGTTTATGTGACCGATTTTCTGGGACGAGGGGCAACGGTAAATTATTCTCTCAGGATAGACAGACCCTAAAACACTTTCGCAAGACTTTTAAGAGTTTCGCAAACCTTATTGGAATATCTAAGGTAGAAGTTTTTCGTGTTTAAGGCAGCCTGGCGCCAATAATCTTGGAACATGAGAACAGAACGCTCGTCCACACACCTCGCGCGCAACTGGAGAGGCTCTGCGAAACCTGAAATTTGAATCGAATCCACACCCTCCTTATTCCACCGAATTTTTTCCTCAACTCAAGAAACACCTCAAAGGTAATCATTACACCTCGGACGCTGAGATGAAGGCAGCTGTGTCAAGTCCGGGATTCGAGAAAAGTCGGAAGAGTTTTTAGTGACGGAATGAAAAAACCTGTTACACGATGGGAGAAATGTGTTAGCCTTAACCGTGACTATGTTGAAAATACTTATATGATTTTGAAACTTAATAATTGTGCTTTAATTTACTATTCACCCGATCTTGATACTTGTTTTTGTTCGCGCTCTTTAATGTGAGCATTAATTTTCAGCCTTCCCTCGTTATGTCATTGAATTCTTCTCGGCAGAAAATCTTTTATTCAAATTACGAGTCATTTAAAAAATGTTTACTTATTCTATTCTAGATCTAGAGCGCCTTTCAAAGGTGAGGCTATTATGGTTAGCAGATCTCGAACATGTCTTTGTAGTACTTACAACCGGTGTTGTTATAATCCATTTTTCTTCAATAATTTGAAATCAGCGAGGATCGGATATGGCCATAGCTGTCGATTAACCTTGAATTGACGAGACAACTTTCGAGGCCGGCGAATAACCTAAGGGAATTGTTGCTTATGGTTGATAATTTTTGAGAGATGGAAAGTTTTCTGTAACAATACTTGTTGGTGATGATTATTGAGGGAGTCACGAGGGAAATCTCCTCCTCCTAACACTAGGGCATACGTGTTTTCTTTAAAATTTATAAAAAATAAAAGAAAATAGAATTTAAAAAATAAAATAAGTAAAAAAATGGAATAAAAAGAGAACTGAATCGAGAATTATCAATCAAATGTGGTACTCCACTACCATCGGGGCGATCAATATTAAACCTCTCTACCAGGGAGCAATAGAGCACTGATACCCTATCACTCCATATCATCAGTAGTCCTCAACCGTGTCCAGAGAATGTGCGTCGATGCAAATGCAGGCGATTTTTCCGACGAATTCTCTTCAGTGGAGTAACTTTTTTGCTGATTGTGCTTCGCTTACTTCGTTCAAGATAGTGCCGTCCCGCGTGTCGCACTTACGTCCCGATTTATTTGGTCCTAAATCCAATCCGGTCGCATTAAGCGGCCGTCCATTTGCGTGCTCATCGGCGGATGTCGGGAATAAATCTTTAAGGGCTGGGGACAGCGAGAGTTAACTCCTCGGCTTCGGGCTGTGGGGGCAGGACGAACGCGGACCGGGTCTGAGGAGGCCGTCTCCGGACGGAGGAAAGCTTGATCGACGCCCGCTCTTAATTCCTCATTCGAATCAGTGACGTTAATAAGCACAGGCCGGCGTCACGTTGCTCGCAGATGGTGCGGTCTTCGGCTCGGATAATGAACCGCTCTCCGCCGCTCCTTCAGGCAATCTCAGTAATGTTTCTACTCTGTTCAGCAATCACTATCTTCATCTTGTATGCATGTTATTGCTCCAAGACACAAATGCATTTATGTATGTTGTCCTACTTATACGCTTAATCAACTCCATACATCCATGTAAATAAGGTATCGTACGGAAACGCTTTGCTTAGGCTTATAACCTATCTTTTTTTTACACGAAAACCGATATTTATTTCGTAATTGACGGTATTATTGAAATGGAATGGAGATCTTCAAGAAGGTTTTGGGGGTGTTCACGTCGTATTGCAGTCAACGGCTGATATCAAAAGATGTCATGTGTGTGTATTTCATGAGCATACATTCTTTCTCTGAAATGGCTGCATTATTCGCCGGCCCTGATTATTTATACTGCTTGACATTTTAAATTGAAGCAATTCGACGAAATTATTAGACTTGAACAAGTTTTTGTATAAGGAAAAAGGAACCTGGCAGAAGACGACCACGAACTTGCCCGCTATATCGTTCTCGCGTTTGGGCATTGTTTATTATTTTTATTAATTATTATTATTTATATTATTTATTATTATTTATTATTATTTATTATTATTTATTATTATTTATTATTATTTATTATTATTTATTGTTATTTATTATTATTTATTATTATTTATTATTATTTATTATTATTTATTATTATTTATTATTATTTATTATTATTTATTATTATTTATTATTATTTATTATTATTTATTATTATTTATTATTATTTATTATTATTATTTATTATTATTTATTATTATTATTTATTATTATTATTTATTATTATTATTTATTATTATTATTTATTATTATTATTTATTATTATTATTTATTATTATTATTTATTATTATTATTTATTATTATTATTTATTATTATTATTTATTATTATTATTTATTATTATTATTTATTATTATTATTTATTATTATTATTTATTATTATTATTTATTATTATTATTTATTATTATTATTTATTATTATTATTTATTATTATTATTTATTATTATTATTTATTATTATTATCTATTATTATTATCTATTATTATTATCTATTATTATTATCTATTATTATTATTATTATTATTATTTATTCATTTAAGAATTACGTTGCAATTATGCGATTGCCTGGTGGCAACATTCAAGTTTGGTCAAAGATCACTCTTAAAAAAGAAAAATACACACATACACGCACTAGAAAAACAGGTAGGAGACAAAATATTCTTACATGCAATGACACTTCAATGCAGCAGCAGAATGAAATAAATTAATATTTTGGAATCGAGTCATTATAGGTTTGTAGTAATATCAATTATTTGCTCATAGTATTTCTATTAGGACTTTGGGTCAGTAAAAAGTGTTTATCCCGTTGGGATATTATTGTTATTCTTTTATCGTATTTTTAAATACTACGAGGGTCATCCGGAAAGTAGTACCCGTTCGTGAAATAAAAACACAAAAGTAAATATTAACAAACATAAAAAATTTTATTTGAAAGAGGATGCTTTAAACTACTTCTCAACATAATCTCCAAGCAAATTAAGGCATTTGTCATAACGTGTGACAAGTTTCTGTATTCCTGCTGCATAGTCCTTCGCCGCCAGCTCATTGAGATACGCGAGGGACCCATCTTGCACAAATATTTGCATAATGCAGATGGTGTTTAACAATTTCATGAACAATTGTTCGAGAAACATTGGGAAAATGCTCACAGATGTCATCAATTGTGACGCGCCGATCGTTCCTCACGAATTCGTCAACTGAGCTCACCAGTTGGTCTGTAATGACAGACGGTCTCCCCGAACGCTCATCGTCGTGTGTGTTCCCCCTCCCCATGTTGAAGTTGCGACACCACCGCCGAACAGACGACTCGTCCATTACATTGTCTCCATACACCTCCTTTAATTGGCGATGAATATCACATGGGCGAACGTTTCTTGCATTGAGGAATTTAATCACTGCCCTCACTTCACAACTGGCGGCGTTCTCAATTTTTTTAAACATTGTAAACAATCACAGAAACAACACAGGCAATGCTAGCGTCACGCAACTTGGCTCAGAGAAGGCAGACAAGCCACTGAAGCTATCTGACCTCGTCCAGCGGCTACTCGCGTCGTCAGCACTTCATGCGGCACGAACGGGTACTACTTTCCGGATGACCCTCGTAATTTCGATCCCATGCGGCATGAATACTGTTTTGCAATTGTAACAGTACCAACATTATCAGTGCTGGCAACGTATTTTTTAACCTATATTGGTTAAAAGGAATACGCAAGTATCCTAAATTTTAATGTTTATTTATATTCCGAGTCTTTCGTTTTCTAGTGATCCAACAATTTACTGACCGCACATGGGAGAGCGACCGGAAAGTTTTGGTATTGTCATCCCAAAGGTAAATCATTAACTTAAACAAATTAACGGCATCTGGCGTCGCTTTGTGGAATTGATTCCTGTTAAGTAACCACATCACTCGCTGGGTTTTCCACTCGGCACTTTAAACACACTTAATTCAATCCCCTGGTGGTGTTCCACCGAAGCAGAAATCCTGGTCGCACAAAGTTATACGTAATGTGGGCAAACAAGTGAACGTTGCGCTTATTTAACATCGATATCACTGATTGTGTGTGATGACGCCCCATGGAAGCCTCATTATTTCTCCTCGTCAATGAAAGGATGATGAGAGAGCAGAGGTTCTAACAATTTAAAGTCCAATTAATATGAACTGTTGCTTGGATGCAAGCTCGTATGCCTGCTGGTTATTGCCTAGTGTTTTTTTCTGCCCGTTTAGGTATGGTTTTGAAGGGCAAGGAGATTGGCACTTTTTTCTAAGTCCCGACAAACAGAACACTAAACACCTGAAAGCCCTGCGCTATAGTAAGCCCTTCCTCAACTCGTACTTCCTGCCTCCCTTCATTCCATCTCCCACCCGCCAAATATTTCCTTTCCTCACTATATAAAGGGTACCAACGCTTACCAGCATTCTTCACCCTCTATTACCGTCTTCATTACTCCGTCATCTGTCAATGCAATCTCCTGTAATCACTTCTCACGCTTTTTTTCTACCAACTAAATTATTTTAAATTTCTCCTAACTACGCTTCTTTTTTTCCTCTCTATCAGTTTTTTCCATCCTCCCGCACGCCCACTTGACAAAATCCTCCAATCTATGGTTATATCCTGTCTTAGGAGACCAAGTTTTCGAGCCATACAAAAATGAGTCTCCTATTTCAGTCTTCGCCTAAGTTTCCTGTCGCCAAATCCATCTGTTTGTAAAAACTTCTGTGCGTAACGAAATTTTTCTTTTGCTGTCCTTATTACTTTCCCTAACTTCTTATAAAACAATTCCTCATTAAGTGAGGTATGGTACTTACCTACCTTTTCATGGGACTCCACTTATAGACGTTTTAGCCTCCCTAATTCGTGAGGAACTCGTTACCTCCGTTTTATTGGTTGATTCTAAGAGACCCACTTATTACCACAGTGAAACTACACCCTCTTCCCTACTTACCCTACCCTGCTCTACTCGCGACCTCGGTCAGGTTTGCATGTCGGCAACGTTTAGTTGTAGAAAATCATGTATGGAAGCCACTGAGCCGCATTTACCGATGTATTTCGAGGCGAGTGATCTTCGTCGGGCACGTTACCGAAGGAAGAAGGCTCGTGGTATTGCCCAGCAATAACTCATGCCCCACCAATAACCCGGGTGGAGGGAGGAGATGTCAGTCGGTTAAGACGAGCCTCGACAATCTTTGCGTGAAATGAACTATTGAATTCCATTCGGAGGGTCGCCGGCGTTAGCTGGCGATTTGCTTTTTTAATTTCTCTCTTTTTAAATTGCGATTTAAACGATTAATTGAGTCTGTGGTACTGGCCCTAGGATTTTTTTACCGCTCCAACTGCCCACTATCGGATCTGAAATAATCCGCTTGATTAATCGCTCGGCCTAATATTAGAGATAGGGGAATTAAACGACAGAGAGCTCATTGGGTGTGGAGGCAGGGGAATGAAGCTAGGGAATGGGGAAGGGGCCGGCGCTAATCTTCCGAGGATGGAGCCGGGGGCGCCTACATGTCTTCTGTTTTCGTCCTTTGTGTGTGTTCCTATCCCTTTTCCTTATATCTGTTTCTATATAAATAAATGTATATATATATATATACATATGTGTATATATATATATATATATATATATATATATATATATATATATATATATATATATATATATATATCGATTGTACGGAAACACTCACACGAGCAGCACAATACTGGGACGGCACAGTAGAACACAAATAGAATAGCAACATTTAAAAGGACACTCACACGGTAAATTGTTCGAGCTTTCGGCCTTCTTCAAGTAAGACTCATATATATGATTTAGAAGCACTCGCAAGAGCAATATAACATTTATATGGCACAACTGAACCAAAAATAAAATAGATAACACGCAAAAGGACATTCACATTGTGGATTGTTTGAGCTTTCGGCCTTCTTTGAGGCCTTCTTCGGGTCAGACACAATGTATATATTACATATATATATATATATATATATATATATATATATATATATATATATATGTGTGTGTGTGTGTATATATATGTGTGTGTGTGTATATATATGTATGTATACATATATATAAAAATATGTATATATAATTATATATATATATATATATATATATATATATATTCAGGGTCGCGGTAGTCCAGTGCGTAGAGCGTTGGACTGCTGACCGGAGGGTCCCGGGTTCGATTCCCGGGCAAGGCACTCTGGGTACCTGCAGCTCCACCCAAGCTGAAGTGATTTTTCGGGTACCAGGTCTTCCATAACCGGCACAGGGAAAGGAACTGGCCCCCCTACCCTGATGTGTGAATTTTCACACGCCGTATAGGGCTTAGTACTGAGTGATCTCTACCATCACCTACTAAACCGACCTTTGGGTTGATTACTGTGTTTATGGTTTATAGTTTATATATATATATATATATATATATATATATATATATATATATATATATTCACACACAATTATTAAAATGCGAATATTTGTAATGACTTCTTTATGATCATCAAGTTACTATGACTTACTCCACGCTGCAAACCAATCCGAATTCAACGTAAAGTTCCTTATGTTATCGTATATCTGTAGTTTTTATCCATCCAAAACCTACCTTGACCGATAAATACCATTAGCGATAATATCCTATCAATAGAAGGGCTTGGACGGTCCCAAACGACTAATGCTATGTACTTAATATGTATCGTATGGGTCTCTTCTTGTTTGTCCCATATTTCGAACTTTTTTCTACGGTTCTTCATGTATCTTTGCGTTTTTTCTTCTTTTTTCGGGATGCTGTTTAAATATCGTTTTTCTTCCTTCCTCTCCCACGGTAACATGTCCACTTCGCCATACAATCATCGTGCCAATATCCTCCTCACCCACTTCTTCTACCTTCTTCGGATTTTCCCTGATGAAGTTGCCTCTCAACTCAACTCTTAGTATGCAAAGTGTGCTGTGATGTCCTAAGGCAACCTTCACGGGTGGATTGGCAAAGAAGATGACTCCAGCGCAATGTAGTTGTAGGATGCCATGAATTGAAACGAGTGAACCGGATTCGCAGTCGCCCCCAAGTAGTAGTATTTCCTCCCCCACACAGGAGGGCACTATTTGATTTATTCTCAATACTAACTTGTGCTATTTAGTTCATGGTCTTCGTGTTTGTAGGAAACTTTCCATTGAGTTTCTCGGGCATAAAGGGGATAAGGTAATAAATTTGATGCCACGACCTTGAATTTCACTCGAAACCGAATGGCCGTAAAACTATCGAATCAAGTCCCACGACTTTCTTTTGAATGTGGAAGTAGTAGTAGAAGTAGGATCAGTCGAAACGTTTTCTACACTGCGGAACGGAGGATTGGTGCGGTGCACACCTTAGCTCAATTGAAGGGGAGGAATTCTGGAAGTGGTTAGTTCAGCGCCCAGTCGGCAGGAGTTGAATCGCATTCTAGGTTCACTTGGAAGGCTGCACCGTCGTGTGTGCGTTGTTCATGTATAATTGCAACGATTCGCCTGTGCTCGAGCTCAAGAAGTAGACCGAATGCTGGTTGGATTGCTTGGAGTAGCATTTGTCCACGCTTGGTGTCTACCTTGCCGCAGGGTGGTCACTCAGTCGAGGAAAAGGGCCGATTTTTTTCTCATACAATCTGGAATATCATATGCAAATCGCGATCTTTCCCCACCTTCTCGCTTAATCCCAGTCGAGTAACCGCCAAAAATTTGTCATCCGTCGTTCCTTCAGGAATAACATTCTCCCAAACGTCTGACCTTCATCAAGTAGCAAGGGTTGCCCGGTGAAGGTCGTAGTCTTTAGTCCATGCATGAACTTGCGCTTCCTTGACTCATTCCCTTCGCGTCATCTTCGAGAAAATCCATTTCATCCGCATGCTTAAGTGGTGCGGTTTTGATACGATTTCTTGAGCTTCAAGGTGGCGTTCGGATCCCTTACGGCGTATCGGCAGTTGTTTCTAGGCGCTCCAATCTTCCCCGTCTCGTGGCTCCTTCATTGCTCGTATTTCAACCTCGGTTCCCCTCAACCCCGATATTTAATTTTGAAATGAATTTCACATGAGAATAGGTTTAAGAAAAAAGTAACGCATCTTCCCCCACTGTCGCCAAAGTCGGGATGAGAGGAGGGTGAGGGGGTTGGGCATTGAGATCGCCCCTCCTTCCTCACATAGTATGAGGAGATTGGAGCAGGGCGGCGGGCAGAGTCCAGAGGGGTACATTGCCTGTGGAGGGGGGAGGTGGTCACTGTGTGATGGACGAGATCCAAAGTGTCCGGGTGCGGAGGGAGGGCGGTTTCTTAGTTAATGGGCGGTGGGGAGGAGGGCGCCCTTACCCCGCCTCCCCCACCTCGAGTAGTCTCCCTGGAGATGTTATCTCAGACATGGGAATATGAGAGCAGAGTCTGTGGTAGCAGTAGGAGGAGAGAGAAAGGATTGAGAGGTCTGCGTATCGTGTCGCGTGGTCAGTCGAGTCTTGTGTGACGGTCGAGTGAGAGGTTGAAACCCCATAGAGAGAGAAAGACGACGGATCTTTCGTCGCCCCTCGCAACATCGTTCTGCTATCATCCGGAGGCTTACTTCCCAGTGGTCAGCCATCAGCCTTCATCATCCGCCATTCATTTTCTTCACTCGGTCTACCAATCGCGAGAGCGCTTCCCCTGTTGGTCTTCTAGACGGCGACTCCGGCACCCGGTCGCTGTCGTTCTTACTTTGTCCCTTCGGCGACGACCTAGCCTCTTTGGCAGCGGCGAAGGCGGCCCGTTTCTCCCGCGGCGCCCTCTTCCTCTCGCCCCCACGGGCCATACCTTTATTCCCTCGAGTCGCCACCGGAGATTCGGACGCGAACTGAGAGGAACTCGTACCGGGAGATACAATGGATGCGGCTGTCGCCGCCACCCTGGGCGGCCCACCGTCGCCCGCCCCGCTCGTACTCTGGAGCGCCTTCGCCCTACTCTGTGCCGCACAGAACCCGCTGATACGCGAGGACCACCATAATCAAACCACACGGGAACAAGGTAACGTAAGAATTGAACTAAATTATCGCAACCCACATCGTAACCAATACACTTATACACTCTCCGTTGTGTGGGTGGACTAACCATACACAACCTTATATTGTGCTATAAAATTAATTTTCCTTAATCTCTGTATACTTCCATTCTCCTTTCATTTTGTCCAACATTCCATATCCAATTTCTGCCCCTTCCTTGTTTGCCCAACATTCTCCCGTCGATTACAGTCTTCTACATTCCATTACCGATCAATATGCTTTTCATCAATTTTTCT
Organism: Hetaerina americana; assembly: GCF_022747635.1. Classification (NCBI taxonomy): domain Eukaryota; kingdom Metazoa; phylum Arthropoda; class Insecta; order Odonata; family Calopterygidae; genus Hetaerina; species Hetaerina americana. Next base: position 5,035,562 of record NW_027286070.1, read on the forward strand.
TGCCTCCTCATGATTACTCCCAACAATCCCCTCTCCTCCCCCGCGTAGCCTAGCATTTCCTCATTTATTTTTCTTTCTGTTCACTTCAAATTCTCCATCCTTCTCCTCTCCAACACTTCCAAAGCCTCCAATCTACGCCGATCATCCTGCTACAATGACCATGTTTCCGTGCCGTTCAAAACCACAGTCCATTTCAATGTTTTAAAGACTTTTCTTGACATCCTTACTCAACGTCCTTGTCGTCAATTTGTTTCCAGTGAAAGCCTCTTTGCCTAACGAATCTCTTCTCCTTATGTCCCAACTACTTTGGCCATTATTGTCCTTAACACTTCCGATGTAGGTAAACTGTTCCACTTGTTCTGGTTTATGAACTACTATTTTGATAGTCAGCTTAGCCTTTCTCTTCCTGAAAAAGCACATAACTTTTTTACGAGGTCGTCTTTACCTTTTTAAGCCGTATTTACATTTATTCTCATCACATACCAATCGCACTCACTCCCCAATACACTTAGCCGAGTTTGCAACCCCTTCGCCGATTTGCAAACTAAAGCTTGATCATCCGCAAAATTAAAAAAATAATGAATTGAAGTGACTGTCTCGGTATTAATAATACAATAACGAAATAAACACTTCATTAACGCAAAGTAGTAAACAGAAATACTTTAAGAAAATAAAAATATATTATTACGAACCTATAACAGCTTGATTCCAAATTGTATATAAATTCATTCTTCTGCTGCAATGCCCATCAAGGATTATAGTTGCAAGTAATTTTTTACGTAAGAAATATATCAATTAGCTTTCTTCTTACTCGATAACCACATAATATCTCTTGGTGTGCATTTACTTGCATGCCATATCAAGGCGTACATTTAATCAGCGATAATCTATGAATATGGAAGTTAAAAATTTGAATGAACGAAGTTCGAAGAAGGTCTTGAATTATTACTTGCTAGTCTACCCTTTTGGACGGACATGACTGATCAAGGTTGCAACTCTTAACCTTGCCTACCAAGACACCCCGACACTCCACACTACAATGAATCCTCCCCATGAACCACAATCTTGACATGGTGGAAGTGCCTGTGCGCTCCGATGACCCCTAGAGCTGTGCTGGTGAGAGCAAAGATCTCCTGGTGGGGTCACCCATTCCATATAGGTTGAATGGTAGGAGGCAGACGAAAGATAGTCTTCACAGCGTCTGGCCCAAGAGGGGAAGTCATTTAAGTGATATTGTCACGTTAAGAACAACATTGAGGTATGCAGCGGGAAAATGCCTCAATTACGAGTATTCATCCCAAAAAACGTAATGGGCACAATTTATGATGGAAATGGAAGCAGGGGAAGACAGTTGGGCATGTTTTACGGAATAAAGAGAGCAGTAGGTAGATTTTAAGAATGGGTTATAGGATTGGCTTATTGTAATAAAACTTAAACATAAAGTGTTTTGTTTGGTGGAGCGAAATGTAACGGAGCTTAGGCATTGAATCAATCAAAGACCTACTTCGATTAGCCTTAGCTTACAAATCTGGTAATGGACAGAGAGAAAAAAATGAGTGCATATGATTAATTCGTCATGGTTACTCTGAACTTGGAAAGATAACAGTTCCTGTCAGTCGGTGATAACAGTTTGAGAATGCATGGGATGAAATTAAATTGAGATGCGATGAGTAATTTCAAGTGAGATACCCTTAAAACTTTTAACCTTTAACTTTTAAATCGAAATCACTTTTCATCTTTTCGGAAAGTGAGTGATTGCTTTAAGTGTTTGCTGCTACGTGTATTTTTAAATGAGTACATGTGATTGTTGCCATCCCATTCCTTTATCTCGGCCTCGGATACGACCTTGGCGGTTAAGACTCGTCCTTTAAAGTTCGAAGTTTGCATATGTATCACTCGAGACGATGCGATTGTTCTTTCCGCTGCTTTAGGGTGCCAAGCGGGTACGGAGCACCGTCGAATTTGGCGGAAATTAGATACAAGAAGTGAAGTTTCAGCGAAGGACATGCAGAGTTTTAATGCAGAATAACGCAGAACAACGCTGCACCCTCAAAGAGCTCATTTCCGCGGATCCGATTTTTCGCCGCACTGCACGAATACTCCTTCATATAAACGGCCGTAACTAATCAACGGAAGAAGATATCACCAAAGTAGTTGAAGGCGGTTATTCGGGAAGTTTCCGCGGACACAATGCCTTCAAGCGAATTAAAAAAAAATAACTAACTGGAGGCGCGCTATTAGAAAAATTGGGGAACCTTTCGAACAGACTTGGTAGATGTTTTAGATCTTGAGTCACAGGCTCCGCTGGAAATATGCGCTCGATGTGCACACTCGCGTTGTTCTCGCTGGTACGAGGCCCGAGGGCTCCGGGCGGGAGTAGATACGTATTGGACTCCATTTTGAGTGATTCATCTCTCGGCAAAATGCTTTGCAAGCTGAATAAAAAAATCATGCAGCGTAAGCCCCGTGACGATTATTTCAATCGGCGCACATGCCTGATACGGGAGAGAGGGGGGGAGCACTAAAAGTCTGGTGATATAGTTTTTCCCAATAATGGAATTCCTTTTCTTTTTATTTTGAAACAGCGCGGGCCCGTTATTTTTAAATTAATTCATAGTCATGTTTCCATGATTTAACTCCGGGATTTCAATAGGAGTGCGCGATATAAGGTCTTCGGAATACGTTATGACCATTTCCCGAAGAATCTGCATTTATGTATCTGATAGGTCAATCGTGGAAACACTAACCTTGTATTTTTTTATATTGTCATTAATGGGTGCGCGAACCAAATAGATTTTGGTCAAATTCGACCCACCGAAAGTTACAGTTTCTGAATTTTTTCAATTTTTTCGAATAATTATGAGGCATCACTTCAGTTGTCTCATTAAAATAGGAGAGAAATAAGTAATTACTGTGAGACTTGAACCATCACGAGGAAAATTGATTCATTTTTAATGTTCTGCTCACCAAGAGCCTTATTTTGCCTTCAAAATACAATTATGAAACGTCCCTCCCGTGCGGATTTTTTGTCATTTTTTTGCCCTTTTGAATGGAGTTACCTTAGAAGCTCCATTGTATCGGCATCGGCTCATTCTCCTTATTAACAGGGTAGTTATGTATCCATTCCACCACGGAACAAAATATATTTCTGGGAAATTGCGTTTTTAAAGACCAACTGGGAGAAGATCTCGAGACTAAGCCTTTATTCTTCCTTGTAATTGCGCAAAGGAAAACTTAAAGTAGACTGGAGAAATGCGCAACCTTACTGTTGCTGAAGTAATTTATTATCATATGGAGAAAGTTATTTGCTGACCGCATCTGTGTTTTAAAGCCTTTCAAGGCTGCAGATTTGATCCTGCCAATGCCTCGAATGCTGAGTAAGGCTTGTCCTTTTGATAAAAACGCTGTGCAGTACAAAATGAGATTATTACTCCGGAGCCGACGGATTTCTCCCGTGTTTTGTTTTTCACGCGCGGCACAGCAGTGGGGCGCAGGGTTGTATAGATGGTCGTGTTTATTTTTGGGTGAAATTCATATTATGGAGTATCTTCTACAATATAACCCCTCGTTACACATTTACAAGATTACACGTAAATGTGTGTTTAAATAAATTCCACAATGTACACATTAATAGCAATAAACTTAGTACATACAATCTCTTAGATCTAACATGCAGCAACACAATACATTAGTTGAAATCGGGTTAGGGGGCATTTAGGGTTCGTCGCCCATTTTTTTCGTGTCTGGCGAGAAACAATGCGTGGAGGCCACGCCCTCATGTGCCCCTCTCATCCCTGATTGGAGTGGTCACACGTGTCTCCCCATTCTTTGTCCTCTTAAATCATTCGCGCACTGAAGCGCAGGGCCGGCTTCGATTTGGCGGCATTTCCGGTAGAGGAATGGTGCCTTCGACCGGTGATCGAGACCATCAATCGGTGTGTAGCGAAGAAGGTAATGGGATAATCTCTGTACGTGCAAAGGAGACAATCGAATGGGCAAAGATTTTCGGACGCCTGTTTACATGTACAATTGACTCGGAGTTGCAAATTTCCTTGGATATTCGCTGTTATCCCCCAACACGTGTCTTGGCTCTTCCATGAGCAGTACATTATGTTATTGAGAATTGAGCACCCGGAGGTACGCGCTCCAGCTTTTCTTTTGAATTTTGCGCGCAAACGCTTTCGTTTTGTTTTTGTTGAGGCCAGTGTAAATTGAATTAAATAATTTTTATTCCGGCGAACTATCCCTAGTCTTCTACCCAAATGTATAGTTGCTATTTAGGTTCAAATGCACTGATTTGGGCAGCGAACTCCTTAAATATTAAAAGATAATCAAGGGAATTTTTTACTATACCCACGAAACGACTTAGAGTATTTTCAGCCAGCTAGTTATTGGTGAAATCCTTTCGGCTTTTCCACCCGACTAGGTTCTCCACTTTCGTTGACGTTCCGATGACCGAGTCGTCCATCGAAACGTCGACGGTGATTGAGGGTCCAAACGGGTGGAAGACCAGAGCATAATTCACTGATAGGCCGGGAAATCACCAGACATGTCTACCAATTATTATTTTTCTTCTTGAATTTTGTGCTCAAGAATTTGACCATTAACTGGAATTTTTCTAGGATTATTTTCGAATTGTATTCAAGCAATATCAACACATTGCTGTCCGCTTCAAATATGGGTAAAGAGATTAACGGATTGGAATGTAATTAATAACAGACGGTGAGCAATTTTCAAAAACTCCGAATTTTCCTATTCAATACGTACAGGATTCGTCCCAAAAATAAGTAGAATAAATCCGGGAAAAAAGATATCGCAGTTATAAATACTTTTTCGCATTTATAACGGCGACAAAATTCTTCAAAGTTGCACCCTTGCGTGTCGAAACACCGATGCCAGCGCCTCTGCCGTTCGCGGTACGCTTCCTGTGGGCGTCGACGAGGACCTCTTGTTCAGGCATCTCGTCACCACCTCTTTTGCGTCATCCAGCGTTCCAAAATGGTTGCCTTCCAAGCTCCTTTTCATTTTTGGGAACAAAAAGAAAGAAGGCAAGTGGTGCCACATGGGGGCTGTAGGGCAGCGTTGCCCCGCCTTTCGTTGCTCCGCCTGCTTGGCCAGGTGCTCGATACTGCACGAGGAAGGCGGAGTGGGACAGGGCAGCGATTTGTCGTGGTGCGGCCTCCAGTTGGTAAAGATCTTCCTGCTGACGCTTTGCACTCGCCTATCGAGGACTCAAGTAACACTAACTGTCCACTGAGGCATAAACTCTCTGTGTATAACAACTTTTTGGTTTAAAAATATGATGAGCTGGTTTTGACTTTGTTTGGGACATAACCTGTAGCTGGTATCTGGTTGTTCCTCAGTTTCAGGAACATATGGAGGTGGAATTGTGGTAACAATGTGTTTCTAGGAACAATACGTGCGAAGGATAAGTCTTTATAAGTCCAGCTGATATTTTTCTATTGTTCTCTTTGCATAATTCCCGTTTCTTCTTCTTCCAGAGTCCCGCACCTGTTCCGCGACGGAGTTCATGTGTAGCAACGGACGGTGCATTCCAGAGCATTGGCAGTGTGACAACGAGAAAGACTGCGGCGATGGATCCGACGAAGACAAGGACACGTGCCGTGAGTGTCCTCCGTCCATTATGATTTTGTCGTTGGATGTTTGTCTCGTTGCCATGGTGGCGGCACTTGCCATTTCCCAAAAATTCCCCCGACACAATCACGCACACACGCGCGCGCGCATAGATCCATGAAATCCGTTTTCATGAAGAAATAAAATTACGCTGAATCGACCCTTGAAATTAAAATTTACCAAATTTCTTCATTAATTTCATGGAAAAAATTTGCATAACATTTTATGTAACGCCCGAGTATCTTTGCAATTTTTTCCGCCCTCGACCGTAGTATTTTCTTTCTACGACGCGCAGACATGGCTCAATTGTACCAATACCAGTCATCAATTCTTCAGTGTCAAAATCATCAGGTTCGGTAAAACAGAAAAAACGACTCCCTTTTTTCATTTCATCAGGCTAATCATAAGAAAACGAAGGTAATCAAATTCCAAAGAAATGGGATGGCTAAAAAAAAGCACTAAAGTTGAGGGGCACAAAGTAGAACAGGGGAAATGGATCGCTGTGAAGGTGGACAGAGGATGGTGCGGTCTTCAAATGAAGAATCACTTCAGGCGAAGAAGGATCTACGAAGAGACGGTGGTTGATGGCAGGGACGTTTGAGTAAGGACGTCAAGAAAATATTAGTGAAAACTTAATTACACATCGTAGTTTGGTATGGCTCAGAAACTTGGTGTTTGAGACGGAAGGGTAAACACAGGTTGGTGGTCTTTGAGATGTGGGAAAATGGAAAAAATAGAAATGAATGGAAAGGATGCAGAACGATGAATTCTTAAGAATGTTAGCGGAGGACCGTTGATAGAAATTCGAAAGAGGAAGGGCAAAGGGAGACCGGATAAGAATGGAGAGGCAATGGAATGGATGCTGAAGACTCTGACATGTGAATATGGGGATAATGATGGGAAAGCGAGACCGGAGGATGGATGGGAAATAGGCGATATGGCTGGAACTAAGAGAAGTAGGAAGTGTGCAGATCTAAATAATCACTTATTGTAATGTGAGATATCGAATTGTATGATAATTTGCGTCACATAAGTTACGACTTTGAGCGGTAGAGCATACTTACATAGTCCCAGGATCCACCAAAATGCTATTCTGACCCGGTAGATGTAATAATAATATACTAAGTGAGGTAGAAAAGGGGGACAAGGGAACTGAAGCGAACGTGATTAGAATAAGATGCATCCTTTCAATTTAAGTATTGAAATTCGAGTTGTGCGAAGTTGTTTTATCTTTGGCCCCTTCTTAAAGGTAGGTTTAAATCATTATATTGAAATAAACGATGGAGGATATTTTTTTCCTTGTTGCACATTCAAAATGTTTGTTGATTGTCAATAAATTGTGTCACTATCCTTATTAAAAACGTACGACTCATGTCGTTTAGATTGGACGTGCTAAATTCGATCGGAAATCACACCGATATATAGAGGTCATGTTCTTCCTAGTTAGACACCCAAGGGATCAATTATTTGGAGAAATGGACTGCAGTCTATCCGAAGAGATCGCCATGTTTTGTTCAGTTGCGCATCGTATGTATCATCCTACTGTATGCCGTATAACAAAAACTGGGTCTCCCTAGCTAAAATCCCTTGGCATTGTTTTAAGGCCCTCGCTCTCCATTATTGCGCACCGTCCGTGTCAATCTCTTTTGTTCTTATTATTTTTATCCGTTGTGTATTTGTTTTTTTAGTAAACTGCATATTTGCACGCAAATCAGTGACTCTCCTGTTACTTATTTCATGCTATCAGGCGATTGGCAGCTTTTCGGACGTATAGGAATGAAGAGTCGAAAGTGTTGCTTCATTCGTTGACCAATTGTGAATAAAGGCTCTCTAAAGATGCTATTAACTTTGTATAATAACATTGGAAAAGTTGCATTGGTATTGAAGAAATAACTGTAGCAACTTTTACTTTACTTTTACTTTACAAAAAATTATCAGCTTATTTTTTTGTCAAGTAAAAAGTGCAAGTAAATTTGTTGTTAAGCCAAAAGTAAAAGAGCAAGTAATTTTTTTTGCAAAAACCTTTTTCACAAAAAAATTGGTGATAAACCTTTCCCTTCACGTGTAACTTGGCTAAACGTGGTCCCCGCGCAACAAGCCCGTCAAGAATCCTTATTGTCTGCTGGCGCGCATCCACTAAGCGTATTTTTTGCGTGCGAGTGTGGGTGTGCGTGTGCTGTGCTGCCTTCCCAATTAAACGACATTGACGATGGGTACAGGAAAGGGGGCTCCCTCTATATATTACCCCTTCCTCTCTCTCTGGATTCCCTCCCTCCCTGCCGCCGCCATGGCTGACTGAGCAGATTCGTGTTAAAACTAAGTGAGTGTTCGATGTAGAGGGATGGGTGCCTGTTTAAATCAGAGATAAGCGAAGAAAGTGAAGCATGTTGATGCTCCTCGCTGTTTTTAAGTCTTCATTTTCTTCACGACGTTTCACAATCATTTGCAGCTACCATGTCTTCAAATCAAAATTGGCACATGCTGGGGTGGAAAAAAACGCGTATTTGTGTTGGAGGTCACCGATCTTCTTGCCAATCGGACGAGTTTTTGAGATTCGTATCAGACCTAAAGCAGTTTCCTATAATACAATCATTTGAAGTTGCTAGCCATTGGGTAGCCATCTTTTTGGTTTGAAGTTCTCAGATCTTTTAACTGTTTCAAAGGTTTCTCGAATTATTCCTTGGAAATGACGAGCTTTGATTGGCCAGAGAGATTTGTCGTCTCCCTGAGCTACATTCGTATTAATTAGCTCGTTTCTGATTCACGACTATTTTCTAAATTGGAGAACTATTCATTAACGAAATTTTTGGTGACAACACGGGTTTTTTTTTAACTTCGCGACCTCGACGAATCCCAGTATTTGAGCACACTAGAATGGGTCAAGTCACGACATTGGCATTGTCGTGGAGAGACCATTTTCAGTCCTTATCTGAAAAAGCCTCCTGGAGAATGTAGCTGATAATGCCTCCGAAACGTCACTAAGATGGAGTGAATACTTAAAAGTGGCGATTCGTCAAGAGAAGTCCTGAATACTTTGACCGGTGAACATATATTTTTGTACGTGTGTTTTTTCTGCGCACCCCCAATCATGGGTGAGACTTTATTTTCATTTTCGTGTGAAAGTGGAAGAGATGGAGGATTGAAAGTATCGCTTTGTTGCCCCTGCCCCCTCTATCTCTATTTCTCTTCTTTCTGAATACTTCGCTTTTCTCGGAACGAGTGTCATGGGGTGGTACAGCCTCTCAAATGGTTAATTTACAAATAATTTTCTTAAGACTCTCATTTCACTATACCTTTGCTTATTTTCTCCTTGTTTTGAGCTGTGTAGTGTGATGTATCCTTGTCTGTTTTAATGTAGAGTTTTTGTTAATATTATGATTATATATATATACTTCTATACATATAAATGTAAACCATTGATGATATTTTTACTGAGGCTACTCAGTGGCCGAGATTTTATGTATTGATACCTAAATATTCTTTATTAGCAACTGTTAAAATTGGTGTTTCAGTTGACCAGTTTTTTATATCGTATTTATAATCACTGTTGGAGTTGGTAGTGTTAGCATTTGTTTTCGTTCACCCCTCCGTTTTTTTATTACTTAAGAAACTCAATCGTGAACTTATCTTTTTTTTATGGTTTATTTTGCCTTCAAAACAAATATGCCCAAGTTTTTGTATTGAGTTAATTTTATATTGCGTGCTTGGAAGAAGGCGGGATAACTTGCTTTCTGTTGTTGAATGCCTTACAGTTGAGAGAGTTATGAAGCTGACGGAATACACGCCCGAATCACTGATAAATATGCGAGATCTCTTCAAGATAATCTAGCTTTCCATTGAGCCCAAATGAGTTTTAAATTTGTTAATTGGCTAATGCTTCAAAAGTAAGAATTTTGTTGAAAAACTTTTATTAAATAATTCGCGAGAGAAAGACAAGTTCAGTCCTTTGTTTACTCACGAGGCTAAACCTTATCACTCATTAGCAGTCGAATTCAAGGATTTTGGACCAGAAATTTACTAAAATTTGAGCGTTCACGATAAGCATTGATTTCCCTTTATCCGTAACCCCGTGAACTTCAGATGAACTGAGGCTGCAATGAATATCAGTTGCAGTTCTTTTAGTAGATACTGAGTTTAATGAAAGAAGTTCTTTGCTGGGTTTGTGTTAACAGTATCCAATACCAAAGAAACTGCGGGAGATGCCGCAACAGTAACTTTTAACGGAGTCATCCGCTAATGTGCATTTCAATGCAACAATTTCAGAGTGTAAAAATCATTCACTGGATCCCAGTCAAGGCGAATGATTTTTACACTCTGAAATTGTTGCATTGAAGTGCACATTAGCGGATGACTCCGTTAAAAGTTACTGTTGGGGCATCTCCCGCATTTTCTTTGGAATTTGTCAAAGTATAAACACCATAAGTGTTTAAAGTTGGCTTTAACCTCGTGGACTGTGGCGCGTCGCGCACGAATACGAATGCCTGTGACATTGTATGTACGGCAGTTCGTCACAACATCTAGTTCCTTTAAAAGCCCCAAAATTTCAATATCCAATACATTTTTAAAGATTTCTATGTGATCGTACAGATTTTTTTCAAACCTGATTTCGTTCTCGTAATGTAAAAAATTATGTATGCGTAATGTAAGAAACGTGATTTCCTACTTTCAGTGGTCATAGCATTAGTTTTTATTCATGAAAGGATGTTTATTTTTACCATTTTGCGGAATAGATCTAGAGGCGACCCCTTATTCAACCACCCCTCCTGCAAAAATATTGGTTTATGTAGTAACTGTTGACTTCCTTTCGAAATCCCTTTTATCTTCCAGTGCTACGGCTGATGTTTTTCGATTATTAAAATCTCTGAGCAGTGCTTCACGGGTAAAGGGCTATAGGAAAAGAAACCAATGTTTGCAGTTTACGCCACTCAGCCGTTTAAGCATTTAAAATCAGGTTCTTCTTAGCACTAGCGTTACGTCGTTTGAGTGGTGCTCGTATGTCGGTAAGTCAGGTTGACCTGAGATAATCTCGTGGGCCCCAAAATTTAACCGTCCATCTTTTCTCGACGACCCCCCTTGGTAATCGGTCGAAAGGTGTTCTAGGGGAATGTGTCCCTTGGAATATTTCGACCCCTTTCTCTAGAAAGGCAGAAACTTCCTCCTTTTTTCTCTCTACACCCTTCGGACCGGCGGTTGGAGGTTGATAGCTGACGAGGGGAGGAAGGGCAGAGTGCTTTCGCTGGAGGGGAATGCAGTAGTTGCGAGGATAAAAATAAAACGTAAATTGACCATTCATTTTGCCCTGTGTTTTTCAGTTTTTTTCCAACTTGAGTATTCTTCTCTTTTCCCCCACCCCCTCGTCCCCCGCTTGCTTTCCAACACCCCCCACCTCCCGACTTCCGTCCGTGAGACGTAAACAAGACTCGCGCGGATCGTCTGTTTTTGTAAACAAATAAACATCGTATTGCGTGAGTCTCTCTCTCTCTTTTTCTCTATTTGTCCTCTCTGTGACGCATTCATTCGAAGAGCCGCGCGGTTGACGGGGTTAGTGACGGTCAAAGTCCCCCTACCCCTTTATTAGGCCGTCGATAATTTTATTGGGTCACGCGGATCGTTTTTCAGTTGTTTTCCGTAAAGATGGCCAAATGCACTCCACTCTCTTGCTGAGTGTCTCGCTTCGATTACATCAGCCTTTGTTTCTTCGATCCTAGGCTTCTCGATGTTTCGGAAACTCAGACAAAATTGGTTCAGAGTACTAACGAATGTTTTGTGAAAATTCCGAAGCAAAATTAGTTTTATTTAATGAACCCGAAATATCAACACAGTCACATGTTACCGTGCGCGATATTTTTGAGTAAATTTCCAGGCGCACTTATTTATCAATAATCCACTCGGAATTTGGACTGATTATCTCAATAAAACTCGTTTTCTTGGGGAAATTTCGACGGATAATTATTGCTATATTTCGGCACGGAAAATGTCATCGCGAAGATATTACTCGTGCCATCGAGAACTGTATTTCATAGGTTTATATTGAACGTTTTCGCACGCCTCGTTAGCTGATATTTCTTCGTCTAGGGCGAGGCTGGTCAGTCTATTTCCTGTTTTTATGTCCAGTTCCCTCCTTCCTTTTTTAATTTTTGCCCTTCCCTTATTTACAATCGCAATCTTTTTCTATTCAACTCTAATTTCAAAGATTATTCGAAATTTGGATTCTAAACTTTTATCATTATCCGAAACTAATGACATAGTTCCTGAGAGGCAAAAAAATCATAAATGTGTTTTATATCTCGAGCCAGGTTGACGTGACTCTCATTTGACACGCCTCTGGAACGTTTTTTTAAAGGAGATCATTTCCGGGTCAGCTACATGTATCCCATGGGATGTAATTTTAGTTTTAAAATTAAAAAGAAATCATTGCTTGTCGTGAAATAGTTTTAAGGCAAAACACACGTCTGTACTCGAAGTTCTCATTTGAAACCTCCAGTGTCACTTTAAATTCTTTTTTGCTACGTTTAAGCTTATCTCATTCATTAGATAAAAATTACCATTCGTCAGTGGCTATTTGATTCGTCATTTTCGTTCCTGCCTGTCTATTTTGAGTGTTTTCATAGTTCTGCGAACTCCAGGCGCCCCGGCATCAAAGGGTGTATTCATTTCGGAGCGCACCCTTCCCCCCCGCACCCCATGCCGACCGGCCCTGCTCCTCGTCGTTTGATCCGAATGCTTTCGGAAACTACTCTCGTGAACTCGCTCTCTCTCATGACCTCGTGACATATTCAGCACCTTTGCTGTGCTTTTATCGTGCTGTATCCTGAGCGATGGTGTCCCTGAGAAATCCGCGGCCAGGCATAAGGGCAATCCGGGCGTTCCCTGCCCTTACCAAGAGCATGTCTAATGAATTCGTGTGCTAGGCTTAATGAAATCGTCATACATCGAAGCTCTGTCGCTATTTTTGTCGTATCGATCAGGTCGATGTGGATAGCTTGCGAGAGATGATAAGTCAAGTGTTATTTATCATCGTCGTATCGCTATGATGATGGACAATGACTGCGTAAAACCATAACCACCCTAACACTCTAGTTTCAATGCAATACATTTGTTTCCTTACCATCCTAACTAAACTCAGGCCGACACATGAAACTATTGTAAGCTCCTCTCTTAGTCCGAATTCTTAACTTCCTCCCTTCATACCATCCAACGTCCATATCCTCTTCCTCACTCTTTCTCGTTTACTCAACGCTATAAGCTCTACACGGTATACTTCAATATATCACAGTATACTTAAACATCCTATTACCAATTAAATCGCCTTGCATCCATCTTTCCTGTCTCCTTTTAATTTCTTCCAACAATCCCCTCCTTCCCCACCATGCCTAGCACTTCCTCATTTCTTTTCCTTTCCGTTCACTTCACCTTCTCCATCCTCAAATTTCAAAAGCATCTAATGCATATCTATCCTCCTCCTTCAATGACCATGTCTCCGCGTCGTACTTAACTACACTCAACAAAGTCTTATCGAGCATTCTATTAGCATTCGTATTCAACAATTCTCTCAACCTATGAAAGCTTCTCTGCCAGGCTTAATTCTTCTCCTTGTGTCCATACTGCCTTCACCAGTTCGTTCCAAAACACTTCAAAGTTAACCTTCCACCTGCCCTAGTTTTTCCCTCCTATTTTTATGTTAAGCTTTGCATTTGTCTTTCTGGAAAATCGTATAACCTTTGTTTTATTTACATTACGTTTTATTTCCAATTCACTCGGTAATCCTTGCAACCCCTTAGCTGACTGATAGATGAAAGCTGGATCATCCGCGAACCTAACTGATATCATGAATTCCCCGCCGACTTTCATTCGTATCTTCAGGTCTTTCTTTGCCTCTTTAATCTTTTCCTCCTCATGTATGTACGTTGAGCAGCACCGATGATAATGAGCAACACTGCCTTACAACTCTTCCTAGCACTGCCCATCTGGACTCTCTGCCCCCCCACTCGTAGCTGAGCAGTCTGATACATGTACAGGTTGCGGATTAGCCCCATGTCCCTCTAATCTATTCCTATTTTCTGCGATATAATCATTAGTTTTTCCCAACTCACTCTATGAAACGCTTTTTCGAAATATACGAAACGGGGAAATAATTCCTGATTGAATCCTATATTCCTCTCGATTAGTAATCTCATTACAGCAATGGCATCACGCGTGTCTATCCCCTTCATGAACTCACGTGATCTCCCTAATAAATAATCATTTACCCTCCACTCCATATCTCTAACTTCTAAAACTGCTCTGGCGAAATCTTCCGGCCATTCATGCAACGAATTACTCAATGAAAACTCTTCCTTCCATGATTTTAAGTACCCTTTGAGTAGTTCCGCGTATAGGGGCTCTAATGATTTCAATTTTCTTTATCCCCTTTCTATGCTGCCCTCATTTAAGTCATATTATCATGTATGTATAAGCTTCCTGGCCTTACGTCTTTGCCTTACAGTTCCTTCCATCTCTTTTGAATCTTAGTGCGAAGGCTGGTGTCGTATGTAATTCTACGGAAGGTCTTCTTCTATATCATATATCATCTTCTCTTTCCAAGTATTTGTTTTCTGTATTCATTTATTTACCATATAGGTCTACTAAACATTTTTTCGCTTTTGTATCTATCCTGATTCAATTAATAATTATCCTATCTTAGCTTTGATTGTTTGCACAGATTTGTCCTTCTTACTTCCTCTAATTGCTTTCTACTTCTTATTCAGTGCATCCTTTTCTCATTCCTTAGTAACCATAATCCTCGCCCTGCGTATTCCACCAAACTTATTGTGCTTTATTAGCTTTTCTCCTCAATTTATTATTCAACTCTATCATATCCTATTACCTAATTCTTTGTTTACATTTTTTCATTTCCCTATCTTGTATTTCTTATCATATCGTCTATAACCTATAGCTTTTTTCTTTTCCTATTCATTTTTTCTATAGTCTCCTTCCCGGCTTTCGCGATATCCCTTTTTGAATGTTTCCATTTTTTTCTATTACTCTGAATTCCTTTTTCTCACTCATAATTTTCGCTACAGTCTGCCGGTAATCCTTTCTTATACTCCCGGTTATCGCTTATACATTCCATTCATTCAACCTTCTGCCCTGTTTTATCCTCTTAATTCTGAGGTTACACTTCAATAGTACTATATTGAGATCAGAGTCCGCATCCGCTCCCGGGAAACTGCGCGAAGTAATGACGCGGTTCCGAAATTCCTGCCTAACCATAACATTGTCTGACATATCTTTCTGAATTAATGGGCATTTTCCACGCCTATTGCAGTGTTTAAACCAAGTGCTCTTCATTTTTATTAAGCCTTGTCTCCTGCAGAGCACCATTGCTTTCCCCCCGCGGTCATTGCTTTTCCCTAAACCATAATCCGCTATCTCGCTACAATATCTTCCTTCTCCTACCGTCGCGTTCTATTCTCCCATATTCATTCACATACACTTCCAATAATTAACGACACACCTTTATATGGATATCGTATTTCCTCTGTATTTCATGATATATTGAAGGTCGATATGGGAAAATAATGTTGCACAAGCCTAGATATGTGTCATCGTAGCCGAACATTGCTGTGGCGACACCATCGGTCTTAATCTCGCCTGTCCCCTCAACACTTGGTCCAGATGTACTTGTCCCTCAAGCAGGTGACTATTTTTCTTTTTATAATAGGGAGGGATCTTCCTTTGAAAGTGTGTTCGTTTCTTGCGCTTCTCCCACGAAATGAATACTCTTGAGCCGCCGCTCCTGGTAAGAGTTTTTTCCCCATCGAAGAACTATGTACTTGGGGAAAAGTCTGGATTTGGTCTCCATTACTGAATCAACGAAATATGTATGGTGAAAAAACCACTGTGGAAGAACTGGATGGATGGTTGCTAAACTGGCTTACATATTCTTGTTGATTCCTTGTTTATATATATATACACATACATATATATATACAAAAAAATACATACATATATATATACATATATATATATATATATATATATATATATATATATACACGTATAAATTCACTGTGATATAAGGTATAATAAATGTTCTCTCCATTAGCGTCAGTATAATGTAATTATTATTTTGCCGGTTGACGTTGAATGTAAGAACATGAATAATAAATGTAATTTAGATCGCGTTACTACAGATGACCTTATCTTCCGCTACAATGATGCGGGTCTGCTAAGCTCTATCAATTAATCAATCAACCAATTCATCCAGTTAACCAATGAGAAATCTCTTCGACTCCCTCCTCCTTGTTTCATCTTTGGAGATTGGATAACTCGACGACCTAACTTTGAAAAATGAACGCGAATCATCTTGTGATTTGTTCCCTTTCTTGGCGTATGGCGACCAGCTCCTGGTTACGTGCTCAAATTTGTGTTTCTTATTAATTTTGTATCTTTAATTTGTGTTCTTACGTGCAACAGACCTTGTTTTTTTTAGTTAATTTGTGCCTCTTCTGTTCTTTTCTCTCTCTCTCTCTTCTTCGTAAAAATATCGCGCACCTCTCCCTTCGCACTTTCCGCCCTCGAAACATCTTATTTTTAAATACCGCTTCCATTCCTCCCCTCAACCTTTGTCCCACAACACCTCCCTCTCCCCCCCTCCAAAACCTTCTGAAAACGAACATGGCTGGCTCTCCATGTGTGTGTGCGTGCTTGTGTGTTTGTACCCGCGTGCCATCTGCGCGCGCAGGTGCAAGGCCGTGCGCCGACGTCCAGTTCCGGTGCCCTGGTGACATATGCATTCCCACGGCGTGGAAGTGCGACGATCAAGCGGACTGCGAAGGCGGAGAGGACGAGGTCGGGTGTGGATGTAAGTGCGCGACCCTGCCATGGCGTTGCCCCCCACGACAGTCCCCCGCCCCTCCGACGATCCCCAGCTACAACAAATCCACCCTACAACAATGCGCTCCCTCACCTCCCCGTGCTTCCTCGCTATAACGACGCGTAACCCACACCTCTGAACCCTCGCAGATTCCATCGCAATCTGTCGAAGGCGGCCGGGAGTACATAAGAGAGTGGATGTTGCCGACGGCGTGCGAAATGTCCGACTTCCTTTTTTTCAAAGAGAGAAGGGTGCCCTCTTGATTGACCCCCTGCTGGAGACACCATCCTCGTGCTGACCGACAGTCGTGTAGACTCGAGTAGTATTGTCCGCAGTCGACGCCGATGAGACGTTGCTTTCGGATGGCTCCCGAGCACTATTACGCTCCGGTTGAGAAGATACCTCTGGGCCCGTTCGCAGAAACCATTCTAAATCTATTTTGAAGAATTCGAACCTAGAAGGCTGGGGGTGATAGTGACCGTCATCTTTCGGGCCATAAAGCCAGGGTTTGAACCTTATTGTTAGCTCAGGAGCATATTTACATCGTTACTTGACAATATTTTGATATTATTTTCCGTTTTCCGATAGAAGACCATCCGGGTTCCATTCTAAAATAGAGTACTCAGAATTTCACCGCAACATCATTGCTTCGCCACCTGAAAGCCTACAGGCAGCCGTCAGTTCAGGCGACTGCAGAAATTATTATTATTTATTCCGAATATCTTTGCGAGAGAACCCTCGGGAAAACTCGGAGATCTTCGAGGGCCCCCGCTTCATAGTAGAAGTGGTGTCGGTTCAGAATCGCTGGCTCTATCTGCTATTCAAACTTAGAAAACCTTTCAGACAACTTTCGAAGCACTTGGTAACAGATCGTACAGGGAACCATATAAGCTGGAATCACGGAATTTACAGGGTAACAGAGTTCAATTCCGATAGAGGAATTGGGTTCTTGTTGGATCCCGAAAAGTTAGGTTTTAGGAAACGTTTCATCTCCCTCTCACTCTCAGTCGCATAGTTGTTAAGAACGCTCTATAGTTTAATTTTTGGAAACCGAAGTAGTATTAACTCTCGGGAAAATCGGTCTTGTTCCCCTTAATCTCCAAGGGAAAGAGGGAAGAGATTCAGAACTCTCGAGGATGATTTAGCCGAGGGGATATTACGGGCTCGGCTCACCACTCATTCGGATATATGCATAGTTATTCTGGCTGCGCGTGTTTGTACATGTATTTTACGTGTGTGAGTTGTTCATCTTACTCGTTGTTGAACGTTTTACTTGAGGCAGTACGCGTTCTGAAAGAGATTTAGGGATTGGGGGACAAAGTTGGAGGGAGCCCTTCTCTTCGGTCGGTTGCTCGTGATTAAACCGCGTGATTCGGGGGAAGAAAAAGGGAATGTTTCCGCACGCTTCAAACCGAAGCGGTGGACATAAATTCCCAACCCGTTCGGCCGCATTCGACTCTTCTCTCCGCTTCCCACCTCTCACCATTTTACCTGGCTTCTTAGGTGCTCATCTTCCTTTTCTTTTCTCCTTAAGGTCGCCGGAAGCACAGCACGAGATGAAGGAGAGAGACACTGAAGGGTGGGGAGGGACCTCGGGTCTTATAAGACCCTCCCTCGCTCTCCCTTGCGAAGAGTGCCCGTGCTAAAAATGATTTAATGAATAAATCCGCCTGTGTAGATGTATCTATTTATTCATACGATGGCAAACGTGTATGTGTGATAAGTGTCGCAGGTACGCTCTTTTGTTCTCATGTTTTTTAATTCATTCCCGTGTCCTTTTTTTCTCTCCCGCCCCTCCCCCTCGCCCCATCGCCGGGAACATGGGCACGTGTGTCTCTAAACCCGCACTACGGCAAACAAAACAAACAAATGACGCCCCCCCTTGACCTCTAACCCCTCCCTCCTTCTCCCACTCACGCATTCCCTGGAGCAGAGAAGAAGGTGTGCGGGCCGGACGAGTTCACTTGCCGCGGCGGCAAAGGAGAGTGCATTCCGCTCACTTGGGTCTGCGACGACGCTATGGACTGCTCCGACGCTTCCGACGAGAATTCATGCAGTAAGGAGATTCTGGTGGTGGTGTTGGTGTTCGTGGTGGTGGAATTAATGTATTGAATTAGAGCAAACTAACCGACTAATACATCCTCCTGACCAACCGGACAATAACAATCCTTCTCCTCCCCGTCACTATTATTATTATCATTGTCATGGCTACCAACTAACTAGCGCATGCGCACTGGCTACTGAAAGTGAATATCTTCCTTTTTAGTTTATATTTCTTAAAATACTTCCTTCACTCAATGCATCAAAGCTATTATCTTCGTCACTGTCGTGCCTACTTATCACCAGTTGCTACACTCATCTCCCGACTAACTAAACCACGTAATTTTCTCCTGTCATTGTTTTTATGGTTACCACTAACTAGCGCATGCGCATCGGCTACTGAAATGAATCTCTTCATTTTTATTGTGTTTCTTCCCCCATTTTTGCATCACAGGATGATAATGTGACCGTGGGTAACACTTGTCGTCGCCTGCCAACATCATTTAGGTGCTATACTCATATTTAGTCCCTCCATTGTCTTGTCTTTAGTCGTCATGTTCGATTCTACCCGGGTACGATTCCCCACCAACGAGATAAGGTCCCCGTAGGTTTGGCACATGGATGGTGGAAAAACCATCGATGTCGATTTGGTG
Organism: Hetaerina americana; assembly: GCF_022747635.1. Classification (NCBI taxonomy): domain Eukaryota; kingdom Metazoa; phylum Arthropoda; class Insecta; order Odonata; family Calopterygidae; genus Hetaerina; species Hetaerina americana. Next base: position 5,054,747 of record NW_027286070.1, read on the forward strand.
TGCGCTGAAGGGAAACGACGTATCCTTTCGCTTTTTATCACGCATCTGCTTCGTATTGGATGGCTCACGCTTGTGTGTTTAGTGGAAAAAATCGGATTCTATGTCTTGTTTATTAGACGTGAAAGAAAAAGCGAGCGTGATCGTTGGACATATTTCTGTAGCATCTCATTAGAAAATTTGAGGGCGACTTTGAATGTTGGGTTTAATTTTATTTCCAGACTGAACATAATGGGTTAAAAGTGAAAGGCCGTCAAAAATGTTGATTTTTTCCTCAATTCCAATGATTAAAATTTTTTTCTCGCCGTCATTGTCGTGTTTCTACCGATGTTCTGGAATAGCTGCAGCTACTCCAGAGGATTGTTCAATTCTCAAGAACATTCTCACGGTATATTTTTTGTCTAATGGTCACATTATTCCTATCTCCGTCTTGAAATGAATTAGGCCGACGTAGTGGCTTTCAGTTTCGACTACGCGTTCGTAGTTTTCGAGCCTTCGCTCCACTAGCGGCTTCGTCACCGCTTTTCGCCTCTCTTTTGTTCTTCTTGCAGTGAGTAATTAAATTAAAAAAGGTAAAAAACGTGAGTGTCAAATACTTCTCTTATCACGAGGAAAAATAAAATGTTGCCTCTTGAAACGCCAAAGGAGAGATCGAAGTGGAAAGTATTAAGGCATTCACGCCTTCTTTATTGTTTTTCTATCGTGCCTTGCTGTTTTTTTGTTGATTTCCTTTGGTTTTTTTACTCCCGTAGCGTTTATTTTCTCTTTCATTGTCGCCTTTACTCCCGTATTGAACGCGCGATGGTGATATCGAATCGTGGCGCTCTCATCGCGCGTTCAACTCTCTCTAGCTGTTCGACAAACGTTGTTGGCTGCATGGTGCTTGACGTGCATGGTCACTTATGTTGTTGTAGTCCTTGCTACTGTCTTGTGCATGGCTTGCTCGATGCCACTCCGGCACACTTCTCAATGCCGCCGCTCTGATTGGGCCCGGCTGCTGGTCCAGTCGGCCCGACGACCAACCGTCCGGTCGACTGATCGGTGTTGCTGCCCCGACTTCGGTTTCGGCCAGATCTAAGGTCCACCTGCAGACGACGCGACCGCGCCACAGGTAAGTCACTCTCGCGACCGATTGTTGCATGTAAGCTTGGGGAAATGTTGTGTCGTCCTCCAGGGTGTTCAACACGAAACTTTTGCTGAGGCAAAGTGTAGAATGTCCCTCGTCATTCGGGGAAATAAATTCCCATGGGGCTTGGTAAAAAACAAAGGCATCGCTATTTGGTCACATTATCGACAGTAGAATCACAAACGCTACGTTTACTCGCATTTTCATTATCAATTAGTACTTCCTGGGACTGATTTCAGCCTGACAGACTTGGGACTGACAATGTGCAGGGTCTGTCACAAAAAAGTAGAGTAAGCTCGGGTACGACTTCGTTGGGGATCAAAAAGTACAATTTACTAAAATCCCTCAAGGTATCGAGACCTTGTGTATCGAGACGTGGATGCCATTGCCTTTAGTCGCGCTAGCTGTTAGTCGCGCGCCTGCGCATCGCGCATCTCGTCTGGGCCTCTTTGGTGTCATTTAGTGTTCCAAAATGGTTGTCTCTCAAGCTTCTTTTCGTTCTGGGAACAAAAAGAAGGAAGTCCAGTGGTGCCACATGGGGCCTGTAGGGCAGCGTTGCCCCGCGTTGTGCCTGGTCAGGTACTCTGTACCGCACGAGATAGGCGGAGTGCGCAGGGCGGCGGGTTTGCCGTGGCGCAGCCACCAGTTGGCAAAGATCTCTTTCCTGACAAGTTGCACTCTTTTCCACAGCCTTTAGAGGGCTTCGACATAAACCTAACTGTTCACTTCCTGTCCCTGAGGCACAAACTCTTAGACGATGACGTCTTTTGATTATAAAAAGCCGATGAGCTTATTTTTACGTATCTTTGGGACAGACCCTAGGAGCCAGTGGTGGCCCTCTGGTAATTGTTCGCATAATATATTACCATACGTTTTTCTATCACTTCCTCTACTCTTTCTCCGCATCTCAAGGCATCCAGCGGGAGAGGCGACGGTTTATCGAAAAACGTGTTTCCGCAAACAGATCAGCAGAAAGATACAAATATGGTAGAACCTCTCGTATTCGTAATTGTTGGAGCCCAGTATTACTCTTGTCGCAGCAATTGTCATATCATTTTGCGCCTCCACACTTAATTGTGAGTAACAGTGTTTTTTATTGCGTGCATATTTGCGGAGTTGATTGCTCTGATTGATTGATTGCGGATTGATTCATTTCTCTCGGTATGGCATTATTGCTGGTGGAACCTATCCCGTCCATCTTGTCTGGCGTTATTTTATTATTACAGTTTAACATGGGTGACCGAAAAGTTCAATATAAATTAGATGTGCAGGATTCGTTGCCATCATTCGTTCAGAACATCGACCGCGAGTTACCCGGAGGGCAACGAAATGCGCCAGTTTTAATATGTCCGTTTGTTTCCGTCTTTTGAGAGGAGTGCCAGGCGTAAGGTTTTCGATAGTACGAGCAGCGTGTCAGCAAACGATTCGTTTGTTCTAATTTTGAAAGTGAGCGCTAATGTAGCAGTGAAAAATTCCATTGTGTTTCAGGGTATGTATCCCCACATTTTTGTTTGTAAGTGAAAATTTAGGGTATGCCAGGATAAACATGATTTTCGGCTGAATGCCATGATAAATTCCTCCGGGCACCCTCATCTTCACCCAAGCTATGATTTTTCGGGTACCTGGTAAACCACTGGCGACACGGGGAAAAGAACTGGACCCTTCATTAACCTGATAATATGTGAATGTCACTCCCTTGTAGGCTTGTGGATTTAGTTCTAGATGAGCCCTACCCTCGCGTATCAAACAGACCTTTGGGTTGATAACAGTGGTTTGGTTTTGTTAGGAATAAGTGGATTATGAAAAAATGAATGTAAGTGAAAGTTAATTGAGTTGATTAAGGTTTGGTTATGTTGGGAGAGATGGATGAGACTCGAATAACTGAATTGCACCTATGAGAGAGGAACAGCGAACGGTTCGATAGCGAGAGGAAGGGCCAGGAAGAGAAATTCACGAATAATTGAATGTGCTCCCAGAGAATATGCCTATGCGTTATGCGACTCGGGAGTGACAGAAGGATCTTTTTTGAGTCTTATGCATTAATGTGACGCAGGCAAAGAAATATGCTAGGTTGGTCTTGCAAATGGAAGAAATTAGTATGAGGAAGTAAGCATCCTGGAATTACTTAAAATTGGACATACTCTTGATTCTGCCTAACCCTAAATGGAATGATGCGAATGGTAAGGATGTAGGTTATGTGCGCATTTGTTTCCAGTGGTGAATTTCGCGAAATGCGGAAGGCTAACGATTCCCGCCCCCACAACCCTCCATTTTGTTTACGCCATTGTCGCAGGAGAGGCGGTGCTACGGTTCATATGCGCGGCTTAAGCAGAAAGGACGACAAGCCTCGTTGGGACGCGAGGGTCCTGTTGAAGACTGGAAGGAGAGACGGCGAAACGTTCGCGAGACTTTAATTATCGCGGGCAAACGCTAGCTAGAGCGTGATGCGTGCTCCCCGAACCGTAAGAGGGCGCGCCCTCCGACCGCACGTTAACCCCCCCCCTTCATCCCTCAGCCGCTCCTCCGCAACCCCTTCCACACCGGCACGACCCTGGGAGATTAATTGAAATTCCTCCGAGACATGGCCGCCGCCGCCTCGGCTTGCGACGTAATCTTCAGCGCACCCACTCAGTGTGGGGGGGGGGGGAGAGTTTTATGAGGCACTATTTTCTCCGGAAATTGCGGAAGGAATTTAGTCGGGAAGTTCTTGGCCTTTGGGGGTGAGTAGGCGGAAGGGGAATTGTAACGAGGAAGAATGAGGGAGCAGGGGTGGAGAGGAGTCTTTTGCCGCCGTTCAGCCAGGAGGAACCGACGGTTACATTTCGCCGAATAGCTTTCCATTTCGAATTAATTCAACGCAGGCGACACACACGGGCCACTTGAAACTTGGAAGCAAGCGTTATATTATAATCTGTCGGAATAAATCAAGGAAGTGTCAAGATTCTAGGATTTCTGACTGTAGTTAAAACACACCATTCGCTTAATTGTAATCTTAGAGATAGAAAAAGTTGTATTCTGAAGTCCCCATGATGGAAATAATGTCAAAAAAAATTGTTGCTTCGAGTGCTTAAGTATATTCTAGTGTTCAGGATACCCCCGTGAGTAATTTTAAACTTGCTGTTGTTGGTGCTCACGCGTAAATGTTTTTCGTGCCCTTTAAATTGCTGAAATCAAGCTATGCATATTCCTTTTGCAGCGTCATTTGATGAGAAACGTACGTAATGAATACGGATCTAATTTCCAAAAAACGATTAAAATGGGCTTAACTGAAGGTAGGAGGAGGTGACGAAATTTATGTCCGTTTTACCTTCTTTTGTTTTTCGTTTGTCGCCACAGATAATCATCCAAACAGTGTTAGCTTTCTTCTAGCTGATGGTGCAATCCAGTTATCGTACCATGCAATGCGATGAGACCCTTCTCCTTGGAGAGGATAGCGCCCCGTCGCCAGAATAGCGCCTATGCCCTACGTTCGTAACGGCGAATTATGTTTTGAAAGCTACGTTGAAACTGAGACACCTACGCTGAAATGGCGGGTGACATTCAGAAGGATGAATGGGTATAAGTTAAAGTGTAATATTCATGCAGTTTGCATTTATGATGCTTAAAAAATGTGTAAATAGGAGAAACAGTAACAACTGATCACCAATTTTAAACCCCCGCAGGTCCTGCCGTCATGCATGAAAATCAGTAAAAACTCGAAAGGAAATGTGAGTTCTAAGTGAATTTCGGTCATCATTTCTTGTAGAAGGAGAAAAAGTTTTGGCGATGTAAGGCAACCATGCATATTGGAAATCGGCTATTCCTGTGTCGAACAAATACGGAAGGGAGCTTATTTGCCATTTATCGCTCAAACTAATATCATAAATAATTAGTGACTTACGGGATAATGTACTTTTACTACCGTCTCTGATTTCATTTGCGAGTACATTCTCTGAAATAAGCTCTGTGTGGTCCTCTGTTGAATTTGGTTGAAATATATATACCTCTTTTGATAACGTTCTCGTAGGTTATGTGACGCCAAAAGGAGGCCTCGGATAGCCTCTAACGACCTGTACATTAGTATGTTTCGCGTGAGCCTCCTTTTACTTGATCCACATCCTTACCTACTTCAGTGCTTCATACCTTCCCCTATTTTCTCGTGCCACGTCCAAAAAGCCTCTTCCCCACTCCTCCATCCACCCCGCTATCTCAATCTCCTCCTCCTTCCTATTACGTCCTCGTCAACACCCAACCGTTAAATTGGGAAAAATAGTCTTCAATCTACTCTTCTGATATGCGTGTGTAGGCAAATACGAGGGGGGTTCCATAAGTACCCGGCCCAACAAAGAAAGCACCAAAACTTTTGGAAAAAAAATGTTTTTATTTTTCAACATAATCTCCTTTCAGGTATATACACTTTTCCCAGCGATGTTCAATTGGTCGACCAATCCGATGCTCGTCTTGACAGCTCGTACGGCCTCGTTTAATCTCAATTACCCAATATTTGGCTGTTGTAAACGAAGGAATAGACTCACCCAGAGTATAAATCAGTTCAGCTTTTAATTGGTTGGGATGAGGCCTTTCAAATAAAAGTTTTGTATTATATTACGATGACCAATTTTCTCCATTTTCACAAATTCACCGAGAACGTTCAACATTGATGGCTGCCAAACAAATACTAAACTTAGTGGTGGCTTCAAACTTGAAACATGTGCTGTATAGATAGCATAATTTCTAATACAGTGATATAAATTTCAAACGACTACCGCCATCTCTAGGTCAGGCCGGGTACTTACTGGACCACCCTAGTTCATAAGCCTTATCATTCTGCTGACACTAATGAAATTAGTAAGTGAGAAGTCATTGGGGAATTCACATGAAACGTAGACGACACGCTCCGAATATGAACAAAAAATAAGGTTATTTGCTGAGGTAACGCTGAATAATGGAACTCTCCGCGAACTGGTCCATATCTGGCGAGGAGGAATGCGAGGCGGGCAGTGGGATACCCCCTCCCCCGACCCCTTGATAAGAGGGCTGTCGCAATTTCACGTAGACCAGGGGTTGTGAGCTGCTCCGTCGTCCTCTGGCGCCCCAAGCGTCAGGGTGTGGTTTCGGTCTTCCTCGTGCACCCTTTTTATAGCGCCAAATGACATCTTGCCGCTAACTTGGTGCCCGACGCCACAGGCGGCCTAACGATGCATTTATATTGTTACTGGTGACCTCTTCTCGGAATGAAATTATTACTACGACAACATTTATTGTGATTAGTATGACCTTCTGAATTTCCTCTTATGTCCACGCACTGTTTCGCGTTTTTTCTGAGACCCCTAACATTATTCCTTAGTATCGGTAGTACGTTCAGCCTCATACATTCATGCCATTCTTGGCCAACCCCATCCTCTCTCTCAAACCATTCACTTTTCTTCTCTTTCATATTCGAATATATCTGTTTATTGGATATTCGGCTCTAATCTCTTCTCTCGACGAGATAAAACCAGCACAGAGCACATCATTTCGTACGAGTTTATTTCAAACGGTGCCTCCTATCTATATTGTAAAAAAAACTCACTCGCGCCATCTCTCCCATTTTCATCACAAATACTCCTCGATTGCCCACTCGCAGGATTTATGCTAATCCTGACATACCCGAAGTAATGCGAGGAGAATAGTGTTTATATACTACTCTTTTTTTAGTAAACATTTTACAAAAGGCATACGAACTCGACAACTAAAATAAGCGGTCTACAATAAAATCCTCCTCTCGTCCAATCACTTCAGTGATGTTCACAAGGGCAGGGTAGTATGGAAGAAATACGTTAAAGAGTTTCATTTTGGAACCGTGAAAAGAACGAGGTGAAGGTTATGCATGTATGAACTGTTTAATAATGGGTTAATAAATGGTGTAATGACGTTTTGGTATAATAATAGGCTAGGCTAACAATGGCGTCGCGCGCAACTTCGGCTGCATACTAGCGATCTTGGAGCCTTACTTCCGGGGGAGTCGACGGTCACGGTCTCACTTCGTGAGTCAACTTTCCCTTTCAACTGAGTTCAAAGTACTCATCCGCAAGTCGAAATAACGAGCTTAACAAAGTGCAGAGTGACAACCGATGCACCGGAAGTTCATCCATGCGGTCACTTGTTGCACTCGACTGGAGAGGAAGTAGGTCTGTCTCCGCATGCAAACTGCCACGAGGATGTTTTAGGGGATCAGATTCTTTAGATCACCAACCATTATGGTGAATAGTGATTTTATCGTGAATCAGTATTGTTTAACATCTCATATTGGAGTAGTTAGATTGGCTACACTCGTGTTGTCTGCTGTTTTGATAACGAATCGTGAAAGGGGAAAAGGATATTGTAAGCTACAGGGGTCTATCCGGCACTCAGTTGCCCTTAGAGTCTTGTTGTGCCTTCAAGTCAACATTCTGGTCATATGATTTCGATACATTCAGTGGCTTGAGTCGTGTGTCATGCCCTTCGTGGCTCTTACCCCGGGCTTGTCTTCGATAACATTGTGACTCTGCCTGGTCGTTCGCTAAGGTTTTTGATGAAACGCGTAGCTTTACCCTGTATCTTATTCGATCCGAGAAGTGTTGGCCATGACCAGATTCCAAAATCGACAATTATTCAAGGTGAGGTCTAAGCAACGCTAGGTAATACTTTTCCTTGACCCTTTTGGGGCCCTTGAATCGTGTGATGGAGCCTGGGGGTGTGCCTTTGGGGGTGAATTGAATTTTATTCAATTCACCCCCAAAGATACATTTCTTACGTATTTACAGTGTTCAGCCTATTCCATTCGGCATCTTAGTTTCCTACCTCCATTTTTTAGCACCTCTTTTCCCACTCTCTTCATTCTCTGCTTATGTTATCTTTCTAATTATTTATTCAGTAAAAAAATTCTCTTAAATTCTCCCTTTTTCTCTCAAATGCAATTGGAAGCTGTGAAAACTGAAAGTACCTATTCGGTGGAAGCATAGCATAATTAAAAGTGACAGATAAAACTGCAATGTAAATACTACAGAGATCAGATCATTAATTATCATTAGTATTAATGCCTGTAATGCAACGTTGAAATGGAATTTTTACGGTTCTCTTCTCATTAATAGTTAAGCTACATGTTAGCAAAAAGTACTTCTAATGGCTTTCTTGTTTATCTTTAACAAAGCTAGATAATTCAATGTTCTAATAAGTTGACCTTAAAAAAGATTTCGGCTTTATTTATGACAAATTATTTTCTCAAACTTTCTCAAATCAGGATAGCGATTTTGTTGATCTATTTTTAGTAATGCATCAAACGTTCTGTAAAGCTAACTTTAAAAAAAAAACATATTTTGAACTATGTAACTACTGTAAGTGGAGTGTACTTTCTACTGTTCTCAATTTCTTAACTGCCTCATTAACTTTATTTTCTCGGTAAATGATACTGTATTTTTATCGACACTATCCTCCTTCGCCCCGTAATTTTTAGCGTGAGAGAAATATATTTTTTTTTAAATATCTGACTCCATAAATAATGTTACTTCCGCACACGATGTGTTTCCTCTCCCTTTTATTTATTGCTGGCAAACGTCCGACGCCCCTCCACAAATCGAATGTTCCGTCGTCCTTCCTCGGCCCCCACCGACGCAGCTAGGGCCCGTGGGGGCCTCTTGAAAAATGGACCGAACCCTTAGCGCCCCCCCCCAATTCCCCCCCCCGCCTCTTCTCGCAGGAGGGAAAAGGTCGATGGGTACGAATGGTCGACCTGAATCTGCCTATTCCGTTCGAGTGATAGTGGCTTTATTTCCTGGTCAGATATTTATTTCCCGACGTTCCAGCAGTTAATCTCTCGTGTCCCCTTTTCCCGAAAGGACTTTAGGCTTTCCTCTTAATGTGGTGATCCTCCGATTAATCCAAAGCAGTTGTGCCTCATTAAGCATTAAAAAGAGGTACTGCAAAATGGACACCTCACAATGATGGGGCACTTCCCACCGGATTACCAATAGTTTATAATTCTCCGGGAGAATGGTGCGACTGTGTGCGGGACTAGCGAGGAGACCCAAAAATGGCGCACGCACTAATAATAACGAGTAAGGAACTCGCTCAGTACTCAAAATTGTTGTCTTTGGGAGAATCAACCTCCATTCTAACGGACGCCCTAAACAAAATACTAGTCCATTGACAACAACTGCGAATGCGAACCTGAGTTACACAAGCATTTGCCCTCGGTGTTGTTCTTCTCAAGTCTCCGCTGCACCAGTGAAGGTCATGCTCTAAAGTCTCGTATGTTTGATGACGAACTATTTAATCCACAGAGTCAAAACTTATGTTAATTCCCTTCGCAATATCCCTGTAGACGTATGCATTTTTAATAACGTCAACGGCATGACCCCATGGCCGCCGAGGACGCTTCTGCAGAACGGGTCCCTTTTCACTTCTAATAGAACCGACAGGCGGTCCGTGGCCCCGAGGCTTTCTTCTTCGTGTTCGTTGTCACGCGTTACGACGTTACTCGGCCCTCTTCTTCGTCGAACTGTCGCATACCCACGAAAGTAAATTTTATGACAAAAATCCACATAACACCATCGTCAATCACCCATAACCCTTATTCAAGTCGAACAATTGATTTCGATGGGAGCGTGTTAAACCATGTGAGTGGAGAGAAGGAAGAATAGCACGCTGTTCTTGTGCACTGAAGGGCGCCCTTTTTAAGTATTGAATACGCTTCTCACTCTGATGGGAGTTACACGAACCCTGTTAAATCTATAGTGCAGTCATCTGTTTCGTATTCATATAAAGGGTGTCCGTATCTTTGAAGCTCAACCTCAGCACACTTTCAATCTGCTCTCAGTCTCGGGAGGGAAAATATTGGTACCTCAGAACTTGAACGCGCCTCGCAGGAACGTCTACTCCCTTCCATTAAAATAGCCAGTCTTCGGAGTGTGAACGATAAGTATGCTATGATAAAAATATCGAAGGAAACTGGTAATTCCCCCTTATTTTTCTATTTTAGAGGGATGTTGATGAAAATACGTGAAATAAGGAATAGCATTGGTTAAGCGGGGTGAGTGATGAGGCAGACTTTTTAATACGGAATGAAGGCGGGCGGAAGTTGCGAAGAAATGAAGGAAGAAATAATTTAAGTGCTAAGAAATAGGGCGTTCTATAAATGCGTGGAAGGGGACCGTCCTAAACATACACATGTGCCAGTACAACATGTAACTTTAGTGTAGATACACATAGAATACCTTGGATTCATGACCGAATCGTTAATATATTATGTGCAAATGAAGATTTCATGTAAATATTTCATGTTTATTCTGCGTAGTATTTATTCACTTACACTCCTTGTTACTTTCACTTTCATTTTTATGTAGAGATAGACGAAATTCATTACGACCGTATGCACCTCTGTAATTCCCATTGCTTGCTCGGGGTGGGATAGGGAGATCCGTGGTGGAATTAAAGCCGCCTCTTGAAAGACCTATTATGCTATGAATGATGCTGTTCGCAGCCACCAACCCTTTCGTGCATTTCGTAAAAATGTGCACGAATCGTGGGAAAAGAGGTATTTCGAATCGCTCCGGTATAAAACTGGACCAATTGTCGCTTTTTGAGAATGACACATGTATAAGGACGTGGGGTAGTTTCTAAACGTAAGCGACACTTCTCGTGAATTTTCCAATGCCGATAGAGGGCCGACTCTGTGGCGTTGGCGTGTATTTTCGCTCGAGTATGTAAGTTGGGAGAAAACGTCTCGTTTGAAGTATTAATCTCTGTTGTCTTGGATTCTGGAGTGTTTTGGGTCCATTTGCCCACCTGCCTCGTTTCCCTGCTCCTCGCCAGCCGCCCCTCCCCCGCCCCACCCATTCTCCCCTTCTTAAAGGACCCTCCTCGAGAGCTTACCTCCTCAAAACAAAAGAGTCAGAACAGAGGTGTCTCCGGTGTTGACGGCCGAGTCCTCATGTTCTTCTCTCGTTCTGCGGCGATGAGTGCTTCCTTTCTGTCGTCGCCGTAATCCACGCTCGGGCCGGCCTTCGTCTGGACTAATGTATCACGGATATATACGGCACCAATTAACGCTATTTTACTTAATACCTGTCGAACGAATATTTGTGCGATATACTCGTATGTCCACTGAGGTCTGTGCGTTATCGCCACCCGTATGAGACGCTCACAAGTCAACTGTTTGTATCGTAATGCGAGCCAGTTTTGAATGGAAATGGTGGGAGAATTACGTAAACCATTCCATTTAAAGTCAGGCGTTCTATGTGGCTTTCCGAGATGTTGCTGCTGACATACGCTTGCATGGTCATTCTAAATCTTGGAAACTATTTAAGGTTCAAGTGGCCATTACGTCTATTTTACCCTTTGACTCAAAGTTTAGGAAATCGTGTGAAATCAGAATGCTGATGATGTATGATGTCCTTATTTGAACTTGTTGGCTCTACGGAATCATTGATTGAGGTAAAGTATTAACTATCGGGTTATAAAACAGTGTTTTATGAAAAATCTTAACAAGGCTTTAATTGACTTTGTATTCGTGTCCCTGCTTTAGCTTGAAATCATTGGAAACAATTGGTTTTTGGTAATAAGTGGTAAATTTGTTGGCTACGGTAGCCTCTTTATGTCAAATGAGAGGATATATTTTAGCGAGCAATTGAAACGCCTAAATCTCGGACGAATATCAAATAATCACACCATGTGGCCCACCATTTACCCAACAGTTTGATCTGATTGATTCCACACCACCGTCTGTTTAAGGATAAACCGAGGTGAATTTGGAATACATTGTTGATTTTTACTATGCCTCAACTTTCACTTAATTGTTTGGAATGATTTTCCTTCCCTTCTTAACCCTCAATTTTGCATGCCGTTTTACTCTGGATTCTCTCGAGGAAGAGTTTGGCCAGGGTCGCTACAGATGATTGTTTTGTACTTATTCGGTACCCTGCAAGCCACCGTCAGGGCATGTGTCAGGGGGTGAATACACGGACTCGGATTAATCCAGCCGTTTTTCAGGAAAAAATCGGTAGTTTTCCTATTTATTTTTTTGAAATAGGTTCTTAAATAGAGCCTGCTCACAATACATGACAATACTAGTATAGCAAATTGGTATAGCAAATTGGATCATTCATCATGGCCGGAAAACTACGAAAGTATTTATCTATATCGTCTCCATTGAAAAATATGATTGTAAAAAAGTGAGTCATTTCACGGCTTGCATTATTACTCACGAATATCATGGAAACTTTTAGAACGAGCGTTTTTCCCTGCAGCTTTTGAGGTAGTAGTAGAGAGAGTCGTTACGGCTACTCCTGAAAATGTCTACTTCGGCCAAGCTCTTTCTAGGAGGAAAACTAAGTGGGAAACTTAACTTCATGGTGACTGCGCGGTGGGCTCGTTTTCGAAGGAACTTTGTGAAATTGCTTAGAGATATTACCGTTGCGGGTATAAGTATACATCACTTAATGTAAAAGGGAGACTATGGAACCAAGCTGAAAGAGTTGATATGTGGGTTTCGGAAACTGATGACGGGCTGCTGGGGTATGTTTAAGGGGCGGTGTGGAGGAAGCGCGAAGATACGACCAAAGGGCTTGTTTGGTCGGTGCCTCCACTCGACTGTCGGCCCTTAGGTCCACCATAATTCCCTTCCCACCGCCTCACCACTTTGCCCGCTCCATCGTTCCTCTCAGGCAGGTTGTCAGGAGCTTTTGATTTGTCCTGAGTCCGCCCGCTCCGTTCGATCCAGCGGAGACCCCTTGGTTGATCTGTCTTGGTGGCCATCCCTCACTCACCAGCATGGGGACGGATGGGAATATGTTGGATGCAATACATCATTCATTTATCCATGTGTGCGTGTGTATGTGTGTGTGTATGTATATGTATATATGTATATGTATGTATATATATATATATATATATATATATATATATATATATATATACACACATGTATATATATATATATACACACACACATATATTTACGCATGTGTTTGTGCATATTCTGTGTGACTATATATACACACCCATGCATATCTACATCTACATAATTCCCCGCTAGGGCGTGTGGCAGGGGGTGTTAGGTCTCCAACCGTATGTGTGTATAATTATACTGGTATATACATACAGTGTGTATATATATTTTTATATATTCATGTATTTATAATATATAATTATTTATACATACACATACCCACAAATAAACATGTGTGTGTTTATGTACGATCAATCGCAAAACGCTTTCCAAAAAGGAAGTTATGTTGCCACACCCTGTGTATATGTACAAACACACAAACACATAACCATATGCATGAATTTATGTTGTAAGAAGAAGGCTGGAGGGCGAAGTCTTTACGTCCATTATTCTTCATGACTGAAGGTAAGTGTAGCTTAGAACCTGCTTTCCTGCACATCCTGTAGCCTACTGTCCAATCTTCCCCGCGCTCCCCTCACCGGTGTCCCCTCCCTACTCCTCTGCCCATTTTGTTTTACTTTCTCTGGCAGGTGCTCCTGGATCCTCCTGGTGAAGGTTACTCACGCCCTCCCCCTCCCACAAAAACAGACCAAGTCTGCTTCCCCAACTCTGTATAGAAACAGCCTGCTTAGCATTGACTTTTGCCATCCGCAGCTTTGTTTACCTAGTGCCTTCCTGGTTGTTATGCTGCTGTTAGTAGATAGTAGAAGTTGCTTAGTTTAAATGTGTGTTGTCTGCTAAGAGCGGCAGATTATTTTATTGATATTTGTTCTGATTTTACCATATTCCTTTAACTTTTTTGCCTGAAATTTTGTAATGCAGTCTGAAGCGAAATCTTTTCTCCTCGTAGTAATCGCGGGCTCGTTTCTCAAAGCCACTGGTCAATTGAAATGTCTTTGGAGTACATTCTTAGACAGTAATCGTATTTTATTTATTCAGATCTCACTTCGTGAAATGTAGAGGGATGATTGGTGTTTTCACTGTATTTAATGGCATCGGAAGGCCTTAGCAAACTAAAGGATCCCTCTTGGGAATCTTCACAACTGTTTCCATTGATACTTCATGGAAAGTTTGGTAGCTTTCCTTAAATTTCCATAAAATATTCAGGAAGATTTCTCTTCAAGGAAGAACCTGAATTGACTTTCAGCTTTGAGAAACGGTGCCTTGTGGTAGAGTATGATTTTTTTCTCTTTGTTATCTTTATATTTCTTCTTCGATCTTTTTTTTCTATCTCTGTTTGAAAGAATATAATTTTTCGCTTGTACTCAGTTTTAATGCTAGCTATAATCCTTGTTTTTTAAGTTTTTGGTGAGTTTAATGCGCAAGTTGATGTTATGTTGCATGGTACTCATTCTCCCGCACTGGTCGTTCCGTTTTCTCAAACAGCGCTTGGCGTCATTCGCTTGTCATCGCTATAAATCGAATTCCAATTTAAAAAGTTTTGGGAACGGTTTCTTCCTCATGGCAAGGATTTCAAATGATCACTCCTCGGTAAAGAAAAAAAATGATTCCCAAAATTCGTAAGAGATGTATTAATATGCTTTCTCTCTCGCCCACGTGAAAGTTAGTTTCTCAATTTGTCGTTTCACATGCAAGGATCGACGAGATTTAAAATTCACAAGTTCGTGTGATATCTTAATGAAACGATCAATTAGCATCATCATTGGCGCCGAGGGTGGAACGAGGATTGTTTTGACTCTTAACAAAACGGTGATTTTGTTTTCTGTAGTTGTTCATCCCCGTTTTAATTACGTAAATACCGCTAATATATTTCCCGAAGAGCATTAGTTTATGGACGTGGGCCATTGAATCTGCCCCTTGCAACCTTTTCATGGACACTTTCCTTCCCGAAATTCTCGCTTATATCTACACGACCAGTGCGGAAAGTAAACATAAAATCATCATGTCCCTTCATTTTCATTTCCATCAATGTTTGCTCCATTTAATCTGGTGACGGAGAATTATTGTTTTTGTTTCGTTTATACTATATATGGTTATTGTTGCGACCGCATTCAATAGAACCGTGCGTGAACACTTCAAAAGAGAAAAAAACGTATTTTTACTGCCTTTTCGACATCCCACAATGAAAATGACTCCATATATGTATTTAAATCTGCCCAAAATCATAAAAACAAACTAAATCTGCGAGCTATTGGTCACAAGTTTTTTGAGAGAAATATCCTAATCCATTACAATTAAAATGATGAACTAACTCCTGTTGAATTGGGATTTAGGTCAAAAAGGTGGTCATCTTGTAAAGGGAGGAGGGATGTATTGCAAAAAAGGAAATCAGAGCACGCTTCTAAGTACGGGCAGTGATCAAATGATAAAATATCGAAGACTTAATTAGAAAAGATTAAATGCTGGATGGATCGCATTAAATGCGCCAGAGTATAATTTGAGAAAGTACCCAAACGCAAGAGCTGACTTAAGTGCCAGAACCCGTGGACCATCAAAATGCGACGGGGCAATAACGCAAAAGACCGCACCCCGGACCTTAGAACTTTGTTGAATGCGGTCGCACTCAGCCATTTTGTGATTGATTATTCTGCATTCCTAAAAGACCGACTTCACGAGACCCAAATTATTTTCGATTCCGCCTTTATCCCTTTGTTGATAACCGCGCGAGAAAGATACCCACGGCAATCTTCAATAAATGTTAAGTGCAAGATTTTCGTTGTACACTGTCGAGTGAAGAGTCTCCATTGTGCTCTTAATTCATCATGCGGAAACTGCAGTAATGGAATCGACCCTTCTGTTAAAAAATTGTATCCTTGATGAGAAGTGTGTCCTTTGTAAAATGACTGAATTTTCTCATACTCAAAGAGTAAATCAAGAGCGTGTAAATCGGTTTCTATCTGAATTTTTGGAATCATTGTTGAAAGTACTGACTGAAGTTAAGACGCCAGATAACTATCAAAAACCCGGCCTCGTTAAATCTCTTTTTTCAATTAAAAGAATCGGGCGTTATCGAGGCTGCGTCGTAACTTACTTGCCGACCTAAAACTCACCCAACCCCCTGGATAATCCCATCGCGCGCGCCGCCGATGGCATGACGTATAAGCCAGCGCGTTCAAACATGGCATTGGGTTCTCGGGTCTTGAAGGAAGATGCATTTTGAGTAGTTTGTGTCTACAAATGTTCTCCACCACCCATCCACCCTCATCAAGGTGATCCGACGCGGCACTTGCCCTAATGAGTTTTCATTGTTTCCCTTCGCCTCCACTTCCCGCCGCAGACGAGACGTGTCGCTCGGACGAGTTCACGTGTCAGAACGGCAAGTGCGTGCAGGCCCGCTGGGTGTGCGACCGGGACGATGACTGCGGGGATGGCTCCGACGAGGCAGAGTGCCCTGAAACCACGTGCTCGCCTGAAACTGAGTTCGCCTGCTCCAACTCCTACTGCATCACGATGCGCTGGCGTTGCGACGGAGACCAGGACTGCCCCGACGGCTCCGACGAAGAGGTCAGTTGGAAGCACACGCTTTGGTCCAGGGGAAATCGAGTCGGCTTCATCCGTTGTCTTTGCAGTCCCTTTCATTTTTAAGGAGATCGCTGTATTCCTCTGATTTTATTTTGACACGAATGTACACAGTATCTTCTCCTCACAGATACACAGGCATATGTGGTAGGTTAGTGAGTACAGTAATCATTCGAAAAACGCATGGAGGGTCATTATGTATGACATCCTCCCATCTTGAGATGAAAAGGACCGCTGTGGTTTTCCAGGGCTGTTGACTCGTATTCACAGCAGTTCGCATGTAAAAGCCGTTTTACACGGGGGTGTGATGGTATGATGAATATACTCCCGACCTTATGGCCCCTGTTTTCATGAAAATTGTGAAACATTTGAAATGTCCAGATGAAATTTTACTGTTTTAATTAGCACTGGCCTCTAATGTCTTCACTTTGTTGCTGGCGACGAATTTTAACAGCTAATGAGAAATATTTTCACCTCCAATCCAAGTTAAGTATTCAGAACAGCTTCACGTGGTTGGGTAATGATCTGTTAATAAACTGTTTCCGTAGATATTTCCTTTAGACGAAGGGCGTTTAGCGTGCTCACGACCGTACGTATTTGGCTGACGCATGTGAACCTGGATCACACAAAGGGCTAACAGAACATCCTCGACGAACTTGTTTCCTAAACCTATGGACCACATGAAAGTCACCAGAGCGAGGAGTGGCTCGATCTCGATGTCGAGGCAACAACATTTTAAAGACGGGGTATTTCCTTTGTTCACTCTTTAAGAGGTACTTAGTATTAGCATTGAATTTGAGCTTGTATAGTAATCGGTATTGTAAAAATAAACGTTCTGGTGTTGACACCCTACGTTAATAAATGGCGCTTCACGGCCTGAGTCAATCAAAGTTTCTCTTGAGGTAACGGTGATGTTCCCAACTCGTACAATGAGCACTATGCATCTAGACCAGGGACTCCGCGTAGAGCAAAATAGGCAACGTGTTCTATGCCTCAAGCTGTGCTGTCGTAGCTACTCCGGGGCGATACCGACGCTTTATGTCGGTCATTTGCTTACTCATGGAAAATCAAGTTACGACATTAAGCTTCGCCGACGCAGGTCACTGCAGCGGCGCAAAATCGGATGCATGGGAGCGTCGAATAGTTATCTAGTGCGAGTATTTGGCCGAGGCAGTCTTCCCTCTCTAGACGAGACCTACTTCGATTATCATGTTGTTGGACCGACAATATGCATGAAGGCCACTCAATCGGAAAAGTTAAGGCTTGATCAATTTTTAAAAAATGGGAAATGGGCTGATTTTTCCAAAGAAACTGCGGGAGATGCCGCAACAGTAACTTTTAACGGAGTCATCCGCTAATGTGCATTTTAATGCAACAATTTCAGAGCGTAAAAATCATTCGCCTTGACTGGGACTCGAACCCAGATCCCTCAATATCCGGTCGAGTGCTTTAGCCACTTAAGCTACCGAGGCGTCCTCTTAAACTCTGAAATTTTGGGGCTTTTAAAGGAACTAGATGTTATGACGAAATACCGTACATACAATGTCACATGCATTCGTAGTCGTGCGCGAGGCGCCACTGTCCACGAGGTTAAAAGCCAACTTTAAACACGTATGGTGTTTTCCCTTTGACAAATTCCAAAGAAACTGCGGGAGATGCCGCAACAGTAACTTTTAACGGAGTCATCCGCTAATGTGCATTTTAATGCAACAATTTCAGAGCGTAAAAATCATTCGCCTTGACTGGGACTCGAACCCAGATCCCTCAATATCCGGTCGAGTGCTTTAGCCACTTAAGCTACCGAGGCGTCCTCTTAAACTCTGAAATTTTGGGGCTTTTAAAGGAACTAGATGTTATGACGAAATACCGTACATACAATGTCACATGCATTCGTAGTCGTGCGCGAGGCGCCACTGCCACTTTTACGCTCTGAAATTGTTGCATTAAAATGCACATTAGCGGATGACTCCGTTAAAAGTTACTGTTGCGGCATCTCCCGCAGTTTCTTTGGAATTTGTCAAAGGGAAAACACCATACGTGTTTAAAGTTGGCTTTTAACCTCGTGGACAGTGGCGCCTCGCGCACGACTACGAATGCATGTGACATTGTATGTACGGTATTTCGTCATAACATCTAGTTCCTTTAAAAGCCCCAAAATTTCAGAGTTTAAGAGGACGCCTCGGTAGCTTAAGTGGCTAAAGCACTCGACCGGATATTGAGGGATCTGGGTTCGAGTCCCAGTCAAGGCGAATGATTTTTACGCTCTGAAATTGTTGCATTAAAATGCACATTAGCGGATGACTCCGTTAAAAGTTACTGTTGCGGCATCTCCCGCAGTTTCTTTGGAATTTGTCAAAGGGAAAACACCATACGTGTTTAAAGTTGGCTTTTAACCTCGTGGACAGTGGCGCCTCGCGCACGACTACGAATGCATGTGACATTGTATGTACGGTATTTCGTCATAACATCTAGTTCCTTTAAAAGCCCCAAAATTTCAGAGTTTAAGAGGACGCCTCGGTAGCTTAAGTGGCTAAAGCACTCGACCGGATATTGAGGGATCTGGGTTCGAGTCCCAGTCAAGGCGAATGATTTTTACGCTCTGAAATTGTTGCATTAAAAGGGCTGATTTTTATTCAAATCTGGGATTATATATGCGAATCGTGAAATCCGTATCAGGACAATATTCCTTTGAATTTTGAGACGAGTTCGTGTTTGATGTACCCCATCCCACGCACGGGCTCAGACAAAACCAAAAACAGTAGTTGGACCGACTTCGGTGATGCCAGGTATACTTCCGAAGACGACGGATAATCCACAAAAAGTACCCATTCATATCTCAAACGCTCTGGTGACAAATCGGGGAACGGTGTTCGTTGAGGAAAACTGTTTAAATTCGATACGTTGTTCAGAAAATTAGAGGCCACCTCGTAATTAGAGATAGGATTGTTTGTGTCGACTTTCCCGCAGCGTTGTACGCCCTCGCCCCTCGCTGACCGCATTCTTTCCCACAGGACTGCACCACGCGTCCCACGCCCACCTCCCGCTGCAACGCTCGCGAGTTTGAGTGCCGCGACCGGGTGAACTGCATCCACGCCTCGTGGGTGTGCGACGGAGACCGCGACTGCCCGGACGGGTCAGACGAGGAGGCCGAACGATGCCGCAACGTGACCTGCCGCCCGGACCAGTTCCGATGCGCCTCCGGGAGCGTAGCTGGAGGCGAGGGCAGCGCCATCGGCGGCGTGTGCATCCCCGGCCACCTGCACTGCTCGGGGACGGTCGAATGCCCGGACGGCAGCGATGAGGACAACTGCAGTGAGTCTCTCTCCACCCACCACTTTTCAAATAGTTCCATCCGAAGTTCTCCCTCTTGATGGCCTGGCCTAGACGCAATAGTCTATTCCAGAGGAGGGCCACCTCGAGTGAGGAAATTACTGTACTTCACTCGAAATGCGATTTCGCTACACTCGAATATAATATCTCTTGGATTACTCGGCCCTTTTGCCGTATCCGGTGATGTCGAGGTACCAGTACCGGGTTATATTTGTAATGTTTTCAAGAATTGATCAAAGACTCAACTCGAACCAGAAAGTAACTCATGATAGTTTTCGTTGACATTTGATAAAGTTTGAGTTGTATAACAAGTATCTCATCCGTGGAAATTCAAGGTTCTCTGAGATACTTCGCTCTGTATGAGCCTTCATCATTGTAGCTACGTTTCGCGGGAATCACCATATCCTATCCCTATGACAATCTCATGTCCCTCGGAAACTGTAAATAGCCTCCGCCTACATCCAGCTGCCCCTCAGGTGGCCATTGTCTTGGGATTCTCCAGCGGGCGATCGAGCTCCTTCGGTCAGCATTTTCTTCTTTTCAATCATCACTCCCATCCCTTTATCCTCTCTCCCCTCTTCACTATTATTGGTCATTGAAAAACCTTCCAATCTATCCTGTTTTCCATCAATTCGTGATCATGTGATCATAAATAGTCTCTGGAAAACACAATTTCATCTTTTAATATGAACTTATTCCACTAAGTGACGCCTGAAACAGTCAACTGTTTGGTGTGATGTGGTGGTTTTTCACAGTTTCCAAATCGCCGTTCTCTTCGACAGAAGCTGTCTCTCTGGCAGTTTCTGCTTCACAGCTACAGCAATTCCCGATTTTTCGGTGCTCAGACATATGACACGTGGCGTGACGTCATTGTCGTGGCTTGACAGTTCGGGAGCGTGCGCCCTCTCCCCCCGCGGAGGGAATTCGACGCGAGCCGCGATTTTTGTTCTCTCTCCTAATGGTTCCTCTTCCGCCGCAGCCTCGCCTGCCCCCCGCTGCGACCAGAAGACGGAGTTCGAGTGCGGCGCCGGCATGTGCATCCCGCTGGCGAAGGCGTGTGACGGCAAGCCAGACTGTCCCGACTGGGAGGACGAGCCAGGGGAGCGGTGCGGGAAGAACGAGTGCACGGGCGAGACGTACCCAGGGGCGCCACCCCCCCTGCCCAACGGCGGATGCTCGCAGACGTGCGTCGACACCCCCGCCGGCTACCACTGCGACTGCCTGCCCGGCTACCACCTCGTGGACAACAGGACCTGCGACGGTAAGGGACCCTCACCTCGCCTCGCTTCCTTCTTTACCCTCTTTGCGATTAATTCACCACAGACCAAAACTTTTTCATTTCATCAAATCAATAACTCACTTTAGTATTTCGGTGGTCCCTGCCACCTTTGTCAGAGTACCAGTAGTTACCCATTTTTCTCTACAATACTGCCCAGATACATAAATTTCCCCTCCTATTTTCATGTTCAGCCTAGCTTTTCTACTTCTTAATGATCTCATTATTCTTTCCTGTGCTACATCCAGATAAAAATCTCTTGAATTTCCCCAATTTACAATTTTACAATTTACCATGTACAATTAATGTGGGAATTCATCTTCGTGACAATCCCTACTAACCTTTCATTGTTGTTCTCTGTCTTAGACATAAACGAGTGTGACACGCCTGGCTCATGCTCTCAGACCTGTGTCAACGAGAAGGGCAGTTTCAAGTGTGAGTGTGTCGAGGGGTACCTCAGGGACCCAAGGGATCGCACAAGGTGCAAGGCGACGGAAGGCCACGCATCCCTCCTCTTCACACGCAGGCATGATATCCGCAAGGTGTCCTTGGACCACCATGAGATGACAGCCATCGTGAATGACACCAAGGCTGCGACTGCTATTGACTTTGTCTTCCGCACCGGAATGATCTTTTGGAGTGATTTATCAGATCAGAAGATTTACAAGTGAGTGCAGAAAGTAGCTTAATTTGCCTAATGATGTTGATAATCAGGAATTTTTGTGTTGTGGATGATTATGATAATGGTTGAGAATTATGCATATGTATACATTAAGATGGCTTTTCAGAGTAATTGTGGAAAATATTAGAATAGTGACTAAATCAGAATCACCCAGTGTTTTGCAGAATAATGTGAGAAGTTCACAGTGAAAAAGGCTTATGCCTAGACTAGGATTTGGCCTGGTAGCTTAGGTCTCTATAGATTAACTGTCTAAAGCACTAGGCATGAAATTATGGACTTCATGTATTCATTCATAGAAATCATAGAATGTGAATCCCAGGCTAGATGAGTTATTTGTTCACTTGGAGTTCTCACAGTAATGTGCTTTATCGAGACAAATTCAGGAAATTAGTTTTTCTGAATCATTGTTTGGATTTCTCTCTTGTATGTTCTCAATAAAAAGGGCACCCACTTGGATCCAAATGAAAGAGGGTGATGGCTTTGCCTTAGCTTCGAGGAAAGTAGAAGTGGCAGTCTAGCCACGTTATTAAGTGGGCACAATTAAAAAACATGAGGGGAGGTATCTTATGTAATATTGCTCTTGACCATTTTTTCATAAGCATGACCATAGAACGTCATTGTGATCAAAATCATTATGGGAAATCATTATTCCCTGTAAGTTGGATAAATATAACTGCAATTGCAAGCATAGATATAATTGCTGTTATATTTATTCAGATTTCTAATGCTTCAATTCCATAAAATATTGCTGGAATTGTTTGATTAAATACTTCAGGGGTTAATAGAATTGAATGGAATAACCTCTTAAACATAGGAAACTATTCTAAACTAATAATTTTGAAATAAAATTTGGCGAAAATACGTGGATTTAAATTTACCTGTTTATGCTAGGCATGGGTGGGAGAGACATCACATTCCTTAATATATGAATGCAGTTTTTAATTTAATTTAATTTTGTGCTAAGGATTAATATTGTGTAGTGTGATAAGATGGAGATTCTCAAACTTGAACATGTAAAATTTTACAATGGCTTCCTTCCAGGGCTCCCATTGACGAGGGGCGGGAGCACTCAGTTGTCATAAAAGATGAGCTAACCACCGCTGATGGTCTTGCCGTGGACTGGATCTACAATCACATTTACTGGACTGACACGGGAAGAAATACCATTGTGCTTGCCAATTTTGAGGGCAGCATGCGCAAAGTTTTGATACAGGACAACGTGCAGCAACCCAGAGCCATTGCATTGAATCCTCTCAATGGGTGAGTTAGCTGGTTCAGTTTTGGTTTGATGCTGGGATCAGTTATTCATGCCTATATTCACATCTTCATAGAATAATCAAGTGACAGCACCTTTATGAGAAGTCAATATATTTTCATTTTACATATTTGAGCTGTGTTTTTTTATTGTTTCAACCTGAAGAGAGAGTTTTTTAAAGAATGTAAACAAATCATAATAAAATTTATTCCATGCAGTGGAGTTTTTTAAATACATCTGTTGATTGTCTATTTTCTAGATAACTCTTTGAGTTTGCAATGTTTTCTTACTTATCATATTTTTTACATCCAAAGTCTAAATTTATAATTTGATTCAGAGTTAACCATTACCACTTGACTCTTTGTTTAGGACCCCTTCATATTTCTCATAGTGTTTGTATTTTATTTCAAAGTTTGGATTTTGAAAAAAAGCACAGATTTCCACCTGCAAAATCCTTCTCCTTTAAATATTTTTTAATTGAATAATCTCAAGGCAGCAGCTAAAATTTGCATGGGAAGGTCTAAAATTTTTGACAAGATAATAAAATGCATTTTATGTAAAAGTGATAGTTTTAGATAGGGATATAGTCTCATATGTGTACGTAAGATGAGGTATTGGCATTCCTTGGGAGTACGATCTAATCTCATTACTTTAATATTTTGTCTAAATCCTCCTATTGATTGAAATGTTGCAAAAATGTATTCCTATGTACTCTCCAGCCAGTAGTGACAATTCTACCAAATTCTACAAATTGTCACAAGCACTGAAGTGCTAAGTTTTTGTTTAGGGGCGGAAGAAGGTTGCTCAGGACAGTTCAATGAGGGTAGAAAAATGTAAAAAAAGATTATTGAGTGTCCGAGGAATGCTGATAACTGATTACTGTAAGGATGGGAGAATTTTAGATAATTAAGGTAGAGGGAATAAAAGTTAGATTGAATGAAGGGAGGTAGAAAGTACAATACATATGTGGGTACTATGTTAATGTTAGCATGATGTGACATTTAATGCTGTATGTACATCCACCTCCACCATGTCTTTCCAGCGGGACCCATTTGAAAGACTTGTTTCACTAACATTAGGCCTTGTTGCATTGCAATGCAGGTGGATGTACTGGACTGACTGGGGTGCAGAGCCCAAGATTGAGCGAGCAGGTATGGATGGGACCCACCGTCAGGTCATTGTGAACTTTGACATGAAATGGCCCAATGGATTGACATTGGACTTGGTTGCGCAGCGCATATACTGGGTGGACGCAAAATTCAACACGCTCTCCTCAGCGAATTACGACGGAAGTGGTCGGAGGGTGATTCTGTATTCCCCTGACTCCCTGAAGCATCCCTTCTCGGTCACAACTTTTGAGGACTGGGTCTATTGGACAGATTGGCACAAGCAGACGATATTCAAAGCTGACAAATTCACAGGGAAGGACCTGTCCCCAGTTACTGCTGTTCACATGGTAAGTGGACTGGTCAATAACCAGTTAAGTTGCTTTTTCCCTTAGCGGTGAAAATATATATTTACTGCAGGAAACTTCTTGATTATATAATTCCTTCCTGCTGCCAAATTGTGAAGAGTCGCCCTTTACAATTTGGTAGTTGCCGTTAGATTTTCAGGATTTTTGCAGATCAAGGATTTCCAAAAATTTCTTTTCAATGTGAAGCAACTCCTTGTTCCTCCTATAATGCTATCATTGGCTAAAGTTTATAGTTTTAATTAAATTTGGGAGCCATCATAGGCATTTATAAGCAGTGGACCTCACACATTCACCCAGATTATTAAATTTATGTTTATCCTTTTAAAAAAGAGCTTCATAAAGCCATGTGCTTACCTAATTTAAAAAGCTTGTTTCAAAATGTAAATTCTCATCTCTGAACATAGATTGATATTCTGAGAAGGGAAGGAATAATTTAAAAGGGTTGTGAAAGGCAGATTTTATGCTGTTTATTAAAATACTGGTATCAAGAAAATAGCATGTGGGCTCAACTACTCTCAATCTATAAAAGTGTTACTGTGAAGAATGAAAAAACTACTGTAATTCAAGATTTATCATTTTCGTTGCACTACACTGAATCTCAACTTATCTCAATTTATTTTTCATTTGTGTCATCCTCTCTTGAGAGAGATGCTGAGAGCAACAGATGTGCATCTCCATTTTTCAAATATTTTGACTGTTTGTGTGAAACAATGTTTGCCCTTCAAAATAATCCTGCGGGAATGTATAAAGTATACTATATTTTCATATTTTCTGTTCACATCTAATCTTACAGTTGGAGCACCCAATGGTGGTTCATGTATATCACCCCTATCGTCAGCCAGATGGTGAGAACTACTGTCAAATGGTCAATGGCCACTGTTCACATCTATGCTTGCCAGCACCTCAGATCAATGATCGGTCACCCAAGATCTCATGTGCCTGTCCAGATGGCCTTCGCTTCCTGCCCGATGGTTTGACTTGTGTCGATGAAGGTGAGGTGACACTGTAGCTGCAGGGTCTTCTACATCTGTTTATTAAACCAAATTTTGACTCTGCATGCTCTGCTTCTCCTACTAAAAGTTCATGTTCATTGTTCTTATTGTTCAAAAACCTAGCTCTAATAATTATGCTTGTGGTTAATAGGATAGACTGGGAAAATTTTTTTTTAATTATAAAAGTTGCTGCACTGAGCAGCATTATTTTGTCATACACTGATATCTAAATTCTATGGTCAAATATTAATGGTCCTGCAGGTTATTTTAAGTTTCAACTGTTGAAGTATAAATTAACAAAATTTCTCATTAAGGCTTACAAAGTGTGATGCAGTTGAGGATCTGTCCCCTGGGTACTCTGTTGTCAAGATTCATATTGTTGAGACAACAGCTTTGCCAGTGGTGATATTGGAGTGTCTTCAGATCCCTCTGACCTGAAAAGCTGACTTCATTGCCAGCAACACTGTTGTCCTTGCATTTTAGAGCTATGACTCAGAGAAATAACCAATGGATACTGGCATCAATTGGGATAATCTATATTGGTGCTATTATATTGCTTATAAGCATGAAATTACTGTCTGGCATCCATATTCCAAATCATGTTACATCTTATCTTGAGGGATGCCCAGTGATGATGAAGGAAATTGACCCTCTGGTCAATGATTGGATGGAGTCAAAATATCATTATATCCCCAATTCCATTAATTCAATAAGCCTCTCTGGAAAATGGTGAAAATGACCCAAAATAAGTATTTTGGTGCACAATGCATGATTTGTCAATCAAAAGTTTACATTTGGAAGCAATATAAATTTCAAAGCTACATACATGTAGTTTAGATTTCAGCTTACACTTTTATATATGTACCTAAACATGCCAACTTGTATGAATGATAACATTTGGGTGTTTCAAAAAATATTTAATTGTCCTTGTCAATCGAATTTTGTCTCTTTCCTCACTGAGTCAAGAAGTTAAATTTAGATCCCATTTTGACACTTAAAACTGCCTAATTAATAAAGTGTACATGATTGGTGTCCACTGAACCAGTCCTTTACTAAAATGGAACCAAAATCTAAAACTCAGGAGTATAAACTACCGCTAAGAAATTTTATTCTATGTATGCTTTCTCAATGGGAGAAAGGTGACTGGATTAACATTGACTTGCTTGGATTGAAGTTAGGTCTTTGTTTTTTAAGAAGCAAGTTAACCACAGTGATAACACTTGAGGAATCACCTATTATATTTGCAAATGCTTTTGTGATTTTTGATTAATAATGAAGTATTGCAATGGAAATTTTATGCACATGATGATGCTTAATTATTCATTAAGTTGCATGTTTACTCAACATGCAATTTATTTATTCATTTCATCATGGCTGCATAATTTTGAAAATGATGATGAATTTTTGCATGTCCATTGGTCTCGTTCGTAAAGAGGTCTATGTGTGGTTTATTTGCATGATTTGTTGCTTTTAACAGAATTGACATTCTCCATTGATCCACAATTATCAGTTTACTGGAAACATCATTCTCCTTATCTGTCAAAAACAGTGGACCAATTTTGAAAATCATTGTTGTGATGAAAAAGAGGCTCACCTAAGGTGACCTTTGTCGTACAACTTCATGTACTTTTGACAAAAGCATACCCTCTCTACTTTTAATTTTCTTTATTGGGCAAAATTTTATGTTATGTCTGGTGAGAAAATACTCCTTATATGAGGCAATCACTCTACAATAACTGTTTAATTAATTGTGTTAGCTCCAAATAATTAGCGCAGTTGATTATGGGGTTTGTGAGGACATTTTTTAAATGATACTCAATTTCTGAAGGTAAAGTTGAATCCTCACTGTATAGAAACAAGTTGATTCTAATCCAATGGGCTTCCTCCATTTCTAGATTCTCAACACAGAAATTTAAACGGAAATACTATCGCATGAAATGGTTCCACTCTGCATTTTAACCATCTTACTTGCCATTCAAAATGAGGGATTAATACTTCTGAGGTTTTAATGCTATCATTTTAAGAAATATTTTTTATTTGGTTTGTCCACTAGTTTTGTGAGTTTTAATTTTAATAGAAAGTCATGTATACCTTGAGAGTTAGTTTTTACTGAAATTATTCATTTATAGTTCATTATCTCACGCGTGTAAAGAGGATAAAAAAGAGAAACTTTGCACTTCCATGTTAAGAATATGTGGGTGTGCAAAGTTTTTTTTTTACCCTCATCATGAAGGAATTCCACAAAGTTAAACCTGAAACTGTTATGTTCGCAGATTTATTTCATATTTTTGACAGGCCAAAGGCAATGAAAAATTAGGATTTCAAAGGTTTATTTCTGTGTTTGTTTTGGTTTGATCAAAAACAATATACTTAGCATTTAAACAGCTTTAATGGCAGCTGATTGTGCCCTAATAACTTAATACTGGGCTTCTAACTCTATTTTTGCATGTTTTTTTGTTCCTAATGAACTGTGCTTACTTATAAAATGATAATTTGAATGAAATGGCTTGCATGTTTGCACGAATCCTTTTTACAGCTAATGCTTCAGCAGGAGATTTTACTAGTGTGCGATCTGTCTCCATACCTGATCAAAATTTGGACATTGTGGGTGGTGGTGATGAGATCACCCAGGAGAATATTCCAAGTGAGTCACTGCCGCTATAATGGTTTTATTAAACTTGATCATTGACATCAGTAACTCCTGGACAAAGCTATTTAGAGTTGCAGACAATACTCTCCATTGAAAGTTTTATGAATTATCCGTGGTATGCAGGCATTCCATTCAGTCATTGCTACTCTGGTATATGCTGTGAATGTTTTTTTTCTCATTATTCCAATGGCATCTCTGATGTAAATCAGAAAAATGTCCTATTTAAACCAGAAATATCAAGTATTTACCCATTGTAATGTAAGCGTATGTGTTTGTACGAATTAACAATGAAATCAGTTGCCTCTGTGTCTATAAATTTTTCAAATCATTAACAATTTCATCTTCATATTTTTAACCCATAGATACCTTGGCAAAATATTTTTCAACCATAAATTTATGTAAGTGTAGTTCATGTAGACCTGGATCATCTTTCATTGTGAATAAGAATTTTCATTGTATTTTTATGTGGTTATGGCACAGTGAGCTGTCTTTCATAAACATGATCTCAGTTCATTAAGCATCTGAAATGAATCTAAGATTTTGCGCATTATCTCATTGCTTATTCAATAAATGACCAAGCTTCATGTTCTTCAAATGATCTTCATGTTCTTAAATGATCTTCATGTTTGTGCCTATGCAGGAGTGGTCTAAGAAAGCAGCTATCACATTCTGGTGGTAATTTTGGAAAAACAAATGAAAATGCATATTTCTCATTTTCAGAATGATAATTTTGTTTGTCTTTGAAATTTCCAGCTCTTTACCCTGGAAATGCAACACGAAGGCCTGGTTCTGGCAATAGGGATAGGGGCAGTGGATCTGGTGGCTCAACCATATTTGCTCCTGAGGATGCTGACAGTGGGATGGTCGCCGGCATTGCCATAGCTATCGTGCTAGGAGTGCTGATGGTGCTGGCAGTGGTAAGTTGTTGCACCATAGCGTTGTGGAATCATTTCCTCACATAGGAGAAAATCTTGACCATTTGGCATTGGCATTGCGTATGGAGCTGTCAAATTATCTAGAAGCAGGTCCTAAAATTCTTTAGTCAGAAGGACAAAAACATCTGATTAAAATGCATCAATTTCAAAGCATAACAATCATTTTCTCAAGATGAATGATTATAACCCTTTGATATTGATGTATTTCAATGCACTTTTGTGGAAGACTTCATTAGAAGTTCCTGATGCCCAGCAGTTCAGTGAATTTCTGATTAAAATAGAAAGAAGCTGTGAGTCAAATGAGATACTCTATGTGGCCATGAGCTCGGTACATATTTCACAGGTGCATTTATTTTTTCTTTGTATCGATGTATCTAAACTATGTCCTCTTGCATTGCCCAATTGGCCCCTTCCAATTCCATTGTGAACAAAGGATAAGAGCAGTTGAAATGGGAGTGAAGGAAGAGTTTGTTATCCATTAGAAATAGAATATATGGGAAAATGATTATCTTAAGGGCTCAGATAGCAGCTGATAGTACTCTCTCCAGGCCAAAGTTTGCCATCATACATAATAATCTTGAATAAAAATGTCACTTTTTTGACACACAGAGAATATGTGGTAAAAACTTTTATTCATATTTGTCAGAGCCTTCAAAATATTGATTCAAGGCAAATTCATGGATATAAAACAATTATATTAGGGTGTAACATGAGATGTGTTCAATAAATAACAAGAATTGGAGTTATTTAGAAATAATTTTATTTGTCTATATCAATGTTATCCCCTTCAAAGTAATCCCCATTAGATATTATACACTTTTATAACAGTGTCTTTCTAATCCATGAAACATTTCTAGAATTCGATCTATGGTATAGCTTTCAGCTTTCTCAGTGATTTGTTTGCAATCTCATCTATAATTGGAAAAGGCCCTTGGAGGTTCTCTTTATTTTTGAGAATAGAAAAAAGTCACACGTCTGGTGAATATGGAGGCTGGGGCATTAATATAGTGCTGTTTTTGGCCAAAAGCTCACCAATAACTAGGGGCATTATCTCACGGTGGTGCAAAAGCCATGGAATGTTTCTCCACAAATATGGGCATTTTTTTATATTGCTTCCCATAAACATTGTTGGACTTTTGTAAGTTACTCTTTATTGATGGTTTGAACGTGTTGCAAGAATTCTTGGTGAAAAAAGTAAAGAAAGAAGAAATTACCATTACCATGCACACACTTTACATAACCCAACAAATAATTTTTAAAAGCTTATGAAAACTTCCTAGGGCCACCAATGTATTGAAAAACTCAGTGAGTATTCTTGTATTTCATGAGTTTTTGATGTTGCAAAACTGGGTCCATTATTCTAATCCAACAGTCCACATTTGACACCATCTCTTTCCCTCAATTGAAATAACCCTCATCTCCTCCATGTTTTCTCTTCCAGATTGCATTTGCCGTGTACCGACACTTCCTGCATCGCAATGTTACGAGCATGAACTTTGATAACCCAGTGTATAGGAAGACAACCGAAGACCAGTTTTCCCTTGAGAAGAATCAGCTGCAGCCAAGGATTTATCCGTCCACAGTGGGAGAGGAGGTAAGGGCCTTTGGTGTGGATGGCTGTGCACTTAGATAAGCCTTCTCTTGGTGCACAAAGTGGTGATGGCATTGAGAATATCACATTAGGCATCCTGACCATAGACAGCTTGTGTTGAGGGGGCTGATGTTATACCCTCCATTTGTCAACCAATTGTGTTAGTGTTCTACATTATGAGTGAACATGTATTTTGCTAAGCAAATATTTTTGAAGCACATAGTGTCAATATATACATATATGTATGTAACACAAGAGATAATATTTGCAAAATGGAATAATGCAGCAAGAACAAACATCGATTATTAAATGCCTACAAAAGTATGAATAAGACTTCGCCAGCAATTAATTTTTAGTGAGTGGGTCTTTAATTGTTATTTTTATCCTTATGGGGAGAAAATATTTTTATTTTAAATTATGGTAGATAAGTGAAAAGTTTTTCTTATTTTTTAATGGTGCTTTCTGTGCCTATTTGAGGATATTTAGATGCTTGCTTGATCATTTAGATTTGTGTTTCTTTCTTAAAGTTTCATTTACCTAAACATATTTTATGCAGTTTTAAAAAATTTTGCAAATTTACTTTTATGCTTTTGTTAAAATCTTAGATTTAAATCATTTTTACTTTGATTGCTTAATATTTGATGCTGTAAAACTGGAGAAAAAATAGGCATAATTCATTAGACATATCTTGAAGGGTTTCGGCTCTTTTATGCATTGTTTCGTTTTGTTATGACTGCAAGAGCAAGTCAGAAATATTATTTCTGAATTCAATAGCGTGAGAATAGCATTGTTTTCATTCACGTCATTTTTCCCATTGCAAATTTCATCACAACAGTTCTTCTGGAATTCCTTTGTGAAATTATTTCTGAAGCAGCATCCATAAATATCCTAATCATTCATTTGTAAGGTATTTGAAGGGCATAAAACAAATCATTTCATTTTTCCTATCAGATGATCTGTCCACACACAATGCTTAATCATTACTATAGATCACTTGTCTAGATTTCCAGTTGGGTGTAATGAAAACATTTCGTTGGGAAATTGAAGATTCAAATCATGTATCTTTTAAGCAGGAAGTCATAATTTGCATAGATTCATCCAAACACATCCGTAATGATAAGCAGGTAGAAACCCATAACCGATAAATAACAGTGAATGCTTTTTACCACCCATGTCTGCCATTTTTTCATGCCTGTCCAAATGAAAATGGGAGATAATAGATAACAGGGATTTGTACAGTGAGCCTATGGTGAGTATGAACCGTGCATGTCATTTGTCATTGAGTAAAACCAATGGATGTGTTAGACTTGTTCTTTTAAGCTTTTCGTGATCAACTCCATTTTAAACCTAAAGGCATGAACCAGAATTCTGGATATATTATGACTAAGCTTACAGACATCATGTAGTCATTGTTAGCATTGTAAGATTCATCATCTTCTACACCAAACCTCCAAAGGCTGTATAAAGGTTGCTCATACTTTTTCTCATTTTGGAAAATACGTAACAGTGAAAAGTCGATCAAATTTCATCAAGATGCATGTCCAGTCTTGAAGAAACCCGCGCATACAAAGTAAACTGAAGCTCTAGTAAGTATGGTGTAGCTGTAGTGTCAGAGTTTTAGAATGTTCTGTCATCCACGCAGCGCCTACTTCTTGCTCTAATTTCCAAAATGGAGACTTTAATTCCTGTAGCAGCTTAGTTACAATTGCCAAGTCAATAGCAGCAAATTCTGTGAAAAGCACTTTTCAGCATTTGGTCTTTTTCACGGATTTCATGTATGAAACCATTCAAAACATTATGCAATTTGGCACCTTAGCCATCCGTGAATCATTGTGGATTGATTTGTAAAAATGTTGTTTTCAGACTTTGCTGTTAATTCCCTGATGAGTGTAATGCATGCTTTCAGTTTGCCATTGTATCAGTTTCCAGTGGGCTTATGCAAACAGATACATGTATCGTATCAATGTGAAACCAGTACTGCTGTGGACATTTAATAATAGTATGGCTGTATTTTATTGCAAACTTATATCATTGTATTGAGGCTTATTTTTGAGCAGCTTAAGTGTTGTATGTTGGATCTGGAATTTAAAAATGGTATTTATTGCTGATAAAAAGTGGATTATTTGGTTATAAAAATCATGTAAAATGTCTTACTGTAGCTTATAGTTAAGTGTTGTTTTTATAATCATGTAAACTTCAATTTTAAACTCCAAGTGAGGTAAAATACTTTTTTATTATTTATGTAAATCTTGTTTGAAGGAGGTGCAATCCATTCATAAGCACCCATTATTTTTCTGTGGCATTGGTTGACTGAAAAATAGTTTTTATTCATTCAAATCTTTTTTTTATATGCTGATGAGAATTTTCTAAGATTTGCTGGGTGGAAGTTGAGTCAGGGTCCTTTTATTTACCTGATTTAATAATCATCACTTTTCAATGAAAATGATGGTTTTCTTTGTGACTTACTATTCTAATTTTCTTTGTTCCAACTCCAATATTGGGCATCAATCCAAATTCCCTATTCGTAAAATAATATTGTATTTCATTTACAAAAACATTTCTCATCTTTGGAGTGGAATTTATTTTATTTGATTGAGCAATTTCATAAGGTGAAACTATAGCCTTGAGTAATATATTATTTATTTATTTTAGGCACAAGAACCTTTGAACAGTCCTGGAACCAATGACTATGTCTAAAAGAGGCTGAGCTTGTTTTTAGAGCATCTATTGATAAGTTTTTGGATGGCACGCAGAGCATAGAAAGTAATAACTCGCTGAGAAAGACGTATGTGGCAACTGGGCTTTACTATTTATGAACTGATGCCCATTGTACACAACCATCGCTAGTGCCAAATGTTTGTAGTTCTCCTAGGGTGGACTAGAGGATCCTCGTGGGCATGCGCAATTGCCTTGCGGTGGAAACTATTCTCTCAATTGCTAAAATTGACTGTTAATGCAATGAGATCCCAAGAATGTCCAGTGGGAGGCTGGTTGGATTCTTGCACAAGCTCTGTTGAGAGCATTTTCCAGCATTAAGTGCACCTGTGTGTGGAAGATGGTTAATCATGTGTACTTTAGAGTTGTGTCAGCCTCTTGAATCATTGATTGTGGAAGGGCTTCTGTCAAGAGAAGGAAAGAGAGTTGTGTTGTGTATGATATGTTGGGATGATCTCAAAAAGCCTAGCAGCAGTACTCTCTCTCGTGTGCGTGGGGTCCCGTCCCATGCTCTCATGACTTGTCCAAGGGATGGACCTGCTGCTAGCGACTGAGTGTGACTGAGTGCAGAGCGTAAATGACATGAACAAGTACCCTCTTTTTAATAGTCTCTTGGATCGCTGCCAAAGATGCACATGCCCCCCACTCCCATACCACAAACAGAAGGAGGGAAGATGCCTCTTTCAACGGTTTGGATGCGAGGCCACCCTTGTTCTGCATTGCCTTGTATGTTTGCCAATGCCTCCCACCTATGAGCGCTCCCCTTCTTCGCAAAGCATTTACAAACTGAATGCAATGAATTTCTTAACCAAAGCCCTGTGTATATGAATATATTATCAATAATAATAATAATAATAATAATATTTTGCCGAGAGATAAAAAAAATGAGAAAAATCTTTTCACAGTTGTTTATTCATCATAAAATTTTCAAGTGCCAAATTTAAATGGCTTTATATCAACTATGTGATTAGTAATAAGACCATGTCATGAGTGAAGTAATATGGTATGTGTATGCATTTTGAAGGAAAGAGAACGTGAACTGTCCCTCCCTAGATTTGACTGTCACCGTAGATATCCCTGTTTGTGTACATGAGTGGATGCACAAGAAGGGTGCATGAATTTGTTCCTGTTAGAGTGAGTTAAATTGAATAAGTGTTGGGATGTTTGTGTGTGCATGTAAAAGTGTGAATATTTGTGTACAAATGAATAACGGAACATTTAAGAAGTCACAAGCTGGTTTTAACAAGAGCAAACCTCTCTTTCACCTGGGCCTTTTGAATGTAAGCTATATTCCCTCTCGTCAACCTTCTATCACTTTGTTGTTGTGGAAATGTTACATTCCCTGTTTCAGTGTAATTTGTTAAAGTTTTTCTGATAATTTATCAAGATACAAATGAGTTTTGATCCATGCTATCTAGGTAAAATGGAGTGTGTCCAGGGTTAAGTTGCATTAAATTCTGTGGTAATGCTCCATCCATTCCCAATGCAAGCAAAAGATAAATGTTCTGACTCATCTGTTATTGTTTTAAATGCCCTATAATTGCATTGTACAATGCATGTGAACGGCGAGGATGAAAGAGAATGCACAGTAGAGTCTTTTATTTTTTTCCTAAAGTTGCTTTTGCTTGAATCAGAATATTTTAGAGAACAGTACTGAAAGTAGGTGTTTTCTTTTTGCCATGTAGTTACTACAAATAATTTAATTTAAATTTATTATCTATGTAATTATACTTTTTCGGAAGCTAACTCAATTATAGGGGGCTGTGAGATGAAGGCTTCTTGTTACCATGCGACATTTTTATCAAGTACAACTCTTCTAATGAGCACCCAATGCCAAATGTATTGAATGCTTTAACAAAAAGTCAAAGATAATGGAATTTATCATGAGGGAGTCCCCCATGTGGTTTCAAAAACTTGGTTTCCTCTCTTGGCCAATGCCAATCTCCTGTAACAAAGAGAGAATGTTGTATGTGAGTCGCTCTTCCAGCCGTAATAACAAAGTTTGTGAAAAAACTTGTCGATTCCTACAAAAGATTTTTTTTACTTTCAATTTAATTAGTTTGTGAACTTGACGTTGTTATTCCAGTTGTTTA
This sequence comes from Hetaerina americana, assembly GCF_022747635.1. Taxonomy (NCBI): domain Eukaryota; kingdom Metazoa; phylum Arthropoda; class Insecta; order Odonata; family Calopterygidae; genus Hetaerina; species Hetaerina americana. The sequence continues at coordinate 5,090,287 of NW_027286070.1, forward strand.
ATTATGTCTTACATGGGACAGAACTGTATAATGTGCTCAAGTATTTCTCATTGATTCCCTGGGAGAGGAACTTAAATATGTTTCTGCTTGATACACAGCCCCAGGGGAATATGCTCGTTTGGTCAAGCAAACTGTGTTATTTTTTTATAATTGAAAGTGTGGGAGATGTGTTTATTTCAATTTAATTTATGTCAAAATTAAAGGTTATTCTGATACAGTTTTCCTGTTGTGTTTATTCCTATATTCCTAGGTTTGGTATGGTTCCCATAATTGTTAAAAAAAACTGCCAAGAGTGGTGATGCATTCCTTTATCTTGTGGAAAAACTTTTGATGCTCTGCATATAATGTTGTATTTTGTGGCACATAAGATGTACATTTATTACTCAAAAAAGTGACCTGAAATTAGCTTGTGTAACCAAGGGTGGTATTTTTTCTGATGCACCACAGCATGCCACATCTACAATGACAGATCCCAGGGATTTTACTATGAACAAACATTATGCATAGTTTTTAACTTTGGAATATAACCATTCCATTTCCTTTCTATGATGCATTAGCATTGAAAGATGTTTATTTTAATTTTTTTGTAAAATATAATCAGAAAATCACAGTGCATCCTCTTGGCCAGGAAATATGGTATCACTTAGTACAGAGTAGTACTTGGAAATCATTACCACATTCATGGAGAAATGCTGTTATGAGATCACCTTACCTAGAGTGGGATGCATTTCGGTGACATATTGGGGAAATACTTAGCATATTCACAAAGTGTTATTCAAAGTTGGCGATTACTTGTGATTTTTTAATTCAAATCTGTGGTAGAATTTGGGTTGTCTTAATGCCGAATTGTATTTTCAGATTATTATAATTATAATGCAAAATCTTAATTAACATGTGCCCATGCATGTTTCCGCTAATATCTGCTGAACTTATTTTTTTATTTAAGATCACGGCATTGCATTGGCTTTAAAATTATTTTTACTCTTATAGTTGACTAATTATTCACTTGACAGGGATGATAGTGATGGGATTTTCTGTAAAATGGGGCCATTGGCGCATACTCATTTCATAAATGACAGCTTAAACATGCTTCCTGGCATTGGTAGGCTTAACTCTTACTCAGCAGTGGATGCAGTAACTATCACACCTTTATCCATATCTAATTGAAGGTTTTGATGATGTTATTAATATCATTATGACTTTGCTGAGCAAATTTATCATCATAAGATGTATTATATTACGCTAATATATATTAATACTTTCATTCCAAGGTCATACATTCATGAAAAAAATTAAATTTCTTTAACTTTTATTTCTTTATGCAATCAACTGCTCGAAACTGTATATTAAATAAATGGGCCTATTGTTATTTATCAGATTACTCAACTCTGAGAGGATTGATGATAGTAAAGGCTTAGGATCAAATTTCATGTTTCAATGTCTTCATTTAACGTAATTTACCCAAAACAAGTCAATTGAGGCTCACATTTATTGGCCTCTTTTTTTAAATTTAGTATTAATGAAATGCCATATTTTTTTCAATTATTTAAACTAAGTATCCATGTTGGTGTAACACCATTTTAAGAATAATAAATATGGCACATGGCAGAAAAGCAGGGTGCTGCCAATCTTGAATACATACTACAATCTTACCTGACTAAAAATGCACTGTTCATGGCAGAGCCTACAAGAAACATTTGCTAATTCGCTTTGGCCATAAGATGCCAAAACTACACCCATTGACTCCCTCTTTCATCCTGTCTCATTTTAACTGGCCCTTCGTATTGTTTTTCTCCTGATGCTGAAGCATCAAAATCATGAACTTAATTCCTACATGTCTGCTAGCTGAGAGCTCAAAAAATTTACAGGGAGCCCTTGATGGCTTCACTTTGAAAATAAGATTGAGGATAAACAAAGTTGCCATTTTGTCAGAATAAGGGTTAATATAGCATGTGTTTTTAATGTGAAGTAAATGAAAAAGCGGAAAATATGGTATATATTTGCAGTATGTTCATAGAGGATGGTAGGATAAATGAAGAAATGAAAAGGAATACAAATTATGGCAGAAAGGTCATTGGTAGTAAATGTGGAATATTAACAAAATTAATGTTTACCAAAATCAGCAAAAATAGCATTGTACAAAGGAGTACTTACCCTCCTCACATTATTGCATGAAAGCAAAACTTGAATATTCCAGCACAGGTATAAATGTTGACTGAATGAAGAAAGTTTATGGAGTACTTGAGGAGTGTTCACGATAAAAATGGGAGAGATTTTGTGAGGAATGAGTAAGTCATGAAAGAATATAGATAGGATGTACTAGTTAAACCAACCAAATATGAAATAAAATGTACAATGATGGTTTGATCATGTTGAGAGTCAAACCCCCGAGTAGTGATGGCATCAAGAGTATATGAGAGAAGAAGAGGGAATTGTTTTAGGGAGAGGGATGAGATAGAGCAAAGGTCATGGGTGAGTGAGGGCAAGAAGAACCTCCAAAGATGAACTTGAGAAGCATCAGTGGACAGGAGAACATGTCTGGAACAATGTAGTTATGTGAAAAATGGTGAAATACACATGCAGGCAGTATGGGCCAAATTAGGGAAATAGAGTCAGATTCCTGAAATTACCTAATTCAAGAACTTTTGGCTTTGTTTATCCCATAAAGAAATGGCATGAAGGTGGTTTAAAGGCATCATGGCTGGAAATAGTGTCACATATAAATGGATTTAATTCCCCCATACTGCCAGTCAGCTTTCAAGGTCATAGGATGTTCATGTACTCAAGATTTGGGGATATATAATTCTTGAGGGAAAAGAGGGGAATACTTCTTTGCATTTTTTTACCTCATGTAATGAATTGACCAACATATAAGGCATTTATCTGGCTGAGACCTCTAGCTTTAATTTAAAATAATTTCATGTGGCAATATAGGAGCCATTCTTTTTCTTCCAAATTGGCACATTTCTTAGAATTGAATACGTTAAAATCATTTATTTCTTCAAACTGTAAGATTGGTGTGTAGCATGCCTCATGCAGGTATCCTCATATTGAATTACCTTCAGATTTACGTAGCAGAAGTACATATGCTTTCTCATTGAATTGAATTTTTCCCACTGTATCATTAGTCTTCAATTCATTTCTCTCGTAAATTACAAAATATCACTCTGTTTTTCCGTTTTCTACTACCCTGGTATCTGTTCCTTATATTTTCTATTTTTCTAACCTCTTCCACAAGATTCAACTATTATCTCCTATGTAATCTGGGGCTATTATACAATATTAAATTTGAGTGTTATTATAGATAATATTAAATAAATATAAGAATGCTGCTGTGGGTCGCGGTAGTCCAGTAGGTAGAGCGTTGGACTGCTGACCGGAGGGTCCCGGGTTCCATTCCCGGGCAAGGCACTCTGGGCACCTGCAGCTCCACCCAAGCTTAGGTGATTTTTCGGGTACCAGGTCTTTCTGGGAAACCATAACTGGCACAGGGAAAGGAACTGGCCCCCCTACCCTGATGTGTGAATTTTCACACGCCGTATAGGGCTTAGTACTGGGTGATCTCTGCCATCACCTACTAAACCAACCTTCGGGTTGATTACTGTGTTTATGGTTTTTAAGAGCGCTGTTAAAACCCAAGTTTTTTTTTAAATTTGGCAAGATGCTTAAAGATATCTGGGTCCACAGGTACCATCATTAAGAAACTTTGGTTATCCACCCATCTCCCCTCCTGGATATCAAATTAAAAACACCTGGTGGTACTATATACCAGGTAAAATCCATTTGGGTATTACTCTACACCCATGAGTTTTGAAACCCCGAGTTTTTTCAGCAGTGCTAAAGTATACTCATGTTTGTCATTTTTACCTTTATTACATCTGAAAAAATATAGCAAACATAAACATTTACATCTACTTAATACCCCACATTCTACCGCAAGGGCGAGTGGCGGGGGGTGTTAGGGCACCACCCATAATAAAGAAAAAAACTGCACGCAAAAGCCACAAATTTATTCTACAAACAAAACATGGTATACATTCATGAAATACCCTCACACCTGCAAACACACAAAATACCAAGTAACATACACATGCACCTACCAATATACCTGATATCTTTGCAATGTTGAATTTTGTTCCGTGCAAATTAAAATTTTTTAATATTTCTAAAGTGACTTTGGTTTCTTACTATTATGATTTCTGATTGTTCGGGGAAGGAAAAGTATTTGTATCTATCTGTACTGGAATCGACCTCCCTTATTTTATCTTTGTGGTAAGATGTACCTAAGTAGTGTAGGGCCATTATAATTCCTTTAGTATTCCTTATCTCAAGTAGCTCCCAGCCTAAATCCCCTAAAAGACCTATCACACTCATGTTCTTATTATAACAATTTTTAGCCAATCTGGCATATTTTCTCTGGATTTGATCTAATCCTTTTTGCCAAATTTTCTCCCAAGGATCCAAAATACTAGCGGCATATTCCAAATGAGGTCTAACTAGAGCAAAATAACACCTCTCTTTAACTTTCTTATTACATTTCCCCACTACCTGTTTTATGAAGCCAAGTTTCTTTAAAGCGGATCTGCATATTGCCCTGATATGTGCTCCCCATGAAAGGCATGGTGCAAGAACTACCCCCTAATACTTAACTTGATTGGCCGTAGTTAGCACTGAACCCTTTACTTCATAGTGTATGTCCTGTTTCCACTTCCTTTGTTCCAAAATTTCAAAAGTGCTAATTTGTCTATTTTAAGCATTAATCCTCATTCCTTGCACCAATCCGAGATTATGTCTAAGTCTAGAGAGTAGCTCGTGATCTCGTTGGCTGCCTATTTCCCTGTATACCACCTAGTTGTCAGCAAAAAACCTGAGATTGCTACTAACATGTGCGCCTAAGTCATTATTGTATATTAAGAATAGAAGTGGCCCTATTACACTTCCCTGAGGAATGCCTGAAGTTACATCTTTATCCGTGGTTTAGATTACAACCCTGAAATCATTTTACGTGTATGTTTTGGATTAGCTAGTTATTTGCTCACCCAGTCCTAGCTGCAATGGCCAGACGAGAAAATCTAATGTATTCAACTATTCAGCTTTGACTTCAGGGTACAGTTACTAATGGCGGTGTATTCCTCACATATCTGGTATCATTAATCACCTAGATTTTAGCTTTAAGTGGGCCACTAATTGCAACTAAGAGACCTTTTATGGCATTCAGTGAGACCCAAATACTCACATGTAACGCTATGTACTTATGTGCGCTTTTACGTACATCTTGTGGCCTAATTTCGCCTGGGAAGGCCCTTCACTACAGCATGTAATTACCTTATTGGAAAGATTTTAAGGTAAGTGATTGATTTCATTGTTAGGAGCGAGAATGTCATCTAATATTGAGGTGAATTAATGACCCTACTGACAGTTATAGAAAAAAATATAAGAACAACATTTCATACTAGGGCAGTTACAGCAAAAGTTAAATAAGTCTGCTTTTATTGACCAAAGTAATAATTTCTCTAAATCTAGCAAGCCAGTGAATATTACAGCAAAACCTTTTCACATTATCAATCGCAAAAATTCCTCCCCAGGTGTTACTTCAGGCATTAGATATTCATGCAAGCAATATGCGAATTTCAAATACCTAAAATCATTGAATAAAAAATGTCTTATGAATTAATACTACTGTCTGAGGAAATGTGGTTAAGAGTTCGCCATAAAAATAAACTAAAACTAAACGAAGTACACAGAATGCCTACAAGATTACGGGTGCGAAATAATTACATGCTGCTGAAACTAAATAGGTATTTTCGGTTGTCTTCTTGGAATAATGAATAAATTGTTTTAATCAGCGTAAAAATTGACAAATTTAAAAAATTAAATCATCGCCAATTAACTCAAGAATAGAAGCATAGTTTATCATGGAATGATCGGACTGCATTCAAACCTAAGAAAATTATGCCAATGAACGCAACGGGAATGTGATCATTAAATAAAAATCAATGTTGTGCTCTTATATACCTTATATTATTTAACTTAAAAATATCAAAAGGCGCATTTTAAACCAATTAACAAGGAGGCGATAATAGCAATGGATTTTACTTAATTATTTATACAAAAAATAATGTTAACGTGTTGATGCGAGTAATAATTATTTAATAAATTAGGGCTTATAAGTAGAACGCAACGTCGTCTGCGCCACTTCCGTGTCATGATAGCAAACAAATAACAGAGGCTTAAACCATGAAGCTACAGCAATAAATCAGTAAACCTGAATTGTAAAAATCTGTTTCCAATTAAGCCACCCATGGCAAATAGAAGGTGAAAACCACTACATTTTCCTAATTTTCCTGTCAGCGTAGTTACGTTGCACTTTAACTTAACTGAACTTGGCCCACGACGAGCTAGCCCACGGCTATCCACCGGCCGTTGGAGCTCTGGATTTTTCAGTCATACCAACGTAAATATTTTTGCACGACGTAACTAAGTAAATCCCCTAAACCATTGCAATAATCCGACTACAACGGACACACTAAACCCAGTGATACTCCCGGTAACCACTTGCAATTGTAAGACCGGGATGAATTATGTAGTAAACGATATAGGGCCCTAGAATGAACTCTACACTGAAGGTAGCCCAAGCGGGAAGTCGTCTTTCATATCAAAAACTATGAGGTCCTAACGAAAACGTTTTCGACAATATCTGCTGAACTACAGAAGTACCTTTCTTGAAAATCACCAAAAACACTCGGCAATCCCTGCTCTATCACGGCATAGGCATAAAAACCACATCCATAGGCTAATGTAGCATCCAGGGCCCAGTGCAGTCCAAAGGGTCGTCATCTCAAACGAAAAAACACAAAGTACTTCACAATATCTCCTAAACTAGCACATTTTTTTCTCTAATTTTCACCATACACCCTGAGCTACACATGTACTTTAAGCAGTCTTTCGCTTACCCCATGCTCCTGGCCTAGTTTAGTAACCAGGGCCCAATTATCTCACCTCGATCGTCATCTCACACGAGAAAACACAAAGTACTTCACAATATCTCCTAAACTAGAACATTTTTTTCTCTAATTTTCACCATACACCCTGAGCTACACATGTACTTCAAGCAGTCTTTCGCTTACCCCATGCTCCTGGCCTAGTTTAGTAACCAGGGCCCAATTATCTCACCTCAGTCGTCATCTCACACGAAAAAACACAAAGTACTTCACAATATCTCCTAAACTAGAACATTTTTTTCTCTAATTTTCAACAATACACCATACGCTACACATGTACTTTCAGCAGTATTTCGCTTACCCCATGCTCCTGGCCTAGTTTAGTAACCAGGGCCCAATTATCTCACCTCTGTCGTCATCTCACACGAAAAAACACAAAGTACTTCAGAATATCTCCTAAACTAGAACATTTTTTTCTCTAATTTTCACAATACACCCTAGGCTATACATGTACTTTCAGCAGTCTTTCGCTTACCCCTTGCTCCTGGCCTAGTTTAGTAGCCAGGGCCGATTAAAAGTGACTACGACACGACACTGAACTTGGCCCACGGCAAAGGGCTATCTCAGCTGATTTTCTAAGAATTTCAAAATATCTCCTAAACTGGAACATTTTTTTCTCTAATTTTCACAATACACCATAGGCTACACATGTACTTTCAGCAGTATTTCGCTTACCCCATGCTCCTGGCCTAGTTTAGTAACCAGGGCCCAATTACCTCACCTCAGTCGTCATCTCACACGAGAAAACACAAAGTACTTCACAATATCTCCTAAACTAGAACATTTTTTTCTCTAATTTTCACCATACACCCTGAGCTACACATGTACTTTAAGCAGTCTTTCGCTTACCCCATGCTCCTGGCCTAGTTTAGTAACCAGGGCCCAATTACCTCACCTCAGTCGTCATCTCACACGAAAAAACACAAAGTACTTCAGAATATCTCCTAAACTAGAACATTTTTTTCTCTAATTTTCACCATACACCCTGAGCTACACATGTACTTTAAGCAGTCTTTCGCTTACCCCATGCTCCTGGCCTAGTTTAGTAGCCAGGGCCGATTAAAAGTGACTACGACACGACACTGAACTTGGCCCACGGCAAAGGGTTATCTCAGCTGATTTTCTAAGAATTTCAAAATATCTCCTAAACTAGAACATATTTTTCTCTAATTTTCACAATACACATTAGGCTACACATGTACTTTCAGCAGTATTTCGCTTACCCCTTGCTCCTGGCATAGTTTAGTAACCAGGGCCCAATTACCTCACCTCAGTCGTCATCTCACACGAAAAAACACAAAGTACTTCAGAATATCTCCTAAACTAGAACATTTTTTTCTCTAATTTTCACCATACACCCTGAGCTACACATGTACTTCAAGCAGTCTTTCGCTTACCCCATGCTCCTGGCCTAGTTTAGTAACCAGGGCCCAATTATCTCACCTCAGTCGTCATCTCACACGAAAAAACACAAAGTACTTCACAATATCTCCTAAACTAGAACATTTTTTTCTCTAATTTTCAACAATACACCATACGCTACACATGTACTTTCAGCAGTATTTCGCTTACCCCATGCTCCTGGCCTAGTTTAGTAACCAGGGCCCAATTATCTCACCTCTGTCGTCATCTCACACGAAAAAACACAAAGTACTTCAGAATATCTCCTAAACTAGAACATTTTTTTCTCTAATTTTCACAATACACCCTAGGCTATACATGTACTTTCAGCAGTCTTTCGCTTACCCCTTGCTCCTGGCCTAGTTTAGTAGCCAGGGCCGATTAAAAGTGACTACGACACGACACTGAACTTGGCCCACGGCAAAGGGTTATCTCAGCTGATTTTCTAAGAATTTCAAAATATCTCCTAAACTGGAACATTTTTTTCTCTAATTTTCACAATACACCATAGGCTACACATGTACTTTCAGCAGTATTTCGCTTACCCCATGCTCCTGGCCTAGTTTAGTAACCAGGGCCCAATTACCTCACCTCAGTCGTCATCTCACACGAGAAAACACAAAGTACTTCACAATATCTCCTAAACTAGAACATTTTTTTCTCTAATTTTCACCATACACCCTGAGCTACACATGTACTTTAAGCAGTCTTTCGCTTACCCCATGCTCCTGGCCTAGTTTAGTAACCAGGGCCCAATTACCTCACCTCAGTCGTCATCTCACACGAAAAAACACAAAGTACTTCACAATATCTCCTAAACTAGAACATTTTTTTCTCTAATTTTCACAATACACCATAGGCTACACATGTACTTTCAGCAGTCTTTCGCTTACCCCATGCTCCTGGCCTAGTTTAGTAACCAGGGCCCAATTATCTCACCTCTGTCGTCATCTCACACGAAAAAACACAAAGTACTTCAGAATATCTCCTAAACTAGAACATTTTTTTCTCTAATTTTCACAATACACCCTAGGCTATACATGTACTTTCAGCAGTCTTTCGCTTACCCCTTGCTCCTGGCCTAGTTTAGTAGCCAGGGCCGATTAAAAGTGACTACGACACGACACTGAACTTGGCCCACGGCAAAGGGTTATCTCAGCTGATTTTCTAAGAATTTCAAAATATCTCCTAAACTGGAACATTTTTTTCTCTAATTTTCACAATACACCATAGGCTACACATGTACTTTCAGCAGTATTTCGCTTACCCCATGCTCCTGGCCTAGTTTAGTAACCAGGGCCCAATTACCTCACCTCAGTCGTCATCTCACACGAGAAAACACAAAGTACTTCACAATATCTCCTAAACTAGAACATTTTTTTCTCTAATTTTCACCATACACCCTGAGCTACACATGTACTTTAAGCAGTCTTTCGCTTACCCCATGCTCCTGGCCTAGTTTAGTAACCAGGGCCCAATTACCTCACCTCAGTCGTCATCTCACACGAAAAAACACAAAGTACTTCAGAATATCTCCTAAACTAGAACATTTTTTTCTCTAATTTTCACCATACACCCTGAGCTACACATGTACTTTAAGCAGTCTTTCGCTTACCCCATGCTCCTGGCCTAGTTTAGTAACCAGGGCCCAATTATCTCACCTCGATCGTCATCTCACACGAGAAAACACAAAGTACTTCACAATATCTCCTAAACTAGAACATATTTTTCTCTAATTTTCACCATACACATTAGGCTACAAATGTACTTTCAGCAGTCTTTCGCTTACCCCATGCTCCTGGCCTAGTTTAGTAGCCAGGGCCGATTAAAAGTGACTACGACACGACACTGAACTTGGCCCACGGCAAAGGGTTATCTCAGCTGATTTTCTAAGAATTTCAAAATATCTCCTAAACTAGAACATTTTTTTGTCTAATTTTCACAATACACCATACGCTACACATGTACTTTCAGCAGTATTTCGCTTACCCCATGCTCCTGGCCTAGTTTAGTAACCAGGGCCATATTACCTCACCTCAGTCGTCATCTCACACGAGAAAACACAAAGTACTTCACAATATCTCCTAAACTAGAACATATTTTTCTCTAATTTTCACCATACACATTAGGCTACAAATGTACTTTCAGCAGTCTTTCGCTTACCCCATGCTCCTGGCATAGTTTAGTAACCAGGGCCCAATTACCTCACCTCAGTCGTCATCTCACACGAAAAAACACAAAGTACTTCACAATATCTCCTAAACTAGAACATTTTTTTCTCTAATTTTCACAATACACCATAGGCTACACATGTACTTTCAGCAGTCTTTCGCTTACCGCATGCTCCTGGCCTAGTTTAGTAACCAGGGCCCAATTACCTCACCTCAGTCGTCATCTCACACGAGAAAACACCAAGTACTTCACAATATCTCTTAAACAAGAACATTTTTTTCTCTAATATTCACAATACCCCCTAGGCTACACATGTACTTTCGGTAGTCTTTCATTTACCCCATGCTCCTGGCTTCGTATAATAACCAGGGCCCAACATAAGTGACAACGACACGACACTGAACTTGGCCCATGGAGATAGGTTTTTTTATAGTTTGTTCTTTTATGCACTCAATATTATCTGAAATACGACCGTTTTTTTCTTCTTTTCAGTGTCACATAGTAGACCAATGTTGTAATGGAAACACAACAAGTCAGCAATCTGTTTTCTAATTCATTACTTACAGGTTCTTTTTCAATTTAGCACCATATTCCGGTCACAGATTCCTCACTTTCACACTTCCTCCTGATTCTTCACTCCTCTCCATTTTCTTTCTCTGATGTCTTGAGCTGCGAAGATGGGATTGAATGAAAAGGTCTTAGAAGGTATGTATGGATAACCTTTTTTTTATATTATTGGTAGTGTTCATTTATACATCACGGTTTTAGTTTATCTGCAAGTTATTCCACATCACCCGAAGAGGTTACTCGCTAGATGCGTTTCTCTTTGTGCTTGGAGAAGAAACGAGCGAAAAAGAGATCCCCGGGAGGCATATGAGAAACCGCTCGCTCTTTCCCTTAATTAAAAAGGGAGCATCTCCCGAAACCTACGGTAAAACAGAGGAATTTTATCAGCATTTGTTTTGAGTTTTTTATCGTTACGAATTTCTTTAACATTTCAGTAGCATGAAATTGCCGTTTTTTAAATACGCATATTTAATTTTCCCAAGTCATTCCGTCCCCCGCTTCTTCAGATAGACGGAATTGACCGCAGATCCTATATCATCATTGCCGCCTCACTTTTCCTATTTTTTAATTGTTCCTACGCTATCTCTTGAGATGCTTTCCGTCCCCCGCTTCTTCAGATAGACGGAATTGACCGCAGATCCTATATCATCATTGCCGCCTCACTTTTCCTATTTTTTAATTGTTCCTACGCTATCTCTTGAGATGCTTTCCGTCCCCCGCTTCTTCAGATAGACGGAATGCACCGCAGTTACTATAAAATCATTGTCATTTCTCTTTTCCTATTTTTATTGGTTCCTACGCTATCTTTTCTGAGGCTTTCCGTCCCCCGCTTCTTCAGATAGACGGAAAGCACCTCAGTGCTTGTGATAGTAGTTTAACGTATAAACTATTGGTTAACCTTTGTATTGGAGGAAATTCAACAAAATATAATCGCCGGTCAACGATGTACAACCAAGGGATAGCCACAAGGCCAATTAATCAGCTGTGATCCACATCTGGTAATTGAATATCTAATGTTATCCATTTAGTGCACAGTATACACGACCAAGCCATATTTTCGTAATCGGAAGCGGTGGCAGTTTTATCTACGCAATAAAGGTGATACCATCGGGAACACACATCGCACGCGACCCACGATGTACTTCCACGGATTTTACCCCGATCGCACAAAGGGCATATTTCGTTAACTTTACGGAGGGATTGTAATATATTTGTTTTAATTTCGTTCCGGTACTCGTCGGCATCAAACGTTTGTTCTGTTCCCATATTTTTCGCTATCTGATTTATGAAAAAACACGTATGAACCCCACAGTTATAGCCATCTCTCTGTTTGCCGAATGGCACTCTTATTGCTCTCAGTTTACTTGGACATATTTTTTCCTTACTTAACGTATTCCGCTTCTTTAAGAAAGTCGTGAATAAATTGTAATGCCTGGCATAATCCATATCCGTGCTGCCCAATGGATCGAAATAACTGATTAAAAACTGCCGGAAGTTTACCACGAATAGGCACCAGTGATTTTGATCTTTATTGAACGGCATTAATATAATTTTCCCTTTGAATTTAAGCTTGGCGACCAAACCCTCGGACGTGAAGATCCCTCGTAGGGCATAACTAGAATTTTCGCAAGGGATATAAATAATGTCCCTTTCGTTTTTTTCAAGAACTACGGTGGCGAAGATATCTATAATGAAATTACAAAGCCATTGTTTTGGGGACAGCGAAAGGAAGTCTTCCAAGTACACGCGGGTATCTTTGCCTACGTATCCTAAAACGTATGACTTTCCTAATTCCGAACAGTTATCGAAGTAACTATTGTCAGAAACTATGCCATTTTCATGGAAAGTAAGAGGCCGATGATTTATGGCTACCCTGTCACCCTTCTTAACCCAATAACTGGAATCACTTGCCTCCTCCATTGGTCCCCCTTTATCTACAAAGATTTCGGGCTGCTTCACGGTCTCCACTTTGAAATCAGTAATCCCTTCTCCAGTAAAAGAAGTTACCCTTAATTTTCCTGTTCTTCGTTTCCGTTTTCCCCAAGGCTCCTCCGCCATAAAATTATCGATACTTTCAAATTTACTGGCCTTGCGGCGTTTACTTTGTGTGGGGGGGATTTGTAAAATAATTTCCTTTGTTCGAGAGAAGACATGGGGTTGGATTGCCCTCAAAAATCTACCGCACGGCAAATGTAAATTATAATCTAGAATCGTGTTTTTCACGATTCCGAACCACCTTTCCACGCTTGCGTTACTATATCGTGGTCCAAATGAAGATAATTCATCTATGCCCTTCATAATATTCGACCAAAGAGGTACAAACGGTAGGAAATGCTTCAAGAAAGTAGATAAAAATTTAGGACTGAAAAAGGGATTTGGATCCCCACAGCACTCAACGCTTGCATTTTCCGCAATGGCAGTGAAAAGGAGATAAAAAGGACTACTCTTATAAAGGCGGCTATTACGGACCCGAGGAATGGAAAAATCTTTCCTGAAAACAGTTGAAGGAGTCACTGAGCTCTGCGTAACCATCCCTTGGATTTCACACACAGCTGCATCCACCGCCTCGCCACGCCTCTCGCATTTCAATATAATGGAGAAATTTTTAAAAATATTTTCCAAGACGCTCATGGAATTTGACGTAACCATGAAGCCAATTACAGCTGCCAAGAATTTCCTGATTTTTTTTTTGGAATAAGCCTTCGCAAGATGTCGCGCCACTAAATGCATGAAATGAGCGCAACAGATGAACACGGGAACTTCAATTTTGGCATCCGTCTTACCAATCAACATAGCATAACAATCATACAAATACTGAGAGAGGGTGCAACGTGACCAAACCAAAATTACAGCATTAATAATGGCAAAACTGAAATCACACACGATGCCATTAAATAAAGGTGAATTTACTTTTGTGACGGAGCTAGCGAAATGACGGAACTGAAAAAGAAAGTTGGCTATCGCATTGACATTGTGCCTATCGCTAATTAGCTCCAAAATGGGAACAATTACATTTCCTATATTAACAACTCCTGCGTAGTAAAGAACGCGTTTTTGAAAACCGGGAAGGCGTTTCACGACAGACCCCGTTGCATCTAGGTGGAGATATGGTCGGCTTCCTTTCGACAAGGAAGCCACAAGGCGAACTTGCTTCGTTGAAAAACAGTATACTGTTAAAGGGAGTCCTATGAATTGAATGTATCTCTCCTCATCATTTTTCTGTGCCATAAACATTTGAATTAAATCATGTACGGGATTATTGCTGAAATCCTTTTCGGCTTTGCTCTCCATCCGCGCGCGTTGTAGAACATTTAGAGAATACAAGCCTTGCAAATTCCCACTTTCCAAAGAACCCTCTTCTGAAGATAAAACCGCTCTACTTCGGAAAACAGATGGCTTCTCTTTCTTTAGAATTACTTTTGCAGCATCTCTATCTGATCCACGAAGAGGACGACAAAATTTTTCGGTGCCATGTTTCTCTTGGCCCTTGCTGAAAACTCTTAAGAATACCTCACCACTATCATTTATACTTGGATCGTCTACCATTATATTAAAGACCTTGCACTCATTATGCTTACAATACGCCCGAATCACAATACTACCGTTGCCTCCTCGGACGCGATAGTCTCGGACAAGAAGAACACAGCGCGAATTAATCGTAAAGAACTTTCTACTTAGCACATTAGTCCATTTCCCTTTAACAAATTTTCCTTGCACAAATATTTCCTCCCACTCCTGACGGGAAAAATGAAACTGCCCTTCAAATACCCCTCCCGGTATCCAATTTCTCCCTATTCTCATGCTTTTCTGGGCTGTAACTGAACTTTCGTCTTCCATTTGCATGCGTGAATCTTGGGGAATCGCAAGCACTTCCTTATTATTATCCATAGTGGAACCTCGTTTGATAAACTTTTCCATATCCCACCCACTTCTTATGGCAAGCCCTTTCAATCTTTTATATCGCTTGATTTTCTGTCTACGGCAAACTAATTCAGAGGATGGACGTCTTACTACCTGGCTACTGCGCAATGGACACCCTTGTTTGAATAAAGTCCTCACTTGTTTATTCCTTCGCCAAAAGTAGTACACCGTACGCCTTCTCGTCTTGTCGTTACCCCCAAGGAATTCGGAGGCGGCATCCCCAAAAATTGTACTTTCCATGTAACCAGCAGTCTCCAAAGTAATGAAATCCAACCCCCGCGAAATAAAAAAATCACTCACAGCACTTGGACTAAGGGCACACTTGTTCGGAGACGTCATTTCCACCATTAAAAGTGAACTAATTAGGAGAAAGTGACAAGATTAATACGAAAAAACATGCACAGGAAAGGGAAAAGAAAAAATTGACAAGAAAAAGTGATTATGAGGATAAAAATCGGTGACTGCTGATGCATATAAGCAGAACTATTCGATTTCACAAATAATCAATTTCTCTAAGGAACACAAATGAAGGGATATAATCAACTTATCAACGAGATATACAGCAGATGATGGCGCACTCTCTCTGTTAGACGAAGCAGCAGTTGGTAGAAACAGCTATGTTCCTCGTCCGTATGCGAAAGAGCAATGAAGCATGTCCGCACAGGGCCATGTGATTCGAGTCACCCTGAAAAATCTGTGAATCCCGTTTTCCAGGAATACCCAAACCACCTACTGCCAGAAGCAATTTGTTTTACTCCTCTAAGGCCCGTTATTCTGCGGCTAACCCTTCCCTCCTCCCTCGACCCTTTTCTCTCCTGCAAGGGTGAAAGCGATGCATTTTCTCAAGCATAGTTAACGCTCAGCGAAAGCTTTTGCGGTATATTCGAATCGATTTCTCAAGACGTTAGCAAGGGTGCCAGAATTCCAAAAGGAACGCATAATATTAAGTTAAGTTCCGTTCATAACATATGTTCATTTTTAGTTTTCTGTACCAATGTATTTCCACGTAATGGGGATAATATGCTTTTCCAATGTCACCGTTAGTGAAGATAAATAAAAATAAGTAACCTGAGGATAGCCATTTTCCATTGCAAGTTACTACGAATTTCATGTTAACGCGCAAACAGGTTATTGACATGATATTCAGTAGCTCTATTTCCCAATATTGATGACAGAGTTTTCGTTATGGTTATCACATTTTGCAGGCTCCTCTCTCAAGTATTTCCTCATAACCCTTTCTTGGTTAAGTTAGATATGTCTTCGTCATTTGCCAGGGTTTTTGTGCTAGCGCATAGTTGTTTACCTTTTGAGGATAAAGCCACCCATTAATAGGGTAACAATTCCTTTCGGAAACTAGTGGCAAAGTGAGATATATTGTCATTTTAGAAAGAAGAGCAGACGTTGGCAAACCTAATTGGGTCTTTAGATTGACAATGCTTTTACTCATTTATAATAATGATAGGTTACATTATACCCTGCAAGGCACCGCTAGGGTGTGGGACAGGGGGTGACTACTCACGTTATTCTGATCGTTTATCGTCCGTGAGAAAAATGACATTGAAAAATACGATAAGCATTATAACCATGTAATGGTTATTTTTGTTAGATGTTTGTAAGCTGCTAGCTTACTATAAATGGATTTTATACGAATGCAAACGCTTCCCTAGGCGTTAAGCTGCTATATCCTCAGGGTTACGGATATCTCTGTGAACCAAAACATCATCGGCCGATTAACTACGGAATTAATGTCCTTCGTTTCCTCGGTGAAACATGAACGAGGGATATGTGGGAAGCTAACAAAAAAATTGGAATTTAATAGGAGAGTCCTCGGTTAATGCGATGAAAAGGTGAAAGAGAAATGTGATCTTTCGCTGGTTAGGTCTCATTCAAAAAATGCTGCAAGAGTATGGAATCCTCACGAGGTTGGATTTATTGTCGACTTGGATCGCGTGCAGCGTGGGTAGGGATTAGATTTGTAAGACATTGTAATGACAAACCGAGTAGAGCATGAAAATTATTACAGCTGCTAAGCTCGGAATCACTCACGGAATGGAGTTAAATTACAGATTAAATCGCTCGCAGGAATTGAAATGACGTCTCTTCAAGGAATATGTTGAAAATGTTTTATTACTGTCATCGTACTACGGCAGAAAAGATCAAGTGAATTGCATCAGAGAGGTTAAACGTAGAACAGATAGAACTAAGGTGCAAATTTCCCACGAAGAAAAGGGATCCCAATGATGTTGTCCGGCGGCGGTAGGGGTAAAAATATTCGGGTCAAAAATAAATATACTAAATATTGCCAAGAAAAACCGAGGTCATCAGTCAAACATGCACAATCCCAATACACAGCTCGACACAAATGTCAGTTTGATTGTGCAGATTACCCAGAAAAAGAAGGCTCAGGGAACCGTTATAAATAGAAGGCCTTATTTTAAGCAGTGGAATCTGTCCACTGTAGGGCCATTCCGAGTCTTCATCAAACAATACTGTCGTTCTGCCCCCTAATAGTCGTGGTGATTATGTGTTCTATATCCTTGCCTGAAATTGATGTCACGTAGATTGTCCTGTAATTGCTGCGTACTTTCCTCTATCGACTAAATCCGGCGTTGTGTTACCTACTTCACAATCTTTGTGTAACTTGGCTCCAAATATTTGATAAAAATTAATGTTGACTAAGTTTTCCTAGAAATAGCCTTAACATTTTCTGCTGAAATCAGCGAGCACTTTACGAAAAGCTGCTTTTGCCATGGAATAACTTTCTACATTTACATAATACCCCGCAAGCCGCCGCATCATGCACAATCGCACAATCATGCAAAAATCCCTTCATCCAACACTCATGCAAACACATATACCACAAACCAAAAAAAAACTGCGCCCCAGGATGCAGCACGAAAGCCACCCAGCAACACGCAAGCTTTGATTGTATTTTGGTAAGAACTTACCGTGGTGACTAATGAGGACACTTTACCGGTAATGAATAGTTTTGCGTTGGACACCATTTGTTGCCATTGTCATAACAGTATAAGTGGAATGCCCTGTGAACTAGAAGCCCCAGCCACACGCACTTGAAGGGTTATTGTGACCACGTATACGACGAACGACTGCTTGAGTCTTGAGTGCGACGGTGCATATACCTCTGTTATTTTATTGCAGTGGTTGAATCTAACAATACCATTTGATGCCGTCATCATTCACTTTGCTGCAAGGAAACTCATATGCCCCGTGAGCTTGAAGTACTTATGATGGAATCCGGATAAGATCCGTTTCTTTCTTATTTAAAGGAAGACAATTTCCGTGTCTTGGCGGCGTCTGACTGATTATCAAGAAAAACACGTCAAGTAATTGTTACATATGAATAAAAAAGTTACAATATTTTCTCAGTTTTTCTCAGTAATCAAGTGTATGCGTCACATAAAGGTATTCATAAGGCAACATAGTATCAATTTTTTCCCACTAAAGCTTAATGACTTCTCCAGTTAAAAATATAAGTGCGACAGCGTTGTTTTTCAGTTCCAGTTTAAAGGTTTTTATTTCCGTAAAGCACAGTTTTACAAGAATTGATAAAATATACATTGAAATATAATAAAAACAATACGGAAACCCCGTTTAAGGGGGTGCTTTCTTGCTCCTATCTACGGTGTTGAAGTACAAGTGGGGTTGGCAGTCGGCACCATGAAAGGAAATGCGCAAACAGACGACACCGGTTTTTCCCGGGAAAGCATATTTCGTCGGCCTTAAACGACGAGATTAGGAATCTTTCCCTTCGTTCTCGCCTTAGGAGTTTTATGGAGGGGGTGTGTGCCAAGGAGGACCTTTGGAGGCATTGGGAACCTTTGGGGATTCCTTTGTTTCCCTCTCCCGGCCCTACGTGCTTAAAAAGGATACAGAACATCATTTCATTTCAAGGAAAGCTTATGTTTACAATGAACACCATTAAATGTCCACAAAGGTGGGAAAAAGGGAGGGCCACCGTCATGCAGGGACAAGGGAAATGGGGAAAGCGAGGGGAAAGTGGAAATCCCAAGCTGGTCGGAAAAAACCCAAGTAAGAACGCAACGTAAAGAGCAAATACAGAATGAAAAGACTTCGATAAACCATAGGTTTTCACATATCAACTAACCTCATGTCCGATTACTCGTTGCCTGCTACCGTGCCGTCTCAATTGCTATACTTTCACCTAAAAGAGTATCTGCCCCCCCCCCCGGCACGCGGCCTAGCGATGACGAGTATGGTACTAAAATATGTAAAAAAATATCTATCCAAAATTTTCACTAGCTCTTTCAAAGTGATGTAAAAATCTTATTTGGAACACTATATTCTCTCGATGGAACGATAAATATTGTGAACAAAGATTGCAACTTTGTGACGCCAGATTGACCCAGGAGGAGACCGAGCGGATTCTTCATGAATAACTCCTTACTATCGGGATGAGTTATTTCATACTAAGACATTTCCCATACCTTGACCTTGCATGACGGCGACATACGGAACATAAGTCTGCTGTTCTCTGTTTGATTGGAAGTGCGTTGGCATGACTAAATCCAGTTTGAGCATGTGGAAAGTGGAGGATGGTTACATATAAAGTTAAAAAACAATATTAGTGCCCTGCAAGCCACCGCTAGGGTGTGCGGCTGGAGGTTAATACACAGCAGATCTATTTTGACCAGATTTTTTCTCCT
The DNA here is from genome assembly GCF_022747635.1 of Hetaerina americana. Lineage (NCBI taxonomy): Eukaryota > Metazoa > Arthropoda > Insecta > Odonata > Calopterygidae > Hetaerina > Hetaerina americana. The sequence goes on from NW_027286070.1 coordinate 5,110,034, forward strand.
ACTCCCGCGGTCGGGCAAGGCAATTGTGATCCCTTATGGCACCTGGAAAAACTGACACACGAAATTTTTTCTTCCCAATACATAATCCGTCTTTTTTGGTGGACATGATTTCGCCTACCGTTGGAAGATGGGGTTATTATACATTTTGTAATAATATTATTTTAATAGCACATAATTAATGTCATTATTAATCATACATCATTGTTCTAATAATACATGATTGAAAATATTTCATCGGGTCCAGGGAATATATTGCGCTTAATGTGTTTCCAGATAAATTTGTATTCTCCTTATTTAGTTAGATTTGTAAAACGTTGTTTTGATACTGTATCCAAAATATTAGAGCAGCTAGGCTCGGAATCACTCGCGGAGCGAAGGTGAAATAAAAGATTAAACCTTTCGCAGGATTGAAACGACGTCTCTTCAAGGAATGATGTTGAAAATGTTTTATTCGCCAAATCGCACTACGGTAGGAGATATCATGCAAATAAAATTACAGAGATTAAGTGTAGAACAGATAGATTTAAGTTGACATTTTTTCCACGAACGATAGGGGATCATAATGACATTGTTCGACCGCGGTAAGGGTAAAAATATCCGGGTCAACATTATCCTGGTGTGTTTTCACCCCCTGCCAAGCACTCTGGCCGTGGCTTGCTGGGTATATATTAATAAATAAAAAATGTATTATCTGAAATGTACGCATTGAATGGAGGTTATCTTTTCTGATTCTCGGCGTATGAAGGGAGGTCACATATGCTGTTGCATCTGATGCAGTTGAATTCACTTCAGCTTATCCTCCGGGGAAATGTTACGGGACCTCTTTTATTCCTACTCAGTAAGATACGTTTATTTGCCGACGATGTAGTGGTTTACCGTGATATCCGCGATCCTGAGGACACAGCAGCATTTTCAGATAACCATAATGCTATACAATGCTGGTGCGACCCTTGGAAATTAAAATTAAACTTCAAAATATGCGTCATGATAAATTTTTAGAAAAATTCCAATTCCCACACGAACGACTACTGCATTGGAAACACCGACATGGGATGAGTAAATTGAATTAAATGCCTAGGCGTTACCCTGACTCACGACCTCTCGTGGCACATACGGGAAATTTGTGGATAAGCTAACAAAAAGTTAGGATTTATCCGAAGAGTACTGGGTATATGTGATGAAAAGGTGAAAGAGAAATGTTATCTTTCGCTGGTTAGGCCTCGTTTAGAATATGCTGCTAGTATATGGAATCTACATGTACTTAATACCCCGCAAGCCGCCGCAAGGGCGTGTGGCGGGGGTGTTAGGACACCACCCGTAATTTAGAAAAGAAAAAAAAACCGCATGCAAAAACCACAAAATCATACATCCACAAAAATGGCATACATTCATGCAAGAACACTTACACCCCACACACCTGCAAACACTCAAACTACAAACTAACATACGCATGCACCTGAAAGTATACCTAACATCTTTGCAATGTTTAATTTTGTTCCGACTTGTAAATTCAATGTTTTTAATATTTCTAAATTGTCTTCGGTTTCTTACTATTATGATTTCTGATTTTTCGGGGAAAGAATGAGTATTTGTACCTATCTGTCTTGGAATCTATCTCCCTTATTTTATCTTTGTGTTCTGATCTACCTAAGTAGTGTGGGGCCATTATGATTCCTTCAGTGTCATAGTTAAACTCGTTTGTTCTGAACCTTTATAAAAGTCTAAGCCTCGCTTGTTCTCTTCGTAACTCAAGTGGTTCCCAGCCTAATTCCCCTAAGAGACCTGTCACGCTTGTTCTTATCATAACAATTTTGAACGAATCTAGCGGATTTTCTCTGGACTTCATCTAATTCTTTTTGCCAAATTTTCTCCCAAGGATCCCAAACCCTTTCAGCATATTCCTAATGAGGGTCTAACCAGAGCCAAATAACACCTCCCTTTAACTTTTTTATTTTTTAATTACATTTCCCCACCACCCGTGTTATGAAGCCAATTTCTTTAAAGCCGATCCGCATATTGTCCCGATATGTGCTCCCCATGAAAGGCGTTAATGAATCATCAAAAAGGAATCCTGACGAAGTTGGATTGATTGCGAAAATAGATCGCGTTCATCGCTGAGGAGCTAGATTTGTACAATGATAAACTTCTACATCTACATCTACATAATACCCCGCAAGCCGCCGCAAGGGCGTGTGGCGGGGGGTGTTAGTTCACCAACCGTAAAAAGGAACAATACCACATGCAAAACAACAACGTGGAAAATTACACCCACAGCAGCGCACACAATCATGCAAAAATCCCTTCATCCAACACTCATGCAAACACATATACCGCAAAACAACAACTTAGTAGCGTATCCAAAATATTAGAGGAACCAGGCTGGGAATCACTCACATAGCGAAAATTAAATTACATATTCAATCTCTTGGATAAATTGGAAGGATGTCTCTGTATCAGTGAGGTTGAACATTTATTATCACCCCCATCATACTACGGTAGGAGGCATCTTGTCAATAAAGTTAGAATGAATAAGTGTAGAATAGATGGATTCAAGATGCTATTTTTTCACGACCGATAGGGGATCAGAATAACATTGCCGCGCCGCAGTAGGGGCCATATTCTTCTCAAAATTAGTCTGGTGTGTATTCACCCTCAGCCAAACACCCCAGCGGTGGCTTGTAGGGTCCTGAAATAACTGCGCGTCCTTTTCATCTCCCTTCATGCTTTCCAGCATGCTTAATGTCTTCCTTCCTCTACAACTCTCATCCAGGGGTTACATTTCTAAAACGTTTTTTTATTGATTACAATCCATCATGGATCACGAAGAGGTAGATCTTGTGAGACACAACTACCTCTTTTCGCCCAACTCGTTTTCATGTCTGGCAATAATAACACTCACGTTGCTGCGATGTTTACAAACGAAGTTTATTATAAACTTGAGATCCACATTTGCTGACGATGCAGTGATATACGAGTGCCAATAGCATAGGGAAATATCCAGTAATGAAGATAGGGAATAATTAAGAATCATTCAATCATTAGGAACTATGGGGAATCAAAGGGAACCTGGGAATCATTCCATTCAAAAGTGGTGCCAGGATAACAAATGAATAAATGTCTTTCGATAAATTCTTGGAGCGAAAGAATTTCTCCCGAAAACTCACTAAACAGGGAAACGACGTAGCAAGCTTAGAAACGGTAAAAACTTCGTTGTAACGATAACTAAGGATACGTCCTGGGTGAAAGACAATCGTTAAAGTTGCAAAATAAAAGTTAGGATTCATCTAAAGGATGCTTGGGCATTATAATGACAGGGTTAAAGAGCTTTCTCATTCCACATTATTTTGGCCCAACCTAAAAAATACCGCAGGTGTATGGCATCCTCACGACATTGCCTTAATTTTGGAACAAGCTCCAGTGCAACGTAGAGCAGCTAGGTTAGTGAAAACCCGCAACGAACAAGGTAGCAACGTCGACACACTATTAGAATAATTAGCATGAGAGCCACTACTTCACCGTTGGTTGAATTACAGGTGCAATGGTAGATCACGTAAAATCAGGGAAAAAGATTGTAGATGGAATGTAGATGGATGGATTTAAAGTGTCTTTTTTTCCTTGGACCAATGAAGATAAAAATAGATATGATCGCAAGCGCGTAGACAAATACCATTGGCTGTGCATATATTTCCCTGACTACCTGAATGTTTTTGTATTTAATAGACCCATCTTCATTAATATTCTCCCGCATGATTTTATTATACGTATCCTGTAATTGAATATTTATCCATGTAAGTCCCTTCTTTCGCGTGATGAACTTGTTCCAGTGCACGATAAAACAAATCTTTGTGTTCAGGTGTGACCATCGGGAATGTTCTTATGCGGCTGATGACGTCACACCCGCCACCGTACGTCCTCGCGGTGGCTAGCGGGGAATGCTTTGCATGCGTACACTTGTGTTTAGATGATAACGAAATTTTCAGGAAATCGGAAGATTGGTGTCATTAAAGGAACAACGTTGGCATGACGACTGCTGCAAAAGCTTTGTCTTTTCCAATTAATTGAAGAATGGCACTGGAATCACCTCCGGGAAAACCGATACGCGATGGAAGAATTCGTGCCCGAGTACGCACCAACCTTGAACCCAAAGGCATGCTCCCCGCTGAGACGGGGTTCGCCTCGAGAGCGATGGCTATTGTTGATGTCCTCGGCAGTATTTCCCCTTTCACTTGATTATTGACGCAGTGGGACCTCTCCTATTTGGGTTTAACCAGGATTTACCCTTAACCGATGGTCGACCAACACCCTTCGCCTCCCAATTCGTTTTCGTCCGTCGTTCAAGCCAATAGGGATTGTCCACCCATGAATCCTCTCCACGAATAAAGAAACACGTGACATTTTTTATCTAGGCGCGTCCGTCAACTTTCAAAGAGATGTGAACATTTTTCTTCAGTTACAACAATGATTCCCGTGGTTAGTGACCTGCACATTTCATCTTCTCACGTACTTTATGCAATCGTAAAAATGTGTCCCCGTTATACGAATTACATTTTTTTGTGTCATCAAATTTTCCACTTTCTACATTTAAGGTACTTTCTATGTTGTTTCCTTCGTTTCAGAATGAGAGACCAAAAGTGTTCGGGGCGGAGATGTTGGGTGACTCCTTCTTTGTTAGGGTCGCCTCAAACATTGGGTATAGGCTGCAAGATGGTCCGTTGGATTTTATGAGGATTACTCTTTCATACGGTAGTTTTGCTTATTTCTAATATCATTTACTTCGTGGTTTTATAGTTCATCCTGCCCGTATCGGAATGTGTGTCTCAGGACAGACAACCGAGGAGTTGAAGAGGAGGACCCAAATTGTTAACGCGATAAACGAAGAAGTCATTGTATTGATTGGTTGCAATGACTTCACTAAGGTATTATGTTCACCCATTTAAACTTGAGAGACGATAACATTAATTAATATGCCCACCATTGCTGACTGATTTAATTACAGGGGACTAAGTTTCACTCATTAAGGGGTAGCTACTGCTCCTTAGTGAGAACTTTATGGAACAGGGGATGCAGAATAACACTGTTAACCGTGATACCAGCACCAAGGTTTTGGCATTGTTCCAAATATAGGGCACTTCTGGAGGCATTAAACAAAGCAATTTTGAATTGGCGAAAAAGTAAGTTCACAAAATGTCCTTACATATTTCTTTTTCGACGGTCGCGGTAGTCCTAGGGGTTGAGCGTTTCACTACAGAGTAGAAGGCCCGGGTTCCATTCTCGGGCGAGTCTATGGACACCAGCAGCTCCACCCAAGCTAGAGTAATTTTTCGGGTAGCAGGTCTTCCTGGGAAAACATAACCGGCCAGCACAAGGAAAGGAACTGGCCCTCCTACCCCAATGTGGGGATTTCACACGCCGTCAAGCTTAGTAATGGGTGACTACCATCACCTACCAAACCGACCTTCGGGTTGATTACTGTGTTTATGTCTTTTTTATTCCTTTTTCACACAGATAAAAAATATATCTTCTGCTACTTTCATTATTAGGGGGGATAAGGGTGATTGACGCGGCAAGCTTATTCGTCAATGCCAACGGAACGATAAAAACACAATATTTTGAGAGGTAATCGATATTCTTAAATATTCTTCCGTAAAATTTGAATAAGAAGTTCAACACTCACAATATTTCTTTCAGGTGGATAGGGCACCCAAACAGGAAGCGGTTAGACGGAATTCATTTGAACATCAAAGGTATGAATATATTGTTGAAAAAAATTAAACAAAAGTTAATCCCTTAAATCAGAGCGGGAGATGCTCCCTTTTTATTAAGGGAAAGAGCGAGCGGTTTCTCATATGCCTCCCGGGGATCTCTTTTTCGCTCGTTTCTTCTCCAAGCACAAAGAGAAACGCATCTAGCGAGTAACCTCTTCGGGTGATGTGGAATAACTTGCAGATAAACTAAAACCGTGATGTATAAATGAACACTACCAATAATATAAAAAAAAGGTTATCCATACATACCTTCTAAGACCTTTTCATTCAATCCCATCTTCGCAGCTCAAGACATCAGAGAAAGAAAATGGAGAGGAGTGAAGAATCAGGAGGAAGTGTGAAAGTGAGGAATCTGTGACCGGAATATGGTGCTAAATTGAAAAAGAACCTGTAAGTAATGAATTAGAAAACAGATTGCTGACTTGTTGTGTTTCCATTACAACATTGGTCTACTATGTGACACTGAAAAGAAGAAAAAAACGGTCGTATTTCAGATAATATTGAGTGCATAAAAGAACAAACTATAAAAAAACCTATCTCCATGGGCCAAGTTCAGTGTCGTGTCGTTGTCACTTATGTTGGGCCCTGGTTACTAAACTAGGCAAGGAGCATGGGGTAAGCGAAATACTGCTGAAAGTACATGTGTAGCGTATGGTGTATTGTTGAAAATTAGAGAAAAAAATGTTCTAGTTTAGGAGATATTGTGAAGTACTTTGTGTTTTTTCGTGTGAGATGACGACTGAGGTGAGGTAATTGGGCCCTGGTTACTAAACTAGGCCAGGAGCATGGGGTAAGCGAAAGACTGCTGAAAGTACATGTATAGCCTAGGGTGTATGGTGAAAATTAGAGAAAAAAATGTTCTAGTTTAGGAGATATTGTGAAGTACTTTGTGTTTTTTCGTTTGAGATGACGACTGAAGTGAGGTAATTGGGCCCTGGTTACTAAACTAGGCCAGGAGCATGGGGTAAGCGAAAGACTGCTGAAAGTACATGTGTAGCCTAATGTGTAAGGTGAAAATTAGAGAAAAAAATGTTCTAGTTTAAGAGATATTGTGAAGTACTTTGTGTTTTCTCGTGTGAGGTGACGACTGAGGTGAGGTAATTGGGCCCTGGTTACTAAACTAGGCCAGGAGCATGGGGTAAGCGAAATACTGCTGAAAGTACATGTGTAGCGTATGGTGTATTGTGAAAATTAGAGAAAAAAATGTTCTAGTTTAGGAGATATTTTGAAATTCTTAGAAAATCAGCTGAGATAACCCTTTGCCGTGGGCCAAGTTCAGTGTCGTGTCGTAGTCACTTTTAATCGGCCCTGGCTACTAAACTAGGCCAGGAGCATGGGGTAAGCGAAAGACTGCTGAAAGTACATGTATAGCCTAGGGTGTATGGTGAAAATTAGAGAAAAAAATGTTCTAGTTTAGGAGATATTGTGAAGTACTTTGTGTTTTTTCGTGTGAGATGACGACTGAGGTGAGGTAATTGGGCCCTGGTTACTAAACTATGCCAGGAGCATGGGGTAAGCGAAATACTGCTGAAAGTACATGTGTAGCCTAATGTGTATTGTGAAAATTAGAGAAAAATATGTTCTAGTTTAGGAGATATTTTGAAATTCTTAGAAAATCAGCTGAGATAACCCTTTACCGTGGGCCAAGTTCAGTGTCGTGTCGTAGTCACTTTTAAACGGCCCTGGCTACTAAACAAGGCCAGGAGCATGGGGTAAGCGAAAGACTGCTGAAAGTACATGTGTAGCCTAATGTGTAAGGTGAAAATTAGAGAAAAAAATGTTCTAGTTTAGGAGATATTGTGAAGTACTTTGTGTTTTCTCGTGTGAGATGACGACTGAGGTGAGGTAATTGGGCCCTGGTTACTAAACTAGGCCAGGAGCATGGGGTAAGCGAAATACTGCTGAAAGTACATGTGTAGCGTATGGTGTATTGTGAAAATTAGAGAAAAAAATGTTCTAGTTTAGGAGATATTGTGAAGTACTTTGTGTTTTCTCGTGTGAGATGACGACTGAGGTGAGGTAATTGGGCCCTGGTTACTAAACTAGGCCAGGAGCATGGGGTAAGCGAAATACTGCTGAAAGTACATGTGTAGCGTATGGTGTATTGTGAAAATTAGAGAAAAAAATGTTCTAGTTTAGGAGATATTGTGAAGTACTTTGTGTTTTCTCGTGTGAGGTGACGACTGAGGTGAGGTAATTGGGCCCTGGTTACTAAACTAGGCCAGGAGCATGGGGTAAGCGAAAGACTGCTGAAAGTACATGTGTAGCCTAATGTGTAAGGTGAAAATTAGAGAAAAAAATGTTCTAGTTTAGGAGATATTGTGAAGTACTTTGTGTTTTCTCGTGTGAGATGACGACTGAGGTGAGGTAATTGGGCCCTGGTTACTAAACTAGGCCAGGAGCATGGGGTAAGCGAAATACTGCTGAAAGTACATGTGTAGCGTATGGTGTATTGTGAAAATTAGAGAAAAAAATGTTCTAGTTTAGGAGATATTGTGAAGTACTTTGTGTTTTCTCGTGTGAGGTGACGACTGAGGTGAGGTAATTGGGCCCTGGTTACTAAACTAGGCCAGGAGCATGGGGTAAGCGAAAGACTGCTGAAAGTACATGTATAGCCTAGGGTGTATTGTGAAAATTAGAGAAAGAAATGTTCTAGTTTAGGAGATATTCTGAAGTACTTTGTGTTTTCTCTTGTGAGATGACGACTGAGGTGAGGTAATTGGGCCCTGGTTACTAAACTAGGCCAGGAGCATGGGGTAAGCGAAAGACTGCTTGAAGAAGATGTGTAGGTCAGGGTGTATGGTGAAATTTAGAGAAAAAAATGTTCTAGTTTAGGAGATATTGTGAAGTACTTTGTGTTTTCTCGTGTGAGGTGACGACTGAGGTGAGGTAATTGGGCCCTGGTTACTAAACTAGGCCAGGAGCATGGGGTAAGCGAAATACTGCTGAAAGTACATGTGTAGCCTAATGTGTATTGTGAAAATTAGAGAAAAATATGTTCTAGTTTAGGAGATATTTTGAAATTCTTAGAAAATCAGCTGAGATAACCCTTTGCCGTGGGCCAAGTTCAGTGTCGTGTCGTAGTCACTTTTAATCGGCCCTGGCTACTAAACTAGGCCAGGAGCATGGGGTAAGTGAAAGACTGCTGAAAGTACATGTATAGCCTAGGGTGTATGGTGAAAATTAGAGAAAAAAATGTTCTAGTTTAGGAGATATTGTGAAGTACTTTGTGTTTTTTCGTTTGAGATGACGACTGAGGTGAGGTAATTGGGCCCTGGTTACTAAACTAGGCCAGGAGCATGGGGTAAGCGAAAGACTGCTGAAAGTACATGTGTAGCCTAATGTGTAAGGTGAAAATTAGAGAAAAAAATGTTCTAGTTTAGGAGATATTGTGAAGTACTTTGTGTTTTCTCGTGTGAGGTGACGACTGAGGTGAGGTAATTGGGCCCTGGTTACTAAACTAGGCCAGGAGCATGGGGTAAGCGAAATACTGCTGAAAGTACATGTGTAGCGTATGGTGTATTGTGAAAATTAGAGAAAAAAATGTTCTAGTTTAGGAGATATTTTGAAATTCTTAGAAAATCAGCTGAGATAACCCTTTGCCGTGGGCCAAGTTCAGTGTCGTGTCGTAGTCACTTTTAATCGGCCCTGGCTACTAAACTAGGCCAGGAGCATGGGGTAAGCGAAAGACTGCTGAAAGTACATGTATAGCCTAGGGTGTATTGTGAAAATTAGAAAAAAAATGTTCTAGTTTAGGAGATATTCTGAAGTACTTTGTGTTTTTTCGTGTGAGATGACGACTGAGGTGAGGTAATAGGGCCCTGGTTACTAAACTAGGCCAGGAGCATGGGGTAAGCGAAAGACTGCTTGAAGTACATGTGTAGCTCAGGGTGTATGGTGAAAATTAGAGAAAAAAATGTTCTAGTTTAGAAGATATTGTGAAGTACTTTGTGTTTTCTCTTGTGAGATGACGACTGAGGTGAGGTAATTGGGCCCTGGTTACTAAACTAGGCCAGGAGCATGGGGTAAGCGAAAGACTGCTTGAAGTAGATGTGTAGGTCAGGGTGTATGGTGAAATTTAGAGAAAAAAATGTTCTAGTTTAGGAGATATTGTGAAGTACTTTGTGTTTTTTCGTGTGAGATGACGACTGAGGTGAGGTAATAGGGCCCTGGTTACTAAACTAGGCCAGGAGCATGGGGTAAGCGAAAGACTGCTTGAAGTACATGTGTAGCTCAGGGTGTATGGTGAAAATTAGAGAAAAAAATGTTCTAGTTTAGAAGATATTGTGAAGTACTTTGTGTTTTCTCTTGTGAGATGACGACTGAGGTGAGGTAATTGGGCCCTGGTTACTAAACTAGGCCAGGAGCATGGGGTAAGCGAAAGACTGCTTGAAGTAGATGTGTAGGTCAGGGTGTATGGTGAAATTTAGAGAAAAAAATGTTCTAGTTTAGGAGATATTGTGAAGTACTTTGTGTTTTTTCGTGTGAGATGACGACTGAGGTGAGGTAATTGGGCCCTGGTTACTAAACTATGCCAGGAGCAAGGGGTAAGCGAAATACTGCTGAAAGTACATGTGTAGCCTAATGTGTATTGTGAAAATTAGAGAAAAATATGTTCTAGTTTAGGAGATATTTTGAAATTCTTAGAAAATCAGCTGAGATAACCCTTTACCGTGGGCCAAGTTCAGTGTCGTGTCGTAGTCACTTTTAAACGGCCCTGGCTACTAAACAAGGCCAGGAGCATGGGGTAAGCGAAAGACTGCTGAAAGTACATGTGTAGCCTAATGTGTAAGGTGAAAATTAGAGAAAAAAATGTTCTAGTTTAGGAGATATTGTGAAGTACTTTGTGTTTTCTCGTGTGAGATGACGACTGAGGTGAGGTAATTGGGCCCTGGTTACTAAACTAGGCCAGGAGCATGGGGTAAGCGAAATACTGCTGAAAGTACATGTGTAGCGTATGGTGTATTGTGAAAATTAGAGAAAAAAATGTTCTAGTTTAGGAGATATTGTGAAGTACTTTGTGTTTTCTCGTGTGAGGTGACGACTGAGGTGAGGTAATTGGGCCCTGGTTACTAAACTAGGCCAGGAGCATGGGGTAAGCGAAAGACTGCTGAAAGTACATGTGTAGCCTAATGTGTAAGGTGAAAATTAGAGAAAAAAATGTTCTAGTTTAGGAGATATTGTGAAGTACTTTGTGTTTTCTCGTGTGAGATGACGACTGAGGTGAGGTAATTGGGCCCTGGTTACTAAACTAGGCCAGGAGCATGGGGTAAGCGAAATACTGCTGAAAGTACATGTGTAGCGTATGGTGTATTGTGAAAATTAGAGAAAAAAATGTTCTAGTTTAGGAGATATTGTGAAGTACTTTGTGTTTTCTCGTGTGAGGTGACGACTGAGGTGAGGTAATTGGGCCCTGGTTACTAAACTAGGCCAGGAGCATGGGGTAAGCGAAAGACTGCTGAAAGTACATGTATAGCCTAGGGTGTATTGTGAAAATTAGAGAAAAAAATGTTCTAGTTTAGGAGATATTCTGAAGTACTTTGTGTTTTCTCTTGTGAGATGACGACTGAGGTGAGGTAATTGGGCCCTGGTTACTAAACTAGGCCAGGAGCATGGGGTAAGCGAAAGACTGCTTGAAGTAGATGTGTAGGTCAGGGTGTATGGTGAAATTTAGAGAAAAAAATGTTCTAGTTTAGGAGATATTGTGAAGTACTTTGTGTTTTCTCGTGTGAGGTGACGACTGAGGTGAGGTAATTGGGCCCTGGTTACTAAACTAGGCCAGGAGCATGGGGTAAGCGAAATACTGCTGAAAGTACATGTGTAGCCTAATGTGTATTGTGAAAATTAGAGAAAAATATGTTCTAGTTTAGGAGATATTTTGAAATTCTTAGAAAATCAGCTGAGATAACCCTTTGCCGTGGGCCAAGTTCAGTGTCGTGTCGTAGTCACTTTTAATCGGCCCTGGCTACTAAACTAGGCCAGGAGCATGGGGTAAGTGAAAGACTGCTGAAAGTACATGTATAGCCTAGGGTGTATGGTGAAAATTAGAGAAAAAAATGTTCTAGTTTAGGAGATATTGTGAAGTACTTTGTGTTTTTTCGTTTGAGATGACGACTGAGGTGAGGTAATTGGGCCCTGGTTACTAAACTAGGCCAGGAGCATGGGGTAAGCGAAAGACTGCTGAAAGTACATGTGTAGCCTAATGTGTAAGGTGAAAATTAGAGAAAAAAATGTTCTAGTTTAGGAGATATTGTGAAGTACTTTGTGTTTTCTCGTGTGAGGTGACGACTGAGGTGAGGTAATTGGGCCCTGGTTACTAAACTAGGCCAGGAGCATGGGGTAAGCGAAATACTGCTGAAAGTACATGTGTAGCGTATGGTGTATTGTGAAAATTAGAGAAAAAAATGTTCTAGTTTAGGAGATATTTTGAAATTCTTAGAAAATCAGCTGAGATAACCCTTTGCCGTGGGCCAAGTTCAGTGTCGTGTCGTAGTCACTTTTAATCGGCCCTGGCTACTAAACTAGGCCAGGAGCATGGGGTAAGCGAAAGACTGCTGAAAGTACATGTATAGCCTAGGGTGTATTGTGAAAATTAGAGAAAAAAATGTTCTAGTTTAGGAGATATTCTGAAGTACTTTGTGTTTTTTCGTGTGAGATGACGACTGAGGTGAGGTAATAGGGCCCTGGTTACTAAACTAGGCCAGGAGCATGGGGTAAGCGAAAGACTGCTTGAAGTACATGTGTAGCTCAGGGTGTATGGTGAAAGTTAGAGAAAAAAATGTTCTAGTTTAGGAGATATTGTGAAGTACTTTGTGTTTTCTCTTGTGAGATGACGACTGAGGTGAGGTAATTGGGCCCTGGTTACTAAACTAGGCCAGGAGCATGGGGTAAGCGAAATACTGCTGAAAGTACATGTGTAGCGTATGGTGTATTGTGAAAATTAGAGAAACAAATGTTCTAGTTTAGGAGATATTTTGAAATTCTTAGAAAATCAGCTGAGATAACCCTTTGCCGTGGGCCAAGTTCAGTGTCGTGTCGTAGTCACTTTTAATCGGCCCTGGCTACTAAACTAGGCCAGGAGCATGGGGTAAGCGAAAGACTGCTGAAAGTACATGTATAGCCTAGGGTGTATTGTGAAAATTAGAGAAAAAAATGTTCTAGTTTAGGAGATATTCTGAAGTACTTTGTGTTTTTTCGTGTGAGATGACGACCGAGGTGAGATAATTGGGCCCTGGTTACTAAACTAGGCCAGGAGCATGGGGTAAGCGAAATACTGCTGAAAGTACATGTGTAGCGTATGGTGTATTGTTGAAAATTAGAGAAAAAAATGTTCTAGTTTAGGAGATATTGTGAAGTACTTTGTGTTTTTTCGTGTGAGATGACGACTGAGGTGAGATAATTGGGCCCTGGTTACTAAACTAGGCCAGGAGCATGGGGTAAGCGAAAGACTGCTTGAAGTACATGTGTAGCTCAGGGTGTATGGTGAAAATTAGAGAAAAAAATGTTCTAGTTTAGGAGATATTGTGAAGTACTTTGTGTTTTCTCGTGTGAGATGACGACTGAGGTGAGGTAATTGGGCCCTGGTTACTAAACTAGGCCAGGAGCATGGGGTAAGCGAAAGACTGTTGAAAGTACATGTGTAGCCTATGGTGTATTGTGAAATTTAGAGAAAAAAATGTTCTAGTTTAGTAGAAATTGTTAAGTAATTTCTTATTTTTGGTATGAAAGGGCGACCCTTTGGACTGCACTGGGCCCTGGATGCTACATTAGCCTATGGATGTGGTTTTTATGCCTATGCCGTGATAGAGCAGGGATTGCCGAGTGTTTTTGGTGATTTTCAAGAAAGGTACTTCTGTAGTTCAGCAGATATTGTCGAAAACGTTTTCGTTAGGACCTCATAGTTTTTGATATGAAAGACGACTTCCCGCTTGGGCTACCTTCAGTGTAGAGTTCATTCTAGGGCCCTATATCGTTTACTACATAATTCATCCCGGTCTTACAATTGCAAGTGGTTACAGGGAGTCTCACTGGGTTTAGTGTGTCCGTTGTAGTCGGATTATTGCAATGGTTTAGGGGATTTACTTAGTTACGTCGTGCAAAAATATTTACGTTGGTATGACTGAAAAATCCAGAGCTCCAACGGCCGGTGGATAGCCGTGGGCTAGCTCGTCGTGGGCCAAGTTCAGTTAAGTTGCACTTTAACCACATTAGCTGACATTCGCGAAACGAAAAGCGTTCGAATGAAGTATCAACTGATCGTAGTGATGAATTATCAGGATGGAACCGTAGTTGGCGATTACAATGTAATCGTTACTGTTTTTCCGACACATTGATGAAGTTTCTTTCAATTAATTGCATTCTATGCTTAGATATGTGAATCGGTTCTGCTGCGTGTGTAGTGTTTTTAAACAAAGTGTTCGGTGATGTTTTCCTAAACTTGGTATTGTAGGCTCGAATGCTTTCGTTCCAGTTATTCATTAATGGGAACGTTAATGTGACAGGGTATGTTATTTGATTTTTTTGAATAACTCGCCTGTGTATTAATTTTGATTATTGAGTTTTCGACGTAAATAATTTTAACCATGCTTCTAATCCTTCCACTCCCACTTTCTGTTTAGGTCTTGGTGACACAAGAAGTCAAAATGTATTTTCCTATAGGATGGCCTAAAGTGCTAAGTGTACCCCAGTTGGGCCTTTGTTCAATTCGTCAAGTAGTTTGCAATAGGGATAAGCTGTTACTTGCAATATTGACGGACGATTCATTGTCAATATGGTATTGCAAAGTGAGTATTTTTTCGAGCTTATGATCTATGTAAACTTACAATGAGTTTAAATTCTATCGCTAAATTAAATTTAGACACCAAATCATGGAACATATAATACTGGCATGATATTCTAGCTACTAATGAAGAGAGTTGCTTTAGTTAGCAGTTGCATTAGTTAGAAATGTTTAAAGTAATAATACTTGAACAAAAGGAATACTGGGATTGCAATAACTCTGTGGTATTTCTTTTTTGTATTTATTTCTTATTGTTACTCACCACACTAAAATTTGAAACGACCCGAGTTACCTTGTATTAACATCTTGAAATGACAATAATGCTAATGCTTTTCAATATGGGTTGTGTTTAGTTTTAAAATGTAAATTATTACCTTAAAAATACATTTTTATTTTAAATTCTGTGCCTAAAATCAATATCAAAATATTTCTATACATATGTTATGTTGTCATTTTTACAGCCATGTGTACCAATAGTTTCTTATCGTCGATCTCAAGAATCCGTAGATGATGTTGGTATGAATGAACTAGTGGAATGGAGACCAGATTCATCTATGCTTGTTGTTGCAGTAAGTTATGCTAATACTTCATTGTGTATAGTACCTCCTACATATTTGATTGAGAACCGCGGAAGCCAATCTCTGCAAACTAATTGATCTGTTAACACTCGTCAACAACTTCATACATTTACTTCAGTGACCGTTAGATTATTATATTTTATTCATTATTCATATCATTTTATATAGCTTAATATTTTTATTTGATTTTTTTTAAGTGAGAAGAAACCATAACGGTGTATTAGGCACGAGTATTAATAGGTAAATTTGTTTGAGACCAAATAAATGTGACAGAAGTATCGCGACTTGGTTTTGTAAAATATTGGTAAGGTGTTACTGTTGAAAGTTTAATATTATTTGTTGAATTAAATAACGGGGTAGTGTTAGTAATATGAGTTAGGTACCAGTTTTTTTAAACCAGTTGATGTGTTAGTTTTTCACTAATTACTCAGAAACATTGGAAAATGGAATAGTTGATTTCTCTGTCAAAGGTGATAACATTATAAGGATGTCATATTATATACTAAAATTATTAAAATATCATTAAACTTTGCTGAATATCACATTTTTGTGGTCATTTTTCCTTGGCATAAGTCTCTATCTATTCTTAATTTTCAAAATATATTCGGTATAAGTTTATTTCCTGTTGCTTAGCTGTTTTTCATGCATATGTATTTTATACAGGCATAATTTAATGAAAGTATTTAACAATTTATTGATTACAAGTATTATTACCTCTCCAAAATTTTTCATCTTGTTGATGTCATCCCTTTTCCTTTTAACATGTGAATAATCCTTTTGCACCCCACATACCTCTGAAATATCTCCACATAACAACACAGTGCTTTTCATCAGTTTTCCCAACCGAGTTTATCATTTAATTATCGAGAAGTCACTTTCCTCTGATCTGTAATGCCATTTTGCCATCTTCTTATCTCTAATCTATGTAATAATATATCCCAAAGCCACTGCATTACTCTTCATCCTCAATTTAACCATTGTAATATTTCATCTGCTGTCAGAGCTATCTCTTTTTAAAATCTTTGGTTGTATACATTGTGCGAATTCTTTTTTAATCGTATAAAATTTTTTTCATGGGCTTTTTTTTGTGCTTTTTAAAATATCAAAATATTATATTCTCTTTACGTACCATCCTTTTTCTTAAACTTGAATTAAATGAACACAATTGGCAGATATGATCCTAATATAAAGTGGCTCCAGGCAAGCTTTGCTAATTAAACACCCGTCCTAATAATGTATTTAACCATGATGTGGTATAATAAATAGTCTTTGCATCACACTCTATTTTAAACTTATGCGTGCAATCATAATGGTAATAGACACACGAATTGTTTTTTATCAAACCAATGTTTCTGTTAAACTGTCAAAACTTTTTTAACTTAGCCATTTATTCTTAATGAGTCATACTTTGCTATCTCTTATCTGCTGTAATCTCTTTATTAGCCATTTGCTGAGTTAGTCCAACTTCACTTATAAGTGATCCTATCCTCATGGATTCCAAAGTATTTTTCTTGGCTTCATTGTGTACACTCTGCATTTCTTCTTCCCGATGAATACTTCTTTGTTGGTACTCTTCACTCCCAACTGGATTTATTGAGACTAATTTTATACCTAATAATAATATTTTTACTCTCCTGCTTCATAGTCACTGTCTTCTGTTGAATTTTCTTATCAATTCAACCAGTGTAATCTAACCCATTCGCTTGACTATATTTCTATTAGTTATTTCATGTATGTATAATGTTGTCAGCCCCAGTGACGGTGGGGTAATATCCTTGCCCTCACCCAGGTTCGATTCACACCTAGGTGGATTTTCCTCCATCTAGAGCATGGGTGTTTGTATAATTGTTTTCAATGTAGTGTGTAGGGGTTGGATGGGAGGAGGAGCTAAAAAGTCTCAATCTTGCCCCAATTAAAAGGCGATAAATAAAAAATAAATGAATGTTTATTAAAACACAAAAATTTAGCCAGTGTTTCAGTCAAGTGACTATGCTGACCAGAATGGCTGTAAAATTCTCGTTGTTTTTCATAAAAATTGTATGTTGGTGAAATTCTGATGAAAAATGTATTCATCGTCACCCTTCATGGAAGTCCCCTCCCAAATATTCACCCTCTCTCTTCAGTCAATTACTGTTTAACTATTATTCTGCTAATTTCATGCCATGTAAACAAAATATCCTTACTCCCTATTCTGAGCAGATATATATATATTTGATGATTTCTGGCTGAAATTTGTGGAAGTTCATTAAATGAAGAACACAATGTATTTTTCTACTAAGAACAGTGAAAATATACATTGTGTTCATCATTTAACAGCCAGATAAATGCCTGCTCTATTGCTTTGAGGTTGATTGGAGTGAGACAAGAATTCTTCCCTGATTGAAGTAATCCCAATCCCAAAACAAGGGGGATCAAGATGGTGCAGGGGCTAATGTACTGGCTTCCCACCCAGAGGGCCCGGGTTCAAATCCCTGTGGTGTTGAATATATTTCAGAGGTATCTCGATCATTACGTGAGGTGCTTTGTGGAGGGCACTTTGAGTGAGTACCCAATCCATCCAATGGGACGTTGTTTAGTTGTGGACCCCTTGGTGCCTTTCGTAAAGAGTAGGCCAATGTCGATGCTGGGTTTCTCTCCATCCTTCATCCTTTCTTGTCCATTTCCTATGGCGCAAATGACCTCAGCTGTTGGTCGCCTCCCCTAAATATAACAACCCCAAAACAAGCCTCGGAACACAACACTCCCTTTGATAAATGCTATATTGTGTCCATTTTGGTATCCCGCCCACCCTCTGGCCCTTCACTTAAAACCTTAAACAATAGAGCAGGCATTTATCTGGCTCCTGGATTCCTGGAATTACCCAGTTATAAATGTTAGACATTAATTACTCCAATCTTAACATGTTTTTATCCCCCCTCTGCTCCCAAAACCTTCCATATTATTCTCAGGCATCTAAAAATTACCCTCCCAACTCTTCTCCTCTCAAACCTTTCCCCACCTCTCCCTTCCATGCATCATCCCTGGCCCTTTCTAATATAACATTCTCCTCAATTTCTCCCTTCTCATCCTTGAGAAAGGTGGCTTGACCACAAAAAATTCAAAAAATGTGTGGCTCTCTGTGTTTTTGTTTGCTAGTGCGAACTTGATGTACATTCTTGATAACTACTGGTACATGCAGTACAGTATCTAATTGAGATATACTTCTCTACTCATACAAGAGGAGCTGTCGGAAACAATAAGGACAATAACTAAATCGGAATGAGATAGAGAGAACATACTAGGCTACTTCTAACAAAAAAGAAAAATGCTTTCCTCCTCCAGCAAGCTAACATGCAATTATATCTAATCATTCTTAGGCAAAATGACATCTAAAATTTATTTGTTGTACACTGCATTTCTCTAATTTTATTTGTCATTATCTGCCCTGCTTTTGTATAATGGGGCTGATGAGACATTTTCAATATCATCTCTGAAGAGACCTGCATTCAATTCATGCAAAAGATATAATCCACGAATAAACATCTATACCTTTTTTCCTAACCTAGTTCCTTCAATACACTTCTCAGTTTATAATGACAACGTTTAACAGATTTAACTCATCAATGCCGCACATGGTAAATTAGTCAATAAATCCAACTTCATGAGGATCCCATTCATTGACAGCAATTTCTAAATGAGGCCGACTAGAGAAAGATAACATTACTCTTTGAAACTTTTCATCACATTTCCCCGATTCTCATGTAATAAATTTTAATTTTTATCCTAACTTCTCTTCCCAGGAGAGGTCATGAAAGGGAGCAATACAATCATGAAAATATTTTCATTCTAGACTTGTAGATGAGGGTTAATAAATGAAATCAATTCTTTGTGGAATGATGATGCTCTCATGCCAGCCAATGATGTTTTGTAGAAGTCCTCTCTCTATGGGGTCTCTTGCAGGAAACAGATCGGCTCTGTATTGTTCTTTGTTTGAGAGATTGGGGCAATAGGAAGGTGGAATCAGAGGAACTTTGAAAATAACTTCTTAGTTACTTTGGTTGATTTCTGGGGATGTTGGTTTTTATGAGAAATCACTGTAAAAATCCCTCGATTTAATTGATTTTCCCAAGTTCATTGTCAGGATTAATAAAGGCTTGTTTTTTTGGGTAGGATTATTGATGCTCGGTCGAGATTCAGTTCAAAGTAAAAGTTACTTTTGAATGAGGTAAATAGCCTTTGGACTAAATGTGGCATTAAATGTTCAAATCTTTTTTTTCCCTTTGTGTAGAAAATTGAGATTTATGAAATAAAATACCTTTAATGCTTTGATTTTAATTCCATTCATTTAGTTTTAAATCTTTGAAATGACATAGGCCAAGTTACAGAATAAGACATGAACTATGCAATGTAACATTTCTGGAACCGTAAATGATTATTTGTGCAGTTATATGTGAATATGCCTAAATTAAGGTGCTTAATAGTTCAAGGGGTAATGTGAAAAGTTTTCAGACTTAAGCATTATTGTTATAAATGGTAGTTTTTATTATGGTAGTATGATGGTTAAAGATGTTTGGAGAACACATAACTAATTTTGGCTGCACTACTAAGTCTCTCATAAAATGGTAAGAATCACATAGAACCAAATGCAACAATAATCTATTTTTCAACTCATCATCCTGTCAGCCTTCATTCATTCCATCCGCCATGGTTGACTTTCTCGCTCACCTAACTTCCTCACCCAACATACACCCTTTTCCAACTGTCTTTGAAATAGCATTGCCGTTCGTAATGTCCTCCATCCGCAGTTCATGCTTCTTCGAATTTCTCTTCAGAATTTTCTCCCCTTCACTACCATGCTTAGGGCCTTGAACTTGGCAATATATTTTCCCTTATGCTATCCGCTATTCCTACCCAGGAATAATGTGACTAATGGCATGCAAGTAGATGCATGTCATTGCTAGTAAATGCATGCAAATAATAATAACTAGATGGCATGCAAGTAATTAGAAATAACTGCATAAATAAAAAAGAGCGCGGGAATTGCCTACTATTGTCGCCAATAATTAAAGGTGGCATTTCTTAAGTTAGCTCCACCGGCACCCGATTTAAAAATAAATTCCCTCATTCATCACCGCTATATATACGGCTAATTATTTTGATTTGTCTTAAAAATATGACGACTCTGTAAATCAGAGATGGATTCATAATTTGCTCATCGCCTCAATTAAACAAATATAAAATACTATGGAGGTCCATATGAACTTCACACATACTTTGGAATCTCCGGAGAGAATGAACAGAGCAGAAATCTAGACTTGTTGCATGGAAATGCAGAAGATCGAATAAGACTGATGAATAGTAAGGCGAGGTAAAATACTGAAGATGAGAAAAGGAAGAGGAAAAGGCAATATTCAGCAAACCAATGAGGAAAGGAAGAGCCAGACAGATTAAGCACATCTTGGGACAAGAGATTAGTCGGGGGGATCGAGATGGTGCGGGGGCTAACGTACTGGCTTCCCACCCTGAGGGCGCGGGTTCAAATCCCGGCGATGTTGAATATTTTTCAGAGGTATCTCGATGCCTACTTGAGGTGCTTTGTGGAGGGCACTTTGAGTAAGTACGCCGTCCGTCGGACAGGACGTTAAGCCGCGGACCCCTTGGCGCCTTTCGTAAAGGGCCAATGCCGATGCTGGGGTTCTCTCCACCCTTCATCCTTTCCTATCCATCCCCTATGGCGCAAATGACCTCAGCTGTCGGTCGCCTCCTCTCAAAACTACTACTACTCCGTATTCACTAGTGAGATACGCCAATTTGCCGACGATGCAGTGGTTTACCGTGATATCCGTAATCCAGAGGACACAGCAGCTTTATCAGATGATCTTAATGTTGTACAACGCTGGCGCCACACTTGGCAATTAGAATTAAACTTAAAAAAGTGCATATTGGTGAATTATAAGAAAAAGAGCAATTCCCTGCCGAACGCCAACTGCATCGGGAATACCGAAATGTAACGTGTAGAATAGATGCAGCACTGAGGCATTACCCTCACTCTCAACCTCTCCTGGGTGAAACACATACGGGGAATATTTGGCCAAGCTAACAAAAAATTAGGATTTATTAGAAGAGTACTGGGTAAATGTGATGAAAAGGTTAAAGAGAAGAAATGTTATTATTCGCTGGTTAGGCCTCATATAGAATACGCTTCTAGTATTAGTGGGATCCTTACGAAGTTGGACTGATTGCCGAATTGGATCGTGCGCAGCGTAGAGCAGCTAGATTTGTAAAACATTCCAAGAAACTGCGGGAGATGCCGCTACAATAAATTTTGATGGAGTCATCCGCTAATATGCATTACAATGCAACAATTTCAGAGTGTTAAACAAAGGAAATGATTTTCACTCCTTGAAATTGTTGCGTTTTATGGTAAAACGTTATGATAAACTTTTAGCGTTTCCAAAATATTAGAGCTAGGCTGGGAATCACCCACGGAGCGAAGGTTAATTTCGAGGTAGGGGTAAAAATATTCGGGTCAAAATTGGTCTGGTGTGTTTTCACCCCCTACCACACACCCAACCGGTGGCTTGCAGGGTACTAAAATATCTATTCAAAATTCAAAGGATATTTAGAACGCATTTGTTCATAGCGATCGTCAAAAGTCCAACTTTTATGACCAGTATGTGGATCCACTTCGAATGAATTATTCCTATTCGTGCATGTGGCATTCAAATCCAACGGGTCACCGCTTTTGCTAGTTCTGTGACAGTGAAATATGGCACCGTCGAGATTCGCATCGGCTTGTTCGAAACCCGAGGCTCTCCGACTCTCCGGTATAAGGTTTTTTTTCGCGCGAGATGTGAGTAAATGACCGAGACTGATTTTTTGTCCTGCGGCTCTCCCGGTTTCTACTTTTGTGCCATTCGTGCTTGAATCACTTGTTTGGTTGACGTATCGTTCGACAGGCCAGGTGCTGTGAGCCTGTCAGTTCACTTGATCTTCTCACTCCGGCACCCAAGTGTGTAAGAAATATTGTTTTTAATTATTCTTCCGCGGTGTAATATATGAACAAAACACGGTCAGTCTCAATTGATTCCTCATCGTCAACGCAGCCGACCGTGTTATATGAAACAATTAACATCGGAGAAAATACTGTTTAAAAAAAGCAATTTCTCCTTTTGTTTTTACCTCGAAGTTTATGGCCTCCCTCGTGAATTTCACCTACACCCCTTCGTTTTTGTTTCGTCGAGGTTGTAGGAGTTGGTCCCCTTGATAACCTTAACGGCTAGAGTGAGTGCACGAGAGCAATAGAATGAAAGAAAACATTGGGGCATTGATGGACGAGCGTTATACGTGACAATGTACATACTGTGCACCAGTGCTGCACAGTCTTTTTCCATCAAGAGGCCGCAAAACAAGCATTTTCCGAACTTGAAGGTCGAATTAGATAACTAGTAAATATTGAAGTCACTTCGTGCGAGTGAATTATTTTATGACACTAGTAGATATATTGATTTAGTAATAAACACGTATTTGATTGGATTTAATGACATAATTAAGTGTTTTTAATTATTTAAATGCCAAAGAAAGTAATTATAATTTGAAAATTTGATTGTCGGCCGATTAAAAAAATCCACTTAAGCGGACCACCGCACAAGAAGTGAGCTGATACAATTACGCATGCGGTGTGCGAAGCCAACTGGGATATTATGACGCTTTAACGAAAAATGGGAAAATGCGTGTGTGGTAATGTTCTGAAATACGATGTTAACGTAGCTCGAATATATTGATTTTGCAAACTTCTTTATACTCGTACAGTTGTTTTTTAAATATTGTTTGACGGTATGGCTCGATTAAATTTTCTATAAACAAGAGCCTCGTAGAATGAATACGAAAGTAGACCTACGGAAGACTGAGAAAATCACAATAGAAAGATAATGCGATAAAATTCGCATTCAAATTCAGAATCAAATAAAATGGTGGCCGTTTAGCATTGTCATGTGCCTTAGAAATTTTTCCTCCCCCAATAAAAAAATATTTTATTTTATCGCATGCCTCAGACCCGATTTGAATCCAGCGAATTGTATAAATATATCTGGGTTTTCATTTCTACAATTTTTTGGTACATCCATCATATTTGTTTAGAAATGTACAACTTTTAGGTCTTAAAATTTTCTTTTAATGTATCGAGTTTCAAAATTTTCAGGAAATAAATGCATTACTATTTAATTAGCTGTGTATAAGGTGTTGTTGAATTCGTTTCAACTTAATCCAA
Source organism: Hetaerina americana (assembly GCF_022747635.1). Lineage (NCBI taxonomy): Eukaryota > Metazoa > Arthropoda > Insecta > Odonata > Calopterygidae > Hetaerina > Hetaerina americana. Next base: position 5,133,404 of record NW_027286070.1, read on the forward strand.
TGCAATCTGAAAGTGAGGATATTCATTGGTGTATCGTACATTAGGGTAATTTTCGGGTTTGAAGACAAATTTTGGCAGTTGAAAACGCTGCATTTCGAAACGGGTGGTCTGGCCGTTAATACCAGATGGTTCTTAACTTTGCGTCGATGTGCTATGTCGAAGCGGATTGACTGACAGTTTCGAAAGATAACATCATGTTTCAGGTGAATGTTAGTTTTAATTCAGCGAAAGAAGGATTTTCTCCTTGTAAATAATCACGCTCCGTGACCACTCGATCAACAATAAATCGGTTGGTTGGTTCATAAAAAAACTTTTGGCCGTTATTCGACTGTTAGGGAGCTAAGTAAGGATATTAGGAAAAGATCAGTGAAAACTTAAACATGGTGTATACTATTGTATGGCTCGGAAACTAAGTCGTTAAGGTAAGAGGATAAGGATAGATTTGAGTCATTGCGGGTGGGAAGGAGGATGGAAAAAGTGAAGGGGACGTAAATGCAAACGATCGAAGAATCTTCCCCTCAATCACAGACGTCGTCATCCCATCGCCCGTCAAATTGCTCTGCATCCATCTTTCCTGCCCCCTTTCGATTTCTCCCAACAATCCCCTCTTCTCCCACCAAAACTAACACTTCCTTATTTGTTTTCCTTTCTGCCCATTTCCCATTCTTCTCCACACCTAAATTTCAAAAGCTTACAATCTACGCTTATCAACTTTAGCAACCCTGTTTTCGCGCTGTACAAAACCACGTTCCATATCCAAGTGTTAACGAGCCTTTCCTTTGCAAACTTATCCAACGACTCTGTCAAACTATTCCATCCTCCTCGTGAAAGCTTTTTGCTAAACGAATTTTTTTTCTCATGCCCCGACTACTTTGGTCCAAAACACCTCCAAAGTAGGTAAACATACCCACCTGCTCTAGTTTTTGCCCTCCTATTTTAACGTTTAACTTAGCCTTTCTCTCTTTCTGAAATCGTATAACCTGTGATTTATGTATATTAATTGTCATTCCATATCTGTCGCACTGAATTTCCAACGCGCCCAACAGTGATTGCCACCCATTGGCTGACCGGAAAATTAAAGCTTGATCATCCTAAAACCTGATTTTATGAATTCCCAACCGACCTCCATTCCTATCTCCAGCTCTTCCCATGCCTCTTAAATCATTTCCTCCACAAATACGTTGACAGCGAAGGTGACAATGGGCACCCCTCTCTCACCCCTCTTCCTAACACTGTCCATCCGGACTCACCATTCGCCACTTACACCCGAGTACTTTTGAGATGTGTACTGGTTGCGGGCAAGTCTCCTATCCCGTCAGTCTACGCCCATTCAATTTAATTTATTCTGTCTAACGCCTTCTTAAAATTCACGAAACAAATCCTGATCATACTCAATCTTTCTCTCCATTAGTGACTTCATTCCCATTGTGAGATAGCGCGTTCCTCTCTCCTTGTTGAACCCAAATTAATCACCCCGAAGTATTCATTTGCTCTTATCTGCACTCTGTTATTGATAGTTCACTTTAGCTGCGTGTGATTGCAAACATTGTTCTAATCCTATAATTTTCACATGTGCATACCTTTCCTTTTTCTGGGATAAGAACACTCAACTGACGATCGACTCACCAAATACCTCCATCATGGTTAGTAGTAGTTTTTAGAGGAGGCCATGGATAGCTAAGGTTATTTGCGCCATTAGGGATGGATGGGAAAGGAGGAAGGGTAGAGAGGAACCCGGCGTCAGCATTAGCCTACTCTCGTCGAAAGGCGCCAAGGGGTCCGCAGCTGAACGTCCCATTCGACGGACGGCGTACTCTCTCAAAGTGCTCTCCACATAGTACCTCAAGTAGGGATCGGGATTCCACTGAAATATCTGCAGTCTACAGGATTCGAACCCGGGCCCTCTCGTTGGAAAGCCAGTACGTTAGCCACTGCACCATCCCGATCCCCACCTGCCTCATAAGTACTACGAATTAGTTCATACATGTAGATGGTCTTCCCTCCAGCGTTTGCTCAAACGTTTTAGTAGTTCCGCGCGAATGTTGTCTACCCCACGGCCTTATTTGATTTCAATTCCCTTAATGCCCTTTATGTCTCGCCATCGAGTAAGCCTAGATCTAAAGTGCCCTCATCCATGGATATCCACTTTCCATATATAATCTCGCTGGCCTAATTTCATTACCATGCAGTTTATATTCCTTCAATCTCTCTTTAATCGTTTTTGTTTCATCTTTCATGGTATGTACGGATTTCATTTCTTAAAACCTGAAAGTAATTTCGCCTCTATATATAGCGCACCAATCTTCATGCTGGAAGGAATATTCAAGTATTTTTTGAAAGCTCACAAATAACTCAGCATCGCAAAACTACGCGCCCCTCGTATGGTTTTTGCCTTCGCGTCTACCGCATCGAACTTTGAACGCTGAATCCCGTCGCATACTGCGTTTTATTTTGTTTTTTTTACATATAAAATTATCCGAAGGCGAGGTTGTCCATTGAAATTGAGGTTTTTGTGATTCCGGCCGCGTTTCAGTCTCTCAAGACGACCTTTTGAAATTTGTTACGCCTAAGAGACATACGTATTTACAAGAATATATTAAGATATTACCACTCGCGAGAAATCTCAACGAACCGTTTCCAGTAATGAGGAGTTTCATTTGACCACATGAGGAAAGAGTGAATATCAGTTTAAAAGGAGGGAAGATCTTAAATAGAAAAGATTCATATACACCATCCTGTATGTAAGTGGCATAGCTGAAGACATACTCTACTCTTAGCAGTTACGAACGCGAAGAAGAGAGACGAACTGCGCGGACCATTGAACAAAAATTTGAGAGGACGATTCGCGAAGGGCTATATGCATATGGAGTACGGCCGTGGAAGGCGCCGAAACGTGTACATTCAGGAAGGAGGATGATAGGAGATGATAAGCCTTGGAGACCTGGGCGTGGAGGACAATAGGAAAAAAATATCATATGAAATACAGCGGGCTGACTTTGAGGTTGGATGGGAGAGAATGAATGCTTATGACGGTAATAGATGGATTGTTGAATGGGATGGGGGTAATTGGAAGAGAAGAACATACCAGGTGATGGATGCAGGACAAGGTAGGGTACAATACCACCATGTGACCGGCACAAAATTGGGAAAGATAGGGCCTCGGACGGGCCTTCCCAAAGGCAGAACTACAATTAGTGGTTGATTTGGTCATGTTCTGGTTATAGGCTGGTATGAAATAAGCGTGGCCACGCGGCTGGTCGTGTAGCAGGGGTGGAATCTTTGATAGAGAGGGTGAATGGTTCGAGAAAGAGGAGGAGAGGGTATGAGGACCAAGGAAGTCGCGGGAAAATGGGGCCGAGGAGAAGAATGCGATCAAGGTGAGGTATAATGGAATTCTGAGAACTTAACAGAAGAATGAGTGTGATACGGACGCGGCGATAAGAAGTGCTTATGCCAAGGTGGAGACAGGACGAGAGAAGTATGAAGGCCATCGGGAAAAGATAATAAGCCCAATGGAATACCTTTAAAATCAGGCTTTGTGACTCGTTTCCAAAGTTGAAAATAAATTTGGTTGATGATCCACCGGTTATTTGTTGAAAGTTGTTGAATACGATCTGATACACTCGATAAGGCATGAGCGACCCATCATCAGGTACTCAGGAAATAAATTCCGAGCAGATATGAAATGAACGCGAAGTGGTTGGAGGGAACCCGGGAGATTTTGACGGGGAGGGGGGTTGGAAGGAGGGACAATTAGGAAGAGAGCGTGGGAAAGGGAACGCAGCACGCCATCAGTCTAATTTCCGTGTTCCATGACGATCTCTAGTCGCCCCCGACATGTTTTAACTCAGCGTGGACGGGAGACCTCGTGGTCTGTTAAGAGCTCGTTGAGATGGGATTTTCAGGCTGGTTGTGCGAGAAGTCACAGGGCGGGACATTTCTGTTTACTCTGCCTTTGAAATCCCTTCCCAGTCGCCAAACGTGATTGGTGTCACGGTAATTGCGCGTGAGTTAATAACATCCTGATTTTTCTAAAGGATCGCGCTTGACCTTGCAGAAAAATTATCTGCGCTACTCTTTTCATAAAAGCCGAATAAAAAAATTTTAAAATTGAGGCTTCCGCAGCTGGTTTTTTCCATCGTAATAGACATATTTGGGAATTTCTGCGTCCGTAAATAAAAAAAATCGATGTTTCATTCCGCTTACTGAGAGCGTCATCTTCAGCATCCGAACTTTTCCCTCATGACGATCCCAGTAAGCGGAGTGGAAAGTCGATTTTTTTGATTTAAGAACTCAGCAACACCCGTGAATATATAATACGGTACTAATGGATAGATTTAAGGTATATTTGATAGTTCTTTGTAGGTAATTGTCGGCAATTTTCGTAAATACTTCGTTATTTTCCTCTCAGGTTTCATTACTGCCGATCAATGTCGACGTCACGGCGTCGGTGTCAAAGTAAAATTAAGTAATTTCACCTTAACGATGACGCCGTGACGTCGAACTCGATCGGCAATAATTGAATCCGAGCGGAAAATTACCTGAGTGTTTGATGATGAGCAGTGCATATCACACTATTCCACGAAGTAGGCTTGATAGCATCATTAATACAATATATATGACAATGGCTCACTCCCATCCACTCCCGCCCCTGTGCGTCGGTAACCTATTACAATATTGTGTCCTTGTGCAGCGTTCCTACCCGATGATAATGTCTTTACGGGAAAAACTAGTTATTTTCATCATGATGCTCAACCAAATTTGTTTTCAATATTGTGACGAAATCCCGTATCCACGCTGCAACGCCTGAGTTTTACTTTTTGACTTCGCCGACGACCGCGCGCATGTACGTATCTTCCTGCCCGGCTGGTTCTCAACCACGACCAAAAAGACAAATTTGAAAATAAATACTAAAATAAGATGTGTGGTGTATTCAGTTCTCTGTAACGGTAAATCGAAAAGAGAGGATCGCAGCCGCCTCTTCCTTTGCTGAGCTGGGACCTGATCGTCGTGGCGACTGGCTTTTGGGGGCTTGACGGGTCATGGGTCAGTGGCCATGATGTTTCCCGCGATATCCTCCTCGTGAAATTCGTTCTTTTCCCTTTTATGACTTATGAATTAAAACGCCTGAGTGCGCATACGAAATTCTAAATCAACCGTAATCGGTATAGATAATGGGATGTCTATCCATATTTTCCAAGCAATGGAATTTAGCCGGAGAAATTCGTAATCATAGCGAGCCCGATTTGAACATCGTACCCGCATAGATATACATGGAAAATGCCCGGAGGCTCGAAGAGATACCAGTGAGGCTATATCCTGGTAAGGTACAAATTTTGGGACAACGCAATGAAATTCGCAAGGTTACGCGAGAACGGGAGTGTGGATTCAGATCGTAGTTTAGTGCTATTAAAGTCAGATTAAGGAAGATAAAACGGGGAAGACGGATGAGGGAATGGAATGTTGAAGCATTAACGGGCACAAAAAGGAATGAACACCAGGAGGCAGTGGAAATATTTATGGGTGAGGTCAGGAAAACCCGTGTATTAGATGAAAAACGAGAATATAACAAAAAGGGAATATGCAAAGCGGAAAGTGAAACTATTGGATCAGTAAATAGGAAGATGACAAGAAAACCAGGAGTAAAAAGGAAGGACATTGGTGAGAAGATTAAGGAGATACATCAGAGAAGGGAGAGGAACAATTTAAAGACAGAATTTGGCAAAAGGAGGTACAAAGTGATTAGTAATTAACTGAGGTGGGGAACTGATTGGGTGAAAGAAGCATGGTGGAAGACAGTGCAAGGATATGGGGACTTAACAGAGGAGTTTAAACAAAGGAAGGGTTACGTGTTTGCGTTGTACAGGGAGGTGAAATCATTGTCAGAAAGTGAGAAGGGAGGATTTGTGCGTGCTTTCAAAGATAAAGCTGGAAAGCTTTTAACTAATCGAGGACGGGTTCAAGAGAGATAGATGTATGGAATTTATAGAGAGCATATGATGTATATTGGCATTCAACCGTTCTTGGTAGGTTTTGGATGAGCGAAAACTGAAGAACGAAACATTTCCTATAACAAAAATGATTTGGCGTCCGAAAGTAAAACAAACCCCTCTTTAATTCCGCAGACTTCATTCCTCCCTTCATTCAGGCCGGTCGGTTCAATTTTCATTTCTTCCTCATTTGTCGATTATTCTCCCCTCTATCACAACTTCAGCATTCCATTGCGAATCTGCCTCTTGCTGAATTCTCCCAACAATCCTCTCTCCTCCCCCACACTACCTAGCACTTCCTCATTTGTTTTCCTTTCTGTCCACTTCACCATCTCCACCCTTGACCACACCCACACATTTCAAAAGCATCTACCTACGCCTATCGTCCTGCTTCAGTGAACATGTTTCCGCGCCGCACGAAAACATGCTCCAGATCAAAGTTTTGACGAAACTTTTCTTAGCTTATTCAACGTCCCCACCATCAATTCCCCCGCCTAGTAAGAACTTTGCTTTGCGAGATTCTTCTTCTTATATCTATAATATTAATATTATATGTGTAGCTTTGTTTTCCTCCTTTTCTAAAACCTCGTAGCCTTTGTTTTGTTAACGTTGATTCTATTCCATTACCTATCACACTGACTTACCAATGCACTCAGCAGAGTTGGCTATCTCTTGTCTTATTGACATACGAATGCAAAATCATCCGCAAACCTAACTGATTTTATGAATTCCCCTCCGCATTTCATTCCTATGTCGAGTTTTCCCATGCCTCTTTTACCATTTAAGCATGGTCTTTCTCCTCTTCCTTCCGCTTTCCATCCGGACTCTCTACCCGCCACTTGCACCTGAGCAGTCTGTGACGTGTACAGATGGCAGATATGTCTCCTATCCCTCCGATCGACTCCTATTTTCTGCAATACATTCATCGATTCCACCCAATTTATTCTGAGTGTACTCGCTGTTCCTCTCTATGAAGTGTCCTTATTACTGCTATGGTATCACGCCTGCCTCTTCCCTTCCTAAACCCAAACTGATTATCCCCTAAGTAATCATCTGCCCTTCTTGCCATCCTCTTATTCTTGACGTGGGAATCACTTTAGCTGCATGCGAAATCAAACTTATTGTTCCGTAGTCCTCACATGATGTATCCTTTACCTTTTTGGAATAGGAACTAATACTAACTAATCTGACAAAATATACCGGACAAATTTCTACTTCGTACATACTATAAATTAGTCCATAAAAAGTCTTCCTCCAACTTTTCCCTAAACTCAAAAGTAGTTCCGCGGGGATTTTTTGTATCCCCATGGCCCTATTTGATTTTATAGTTTCGTGGGGAAGTTATCCTTCATCAAAGCATTATTTGGTTTGAAATCCTCAAATTCCCTTTCAGTCTCACAAGTATGTCAGGTTCTAATGCATCCCTATATATATCCATATTCTCAATGTCCTAACTTGCTGGGCTATTATCTTAACCGTATACTATGTAGATCCTTTATGTTTTCTTTCCATCGCCCTTGAATATTTCCTGGGTCTATTAATGTTTGGAATGAAAAACATATTATTTTCAGACTCGTATTTAATGCACGTAGTGTGCACGAAATTTCCTCCCTTATTCCTAGAGAGTGCTTTCATCCTCCTGTGTGGTGGCGAACCCATTTCACCCTTCCTGTATGAAATGTCTATGTCCTCGCATCGTGTCGTCCTCCACCACCCTTCTTTCGCCCTGTTAGTTTCCAGCCTCAGTTGATGTATCTATTTGTACTTTAGTCTACGTAATTTTTTGTGTCGATTTTTCAATTTCCTTCTCCCGTCTCTTTTCCTAATCATCTTGCTCTAGCCCATGGTTTCCTTGTCCTTTCCCTATTTACTGTTACAATATTTGAATTCATGGCTTTCCTTATCTCTTTTATCAGAGATTACCATGCAACAATTTCAGAGCGTAAAAATCATTCGCCTTGACTGGGACTCGAACCCAGATCCCTCAATATCCGGTCGAGTGCTTTAGCCACTTAAGCTACCGAGGCGTCCTCTTAAACTCTGAAATTTTGGGGCTTTGAAAGGAACTAGATGTTATGACGAAATACCGTACATACAATGTCACATGCATTTTGCAATGTTACATGCAATTGTTGCATTAAAATGCACATTAGCGGATGACTCCGTTAAAAGTTACTGTTGCGGCATCTCCCGCAGTTTCTTTGGAATTTGTCAGAGATTACCATATTTGTTCTACTGTCTTCGGGTTCTAAAAAATAAATTTTCCACTCCTTTCTGGCACTCCTTTCTTGTTGCCCATGTTAATGCTTCCACATTCCATTTCCTCACCTCCCTTCCCTGTGCTTTCCCTTTGAATCTGACCTCACTCCTCATTAGGACTGTACAAGTATTATGACCTAAACCCTCATCAGTTCACGGTGAACTGTACGAATTAATTACGCTATTACTAAACCTGTGCCTAAGCCGTAATATATTCTAACTGATCTCTGATTCCCCAATCATTTTCAACGTATAACTTTGTCCGTTGTGGTATTTTAATCAATTTTTCTTCATGATAAAAGCATTCCTCCGGCAATACTGTGTTATTTTTTTACCCGTGGTCATTCCTGGTTCCTAAGCAGTAGTCCCTGCGTCGCTAACATTTCTTCCTTAGCCCACCTCCGTGTTTCAATCCCCAATGACTATAAAATGTTTCCTTCCAGGGACAATCGAATTATTTCCTCGAGACTCTTAAGGTACTTAAAATATTGAAGAAATAATATGATCCTGTCCTAATTTTTTTTTCAAACAAGCGTGCAATTTGAGGCGAAGGTGTGATAATACGGTTGTGCATTAAGTAGGCAAGCAGACGTACCCCGCTGACAGCGTTGAAATTCGCTTTCTGTTTATTAATAAAATAAGTGAACGTACCGTATGCGTTCTATATCATTGAACATTGTGCTTTTCCACTTCATATCCAATGCGGTTTAATAAATCTAAGGTCCTTCAATTACAGCCGAAATTTTGAAACGTTCAACACCCCTACTACAGGAAAAAATCATACATCCAAATTGAAAGTACTACTGAAATGAAATATTAGCATATGCTTACCTCATAAGTAGATATACTATAACAATAACGGATTTGAGATTTGTCGAAGCTAATTAATATTAATATGCCTATGTTTAAATTACTTTTTAGTATAAATTAACCATAGGTTCGTGCGGAAAAACTGAAGGTTTGACTTAATTTAGAAGGAGTTAGAGAGTTTTACCATTGGCAGCTGTCTCTTAAGTCTCTGATTCGAAACAATGTGATTGTTTCCCCTTCAGCGGAAAAGAATGTTAAAGATAAAATTTTTTCACTGTTTTCTGTTATTCCTTAAAATTTGAACCTCGTCGATCTGCTGAAGACTTCGTATGCAAAACGGTAGAAAGCCCTCGTAGTCGCAAGAATTCTCTTAAAAACGGCGACAACTTTCTATTCATTTTCAAGGAAAGTCATGAGAAAATTTCCGAGAGAAAAAGAAACCCGAAGTCTTTCTTAAAGTGAAAGGTAGGGAAAGGATTGAATTTTCTCATTTTTCAGGGGCAGTAAAGAAAAATGGGTAAAATGTTATTCATAGTACGGATTATTTTATGGTCATGAGGATTCAATAGCCAACAAACCACAGTAATCTATCTGAAGGTTGGTTTGTTAAGTAATGGTAGATCTCACCGTGCACTTCGAGAAAGGAACTTAAGTAACCTGGGTTGGTAGTTTTTAAATAAGTGGAGCCCGTTCCTCATTCCATGTGCTGCATTTTGGTTACGCGGGGAGAATTGTTCCCCTAAAAATTACGCGCAGCTGAGGGTGTCCAGAGACGTTCCTCAGGCTCGAACCCGGGCTTTCCACTCAGGAGATGGGTAACGCTTCAATGTTCTCTCAATTCGCAATCGATCCCTCAAATGGAAGAGCCATTTGCCGCTCTTTTATTTGAAGACGTGAGCCATTTGGACGACGTTTAGGGAGGTAGAAAGTAAGAAGAACTGAAAAAGAATATGTAGGGGTTCTGACAAGGGCATAGATAAGGGTACATGCGATATGTCCTTAATTAGTACGAGTATGCGACATAAGGACCGTGCAAAACCTAACTAACCTTTAAAGTACCAGTGGTGATGCTGTGTCACTTTTACATTAAACATTTGTCCTTCCAACGTTATATCGTGATATTATTTTGATATTTTCCGAAAGAAGTGCTTCTTTATGATTCCTATCTCACTTGCCATGACTCGGAACTTATTTCCTCAGCGAATACCTTTACAGGTGTCGTCTGTGGCAGAGAATGAATTATGCCATTTTAAAGGAATTGCAAATGGGTTATTGAGGGTTGCCTGAACCTCACGAATTAGGGGATTTATTTCTCCTCGTGTTTCGAAATTTAGCAGCTATCATAATGGTCAGTTCAGTCTTTCACCCGTCACGCTGAACTACCAACTTAACAATGGAGGTTTTTGTTTACTGGAGGGATTTTATTCTCTCACCACTGCTTCGTGCGCCATCATTTTGCAGCATCTTAGGGCGCACGAATCCGATACAACGATGAATTTGGGATTTGAAGAAGGCATTCGTATATCTTTCATCGGCCATAGTTTTTCGGCCGAGGTTTATATCAGCTGATTAAATGTGGGACGACTTTGAAGTTCGTAATACAGTACCTGTAATTGCTGTGGGCCGTCCAATATATATTTCTCTGAACTGAATACCTTTGATAGATTGAAACATATTTTTTTCACTCCGCAATGTTAATTTGAAAATATTGCTTGAAACTAACAGCACACACTGATGAGAACGAGTATTCCTAAAATCCCACGGAAACGATGGAAATGTATAATCTTTCTTCCAGTTTAATCAGACCCCAAAACAGACATTTTTTACCTGCGGCGTAAATTTAATCAACTAATGAAGAAGTACTAGGCATGGTGGGGACGTAGCTAGCGTTGTCCAAACGTCCTAGGGGGAAACATTTTGTGTCCGAAGTAGCCTGGTGTATTATCAGCCCCTGCCACACACCATTGCGGTGACTTGCAGGGTACCATGTACGTGAGTCCTTCAATAAGTCCCTAAGAAAAAATATAAACCAAATTAATGTGGGTAGATTTTTTTTTATTTTTCAACTTAATCTTTTTTTTAGTTGGATACACTTTTCCCAGCGTTCCTTCAACATTTTTAAACCGTAGGATTTCAGGTTTTCAAAATAGGTATCTGCGCTGGCCATGTCGGTCGACGTGAATCGTTTTCCGCCGAACCATTTTTTTCAAGTTTGGCAATTTTAAAGAAGTCATGGGGGGGAGTTAAATATGGTGAATCCCGTGAATGTTTCAATAATCAAATTTTAATTTCATAATTTTCACCGTCGAACCTGCGCAGGCGTGCACCCAAGCATTGTCTTGATGGAAGATAATTATTTCTCTGTCAAACGAGGACGTTTTTTCTTGACTTATTCGCTCAACCGGTGCAGTAACGACGCATACTCTTCTCCATTTATCGTTTGTCCTCTCAGCAAGTAATCGCTAGAGATGATTCCGTGTGCATCTCAAAAGAACTCTGGCCTTCACCTTGTCGGCCGATTTTACCGTCTTCACCTTGTTCGGAGCCGGATCATCGTTAGAAAGCATCTGTTTCGACAGTTTTTCGTCTCTTCTGGAGTGAGGTAATGTATCCATGTTTCGTCCACCCTTTCGCATGTATCAACCTATAAACTCGTCAGAATTGTTATTGAAAAGTGCGCAACCAGCCTCCTAGTCAATCATGCAATGCCGTTTAGTTTCCAATGAGAGAGCAAACGGGGCGCCCATCTTTCCGAGATTTTATTCAAACCCAATTTTTCGTACCAGATTGAAAACACTACCTTGTGATACGCCTGTGACCTCAACTATTTCGCAAACTTTTAATCGTCGTTCACTTAAATCCATATCGTGGATTTTGTCAATAATATCGGAGGAAGTCACTTCCAGTCGACTCCTGAACAGTCTTCATCGTTCGTGGATGTACGGCCACGTTTAAACTCATTTACCCAATTGTAAACAGTCGCTTCATTATTGAGAGAAGCCGGAAGACCGAGCTTGCTTTTCTTGGTAATAGGGGGCCGAGAGTCAAATTTACTCTCCATAAGGCCACATCAAAACAATGATTGGTTTTATTCTCTTGACGTGAGAGCGAGAACATTTCAAACGAAGTTCTTTTATTTGATGAAGTTTTCTCGGGTCTTCCACTTGGTCAGGGGTTCCATATTGGCCGACGTTTTCGATGGTCGACTCATGCATCGTCCTCAGGGTAGATACTTCAGTTTAAAAGGTTTTTATTTCCGTAAGGTGGACACATTACAAGAGATATTAAATACAATGGAAAACTTAATAAAACAATACGGAAACCCCGTTTTAGGATATACTCCTCTTCGGGGTGGAAAAATTAAATAAAGGAAAGGCAACAAAGATGGTAGCGGTTGCGGAAAATCGAGGTGGAGTTTCAGTTTTAAAGATTTATATTTCCGTAAAGCCCAGTTTTACAAGAATTGATAACATAAACATTGAAACATAATATAAACAATACGAAACCCCGTTTTAGGATGTACTCCTCTTCGGGGTGGAGTTTTCAGTTCAGTTTTATAGGTTTTTATTTCCGTAAGAACAGCGTACATAAAATATATGGTGGAAACATAACAAAACAGTACGGCAACCCCGTTTTAGGATAACTCCTCTTCGGGGTGGAAAAATTAAATATGGAAAGGCTACAAAGATGGTAGCGGCTGCGGGAAACGGGGTGGAGCATTTAGCCGTCTTATATACCCGAGCCCAAGAGTCAGGTGACTCGTGATTGGTTCGTGGTGGAGGAGCTTCCCGGTTGGTCGCCATCAGCACGATGGTATACCTCTTTTCTTTTTATCCAACAATGGCAGAAAGAAAGTCTTTAAACTGAATTCTTGGCGCCACCGCTCAATATATTTTCCGAAAGCGGAGATAAATCGCTGTCTCGCACCCGAAAACGGGAGATTCGCTAGATAAAATTTTAATCCTCTACTGTAGTTGGCCCAGGACGTTAGCGTAGTATTTGTTTGATCAGAGGGAAGATAATCTATCAGCAGAATACCTTTCGCATCACAGAAAACTGAAGCCATCGCCTTTCCGGCTGGCCGTATTGCCTTTGCTTTCTTTGGTGGTGGCAAATCAACATGTTTCCACTACCTTGACCGCTGTATCGTCTCCTGGGTATAGTAGTGAATCCACGTTTTATCTGTGGTGACAAATAGGCACAAATGAATCTTGTTGGTTGCTCATAAAACGGGTCGAACATTACTAGAATATTTCCATTCAAAAGCGTTTGTGATCCTGCATCAAGAGTCGCGGAACCCATCTTGCAGATGATTTTCTCATCCAATACTACTACTAAAATATGATATGACCGTTCAGATGACATCCCCATGGCTTCAGCGATTTTTTGCACTTTTGGTCAGCCATCCTCCGTGACCATTTTATGCACTTTTGCAATAATTTCTGGGGTAGTGGCATATTTTGGTCGACCACTATGCATCTTCTTCTAAGCTGTCCCAACCAATCTTAAACTCGTTTGTCGTTTGGCAACAATTGAATATGAAGGAGAAGAGTCCCTAAGGAGTGTTCTGAAAGTCGGCATGAGTTTCCTTTGCTTTCATACTTTTCTTTACGAAGTATTTAATTAATGCTCGAATCTCAGTTAGATCTATCTTCACAGAACAACAACAGTGAGGCATCCCAGAGCACTGCCGCGTTACGCGCTTACTCACTATTACTACGCGGGAAACTTGTTGCGCTTGCGCTGCTATCTGGTGGTGATTCCGAGAACCCTTCAAACTGCGTTCGTTCTTTCACCATTTTCGTCCAAAACCCTTACGAGATAGGTAAGGTGTTCCACTTGCTCAAATTTATGAGCTCCTGTTTTAATATTTCACGAGGTTTTCTCATTCTCGAAAATCACATAACCTTTATTTTGCTTATAGTTATTCTCATCCCATGTCCGTCACACTGATTTTCTGATTCACTTAGTAATTATTGTAACCCCTTGGCTGACTGGCTGAATAGAGCCCGTCATCGTCCGCAAATGTAGCTAATTTTATGATTTCCCCACCTATTTCCGCTCCTGCCTCCATCTCTCATGTGTCACTTCCCGCTACCTCATCATATGTGATCAGGTGAAAGATTTCATGGAGCCATAAAATGTTACAAAATGTTCGGCTAAATCGGACTCCTAACGCCCAAGCCGTACGAAGGACGTTTCAACGAAGAAAATGCAGGAAAAATGTTCGTGCCCATCTCTGCGTTCAGCATAAATCATGTCCTTATCGTGTGTGGCAGTATTTTAGGAATTATGTGCAACACAGAAGTGTTTTCGCTCTCCCCGGTAAGTCCCCAGGCTCCTATTGTTGGACCACCCCTGCTCCGGCGAGGGGAGGGGCACCCGACGGCTGAGTTCGCATTGAAAGCCGGGAGCCGAGCGCTCGATCGTGATTTTATGCCTCGTTCGTATTCACTCCCGACTTGCAAAACGGCCACCGTTCATGTGCTTCACGGTTTGTACCCCTCAACTGCGAACTATTTTTCCAGGTTATAACCGATTTAAGAAATTCTCTCTAACGAATTCTTTTTCACCGGTTCCCTTTCCTGGTGTCATAGGTAGGCAAGTAAAAATACCCCAATCTTTTAAAGTATCAGTGAATCGAGTACGCCCCGAACCCGTTCCGGTTACGGTGTTTGTTATGCATGGAACTTCCTTCCCCCCACCCCCCACACACGAAGGCTGGATATCAGGAAAGAAAGATATTTTTGTAGAGCCTACGTGTGCCATTCAAAATTCTTCGTCTCAGTTGTGAATCGCAACATGGCCGTTGACTGCTCGTGATAAGGGGACCTCCATTAATCACGTGAAGTGACAAAGGGGGAGGGGGTATGTGGTTATTTGTGAATCATCAGGATTGGTGGGCGGAGTGGTCTAATGGATCACGCCCATTTTTATCATCTACGTAGTTTTCTTAGCGTGGGAGTTACTCTCCGCGTGGTGCATCTTGACACACTGATGTTGACGAATCAGGCTAATTGGAGCTGTTTTTTATTGTCTTCCTCGCAGTCATCAACTTGTCACTTTCTTTGATTGGCCACAAACTCGATTCGCGCTGACATATAATCGGGATAAAAGTCATAGCTTCTGGACAAAGAACAGACCAGTAGAATTGGCCTCTGTTTAGGTTTATAATGTGGCTGGGAAGTGTCCGATCCCGTTTGGTTTTACCCATCCATGTTCCAGGAGGAGTATAGCAATTAGTTGTATTATTAGTATATTGTGGGTTTGATGGCTATTTACGAATATGATACAGGATCTGTTGCTAATATCGTGCGTTTTAACTTTTACGTATACTTTAACGGGTTAACTTTAAAGTCCGTTAATTTCCTCCGTCTTCGGGAAATTGAACCAATCATCTTTATTTCCTAATATGAGCTCTTGGTAGTAAACATATTTGGGAAAACTTGTCGTGTTTTAGAGGTCAGTTTTTTGCTCACCTTTTTTCGTCTTAAATGTTTTCTCGTGTGCTCCTCAATTATACAGTTAAACCACTTGATAAAACAAACTGTTTTGTATCGCGGACGTACCTAATATTTGTCATATTTCACAAGTGGAACTTACTCACTCTACCGTAAATTCCTACCGTCTGTCCTGGGTGCCCCCGCCCACTGACTTGGAAAACCTGAAAAACTTGAATTCTCAGAGAATTGGCTGGATGTCTTGGAAAATTCGGTATTTGAAGAATTCTGTACAGAGAAGTATTCGGCCTATCATTGTGAGATGAGTTCGTGAGACCCCACTAATTCTCGCATAGGTATCTGTTCTCCTTCGCAGCCACTGTCGTGATAATCCCATGCACGTGATAATTAGGTTCTAAACATTTTGTTATCTATAAAATTGTCTCTATAATGTTTATGTTCGTTTTTACCGTGGTGCAGATGCATTTGTGATTATTTTAATCAAGCGGCCGTGTGTCACTTCGTTCCTCAATCAGTGACCCCACCCAAACAATTTCGTTAACGCTTGACCTTCGTCAAACAACTAAATCCTCTACCCATCCATAAACTACGTTGCTACTCTGAAGTCATGAGTTAAGGCAATTATTCCTCATCCAGAATCTACGTGGTGCTTCCCTCAGGTCTACTTCCGACAATTTCATCTTCAGTAAGAACTTCTTCTTAAATAAGTGGAGGCCTTTTTCCGGTGTCTCCTCTCATCTCTTCTGAATTCCTTTCCTCCTTCATCACCTTCTCTTCCCCCCTCTATCTTTCTTCTCATCCGAAATGGCCATTCCGTGTAGTGAGTCGCAATGCTTTTTCGTGCCGAAAGTCAGACACCGGCCTCTAATCCAGATAAGCCGGCCGACGATTGGCGAATCTCACGGGGGTCATCCTTCGGCTCCTCCCGAAAGTGTCGTCACTTCGTTATTCTCGTCTTGTTGATGCCGAGTGGGTTATCTGCTCGATATACTCCGCGGAGATAGCGCATTCCAACGTGTACACGGTGCACATGCCACGAGAGAGGCGTGGGAAGACCGGGGGGCGAGCGAAAGTGGGCCGGGAGGTGATTAGGTCCATCAGATGGATGGTCATTATTTCTAGTCTTCCGGTCATCCATAGGAAATCATTGCCCTCTTTGCTTAGCGCTATGCAGAATTGATTCGATAAATGCGGAATGAAAATCAGTAATAAGAAAAGGAAGGCAATGAGATTCTTAGGTAGAAAATCATGAAACTGACATGGGCTCTAAGTAAAACGGAGGAAGCTGTACTAGACGTGGAAAGGGAAGGGAAAAAGATGTGGAGGAACTCGAGTTAATTAAGGGAACATTGATATAGTAGATATTAATCGGTAATGCCATCTCTTTTGAGGGCTGCTGAGCAAGGGAAGTGTGTCAGGTGTGCGGGGAAGAGGTAGAACTAGATTGTTGGACGGTGCAGAGAGAAGTGGAGGCTGTACGGAGATGAAAAATGGGGTGCTGCATTGCGGGGTGATGCAACGCTGCGCTGCCCTGCTAATGAACTTCTTCATCAATCTTTTCTTTTGATCCTTGCTGCCAACTCTCTCCCCGTAAAAGTATTCTTCCTTGTTCTCCTTCCTTTGCTCTCTCAATTCTTCCTAGAATGGTCTATTATTGTGGTAATGTTCATCCTAATTACTGGGGAGATTGTTGAAAAAGTAATGACTATGTATGATATTCCAATCAGGAGCATTGTATGACAATATGGCATTCCCGATACAGACGACCTTCTTCATCTATGTGTGAGATCAGTTCGTGTGACCATCGCGGGAGCAGTTCATTTCAAATATTGAGACTATTTTCAGAATGACTTCTGTGAAACTAGTGATACGACTCTTACGAACCGTGCGACTCGTACTGCTGAGCCGTAAGGGATGATCAATGAAAATAAACTAACTTGAATCGCACTCGGGAGAAAAACCCTGGGAAGGGATCACATATCCGCCAGAGAAATCAAGTCAAGTCGGGAATGAGTGTAATAGTAGTGGCCACTCTGAAACCTTGACACCTGCTCTAACTTGCGTGGTCTGTGCAATAAATGCGCGAACTGGTGCGATTTGGCGGATCGTCGGGCCGTGCGTATGGTGCCAGTTCTGTTAGTTTCTGTTGTCCTTGTTTTTACTGTTTGTCGAAAATGAAATGACGAAATCACGGAGCAACGAATCAAAATCGAGTTTTTGGTGGAGTGCGGTAAAAGTTATCAAGAAATAACTGAAATGTTGACTGCTCATTACGGTGATAATGCCCTGAAGAAAAAATCCGTTTTCAAGTGGCTGAAGCGTTTTAAAGATGGCCGACAAGACGCCGCAGATGATGGAAGGCCGGGACGTCCTTCAACCGCCTGTGTTGACGACAACATTGATCGTGTGCGGTCCCTTGTCCTTACCGATTGTCGAAAAACTGTCCGAATGATAGCTGATGAATTAATTTTGGTAAATCAACAGTGCATACTATTTTAATCGAACATGACGATGGATCCATCACCATGACAATGCACCTACTTATTCAGCATTGGTTGTTCTCCAGTTCGTGGCAAAAAATTCAATCGCCATCCTTCATCACCCTCCTTATTCGCCAGATCTCGTCCCCTGCGACTTTTTCATAATCCCAAAATGCAAAAATGTGATTGAGGGACCTCACTGGGAAGATGTGGACGCAATAATGCAAGAAACGAGGAGGCAACTAGAAATTAACTACCGAGGACTTCCAAGGCTGCTTTAAACAGCGGAATCTAAAAAGATGGAATAAGTGCATAGCAACGAATGGAGAGTATTTTGAAGGGGACAAAATCGGTGTTTACTAAATTTTGCAAAATAAAGTTTTTATGGCCTCAGTTTGCGTATTTATTGGACAGAATAGAATGCGTAGTTAAAAAGTGGATGAAAAAATGCAAAGCCCATCCTATTATTTTTTCAATCAACTAGATGACCATCGACGGGGGCATATTCTTCCTAATTACTCGAGGCTCCCGACTGTTTCGAAAACATCAACCCCTTTCCCGATTTTTTAAAGAATTTGAGTGATACCCAATCGTTTCCTGCTTTTCCCAGTGATTAGGTTAATTCCAAATCCTCAAATTCCCTGTCATCAATTCCCTCCTCCTTGTAAAAGCTTCTTTGCGTGGCGCAATTGTCTATCTTATCCCCCCTACTACTTTGATCATATTGGTCCAAAATACTTCCGAGGTAGGTAAACTTGCTGGTAGTTTTTGCCCTCCTATTTAAATATTTAACTTACTCGTCTCTTTCTCAGAAACCACTTAACTTTTGTTTTATTTGCATTTACAAAGTCCATTCCAAAAGTAGTAGGACTGCGTTGATTAAAAAAATGTGTTGCGAGAATCGATACATTCACTCAAAAGTCTTCGAAGTAGCACCCCTGTGCGTCCACACACCGCTGCCAGCGAGTTTTCCACGCCTTGTACGCCTTCTAGAAGGTGGCATTCGGAATGTTGCTAAGCTTCGTCGTAACGGTCTGTTGTAACGCTGACACCGAGTGTGGTGGAGTCCTTTCAGCACAGATTTGAGGCAGGGAAAGAGGAAAAAGTCTGTTGGGGGCATTTCCTAAAAAATTTGGATCATCACTCACAAGGTCGAGGAGCTCTTGGCAGATCCGCGTGTGAGTTGCTTTTGGTCCGTCTGAGAGCACTCACGGCACCAACTTCGCACACACCTTTCTCATGCCCACGTTTTCGGTCTCTAATCAATGCAGATCACCTTTTTGGATGCCAGGTTCATCAGAAACCATCCAAACATTTAATTTGAGATCCCTGTCCAACAAAGCCTTCACTCGTGCAAGGTTTTCATCACTTTTTGAGGTTGAAGGGTATCCTGAACGTTCGGCTTCTTCAACATTTTCTCTATCCTCCTGACACAACTTTTGCCACTCAAAAACACCTGATGTCCCCATGGTGTTATCATCATAAGCTTCCTTGAGCATGTCATAAGTCTTTGTTCCGATTTTGCCCAGTTCCACACAAAATTTTATGGGATAGAGCTGTTCCAATAACCAACTCATGACGGAGCGGAACGAGGTCATGTTATAAAGGTTTTGCAAACAAACTATCTGCACTCCACAAGGGCTGGGAGCCAACTGCCACAGCCCTTCAGACTTTCCTGAGACTCCCCTCCCTCGAACCCAGCTGGGGAAATTGCTGCCCTTTCGTCCATCTCTCCGGCAAAAATTAAGTCACACAATTTTTGCACAGACCTTGTGTTCTCATCCCATACATATTGCGCTGACCTTCCAATTCACTCCGCTGAGTTTGCAACCCCTTGGCCGGCTGAAAAACTAAAGCTTTGTCATCAGAAAACCTGATTTCAAACTTGAACTTTTATGACTGATTTTAAACTTAGTTAGATTTTAGTGAGCTGGTTTTTTTGACCTTGCAAATTTTAGTTAAATGACAGATATGAGCGAATATAACTTTAGATCAGTAAGCATTCTTCTTCTGTACTTGCAATCCCTGATGTCCTGGAAACTGATAACAGATACTAAAATTGTTGCTGGTGAAGATGTTCTTGTATAAAATGCAGTATAGCATTTATTCTTTTAACTGAATTTTATAATAAATCTCTTATTAATAAATGACAAATGGTAAAGCAAGTGGCAATGTGTCAGTATGTATTTATTCGCACATGTTTGCTCAGCAGTTGATGGTGTTTCTAGTATTGATTTATAATCCAATGACATTAAATTTGCCAATTGAAATACACTTCAAAAATAACTTTTTCCCAACTTCAGTTCAACATCATTTAGAAGTTTCAATCAAAAATGTTATAAGGTTTCAGCATATTAAGATTGGAGGTTAAAATATCAAATAGAATGATTGGAGTAACTTTTCCTGTGGAATTTTGATGGAGTAGTGGCTAGAGATCTTCTCAGCCAGAGGAGGGCATGGGTTTGAATCTTGGTGGTGGCAGAACTTTTCATTGGTATCCTGATATTTGCTTGGTTGGCATTGGAGGTCAGCTTTAATTGGATTATGCAGTCTGTTTGATGGTATATTAAATTGTCAGTCAAGGAGATGCTTTCCTTGTGTTTTATTAATTGCTGAGATGGGAGGGATCAAGATGGTGCGGTGGCTATTGTACTGGCTTCCCACCCAGAGGGCCCGGGTTCCAATCCCGGCGTTGTTGAATATTTTTCAGTGGTATCTCGATCTCTACTTGAGGTGCTTTGTGGAGGGCACTTTGAATGAGTCGGATGGGATGTTATGCTGCAGACCCCTTGGCGCCTTTCGTTAAGAGTAGGTTAATGCTGATGCCGGGTATCTCTCCACCCTTCATCCTTTTCTGTCCTTGGTGCAAATGACCTCAGTTGTCAGTCGCCTCCCCTATATACTACTACTACTGAGATGGGAAATATCTCTTTAAATGCTCTGGAACTCTACCTTCAAGTAACTCAAGCTGAGCATAAAGCCTCTTAAGGCATGTGAACTGTGTGAAAGGTCCATTAAGTCCAAGAATGACTACATGCAGCTGTATGTGCTAAAGCACCACACCAGTAAAAATGTACCAAGGATAGTAACACTCGGTGATTTTGTTAATACCTACTCAATTGGTAATAAATGAGAAATCCTAGCTTCATCAGATTTTAAGTGTATTGATGTAGCCAGCTAAACTTCTTAACAGGTTACAATGGAGAAATAGGAAATTCACTACTATAGCCTTTGAATGGAGCTTTAAACGATTGCGTAAGAGCTGAATGAGTGGATATATAATTAAAGTTACACTATTACTTCTGTGGACTATTTAAGTTTAATATTTTTCCTTTCATAATGATTAGATTGGAATTATGTGCAAAAACTTAAGTAATTATCAATTAACCTCTGACATTTCTTTCTTTCAAACAGACCTCGGTTGGCCACCTGTTGTTCTATCACCTTTCTCGGGATAAAGGAATTGCGAAGAAAAATGGTCTCTATGAGCAGAGAGACTCTCCAAGGCAAAGCCTTCGACGGGACAGCGCAGAGCTTTTCATTCAGGAAACAATACCTGCTCTCATTCTTTCATCTGTAAGTAAAATATTTTTTTCTGTTCTCTTTCAGTTTCTGTGTAAGTGTTGATAATTTATATCAATAGTGCCCCCACATTCATCTGATTTTATAGACATCCAGATACTGTGAATCTATCAGATGTGTTGTTGGTCAAAACAAGCCTCTCCACCCTTCTTGTCTGTAAATATCTTCCCCTCTTCAATTTTGGACTAAGTCAGTGGAAACAATCCAGATAGTGGTTAAAATACATATGGAAAGAATGAACTTAAAATTTTTTTTCTTCTTTTCATGATCCTTTTCACTGGAATTCAAAAAAACGAAGTTCAGTGTTCCCCTGCACAGAACACCTGATATCTCATATGTGGTCAACAAAACATTTTACGGGGAATGACAGAAATTCCAGCTGAATGCGAGTGTATTTTTTTTGCAGCCTGGTTGAAATCACTGGCACCTGCTCACATATTACACAACATCACTTCTCAACCCTTCCCAGGAAAAGTTTCTTGGTTCCATATAAACAGTTTTTGTTGACTTAACTTTTGGTGATCTCCTTTTGCCCTGTTATGGGAGAGTTAATTAAAACCAGATGGAGATTGATGGGGTCACTCATTTTTCTTGGTCATTGAAATTATGGAGCACCACCAAACCCCTTCTAACTGCTCCATTTTCCATCCTGTTGCAAGATTATCCTGTAGATCTTTCAGTAGTTGGGATGATTCCTTTGGTGGATGGTTTGGATTCCTTTGAAGGATGCTGGCTGATGCAACAGGCCATCGGCAAACCACCTCTGTGCCTCTCCCCCTTATAGTATTCTATCTGAAATTCAAAAGGGGATAGTCTAACAGGACCCAGTGCTCCCACCCAGTGTCGTGGCTGGCATCTCATCTAAGATTAGGCCTTGTTATCCATCTTTAGCAGGAATGCGGAGTGTTTTAAATACATACGGAATGTTTTACAGCCAAAGGCACACCCCCAGGCATGGAGGCTCTTTGTAGTTGTTGCAGTTCCTCATCTGGTGCATTAAAACTTGAAAATTATATTGATTCTTCTTTTAATGTCAAATATATTTTAATTTACGCATGGACCAGTTAAGTGTCACAGCATAGAAAAGAAAAGGCTGGGGGTCTTTCTATTCGCCGCCTTGTATGTGCTCTGTGCCGCCACATTCTTCACTTTTGTGGCATCAAAAGTGGCTTAAAAAAGCTGTCAAACATGGTTCCCCCTCTACTTAAAGGTATGACATAAATACACAGAAATGATGGGAGATGTGTATAAAATTTCCTCTCATTTCGCTCCTGCTTTTATCATCGATCGAAACACTTCATACATCTTTCAGTGCAATGGATAAGATTGAAGCTGATTAAAATTGCAGTTTTTTCACGAGGATCACTCTTGCTTTTATTTTCAGGGCCGAGTTTCAGTTGGCGTTGGTGGTGGTGCTGTCACTTCCCTCGTGTGTATACGGGATGAGCTGATGGTGGCCACCACGAGGGGAACGGTGCTTCGCTATGGTTGGGATGGCCACCTCCACCGGGACCACTGCTTGGACTTGCGTCGGATACCCTTCTGCAATGACCAGCAAGTTTCCAAAGGTGTGAATTTTTTACTTCACTTCTTGCATTGCTCATGGAAAATTTCATCAGTTGGTCATGCAAAGTTTGTATAAAAAGTATTGAAAACAATTTCTTCCTGACGTGACTGTATGTCACAGGTTGCTTGCACTGCGCCGGCTCTGTGGTGAGACATCTGACCTTCAACATTCGTTAATCCCCTGCAAGCGTTCATTCAGACTAGATTGTATTTTTAGTGGACCCCTGTAGAGGGACTTAGTACCAGCGAAAAATGCAGTGAACTATTGAACAGTGGTACGCCATCAAATTTTGTGTTGGGAAATTGAGCAAGGATACTTTGAGCACGATTCCAAGTGTTCAAGGATGAAAGCATGTTGCAAACTAAAGTTTATAAGTGGCACAAGTTCTTCAAAGATGGCCAAGGTAGTGTAGAGTGCAAGCCCTGCTCTGGATGGCCATCAACGTCAACAACTTACAACAATGTACATCTTGTGCGAAAAGTGCTGAATTCATACTGTCAGTTAAGTGTGTGCATGATCAAAGCTCATATCGACAGTGTAAGTTGACAGTGCACACCATTATCACTGAAAATTTGGCGATGAGAAAGATCTACTCTAAAGTCGTCCTGAAGGTCTTGAGCACTTCAGGCTCAAAGGTAACCAACAACCTGACAAAAAACGACCTCGTGATGATTCTCCAACCCCTTACAGTCCCGACTTGGCACCCACAGACTATTTCGTATTCCCAAAGTGAAAACCTCCCTCGAAGGACAACACAACAGGACCCTAAGTGCCACCTAAGAAGCTTGCACCCATACTCCTTAAGGAACTTCTGGAATCTGCCTCCCAGGTAGCCTTCAAGTCATGGAAAAACAGCTGGCAAAAGTATCGACGCCCAAGGGATATGGAAGGGTAGTTTGAAAGGTTCTTGGAATCACCGCCAGATGTCAGAATTAGCATGAGTTTCCCATGTATTAGTAATGAGTGAACACGTAACAGGTCAGTGCTCTGGGATGCCTCCCTGTTGTTGTTTCCATGTAGTAATTGGTGAAGATGGAAAAAACTGAGGTTCAAGCAGTGATCTAATACTTCGGAAAGAAAAGTATTAAAGGAAAGGAAACTCGTGCTGAATTTCAGAGCACTCTGGGGGACTGCTCCTTCATATTCAACTATTGCCAAGAGGAATAATGAATTTAAGTTAGTTCAGGGCAGCTTAAAGGAAGAATTGCATAGTGGTCGGCCAAAATGTGCCACTACCCCAGAAATAATTGCAAAAGGGGATCGAGATGGTGCGGGGGCTAACGTACTGGCTTCCCACCCTGAGGGCCCAGGTTCAAATCCCGGTGGTGTTGAATATTTTTCAGAGGTATCTCGATCCCTACTTGGGCTGCTTTGTGGAGGGCCCTTTGAGTGAGTACGCCATCCGTCGGATGGGACGTTAAGCTGCGGACCCCTTGGCGCCTTTCGTAAAGAGTAGGCTAATGCCGATGCCGGGTTTCTCTCCACCCTTCATCCTTTCCTGTCCATCCCCTATGGCGCAAATGACCTTAGCTGTCGGTCACCTCCCCTAAAAACTACTACTATAATTGCAAAAGGTGATAAAATGGTCAAAAAGGATCGCTGACCAAAAGTGCAAAAAATCGCTGAAGCCATGGGGATGTCATCTGAATGGGCATATCATATTTTAACTGTAGTATTGGATATGGGAAAATTATCTGCTTAATGGGTGCCGCGACTCCTGATACAGGATTATAAGTGCCACAAAATGGAAATTACCAAACAATGTTTGACCTACTTTAAGAGAGCCCACAAGATCATTTTGCACCTATTTGTTGTCACCGATAAAACTTGGGTCCACTGCTATAACCCAGAGACAAAACAGCCATCAAAGCAGTGGAAACATATTGATTCACCACCGCCACCAAAGAAAGCAAAGGCAATACGGTCAGCTGGGAAGTTGATGGCTTCAGTTTTCTGGAATGCAAAAGGGATTCTGTTGATAGATTATCTTCCCACTGGTCAAACAATTACTAGAAAATACTATGCTAACCTCCTGGACCAACTACAGCAAATGATACATGAAAAAAGGCCGGGTTTGGCAAGGAATAAATTCATCTTTCATCAAGACAATGCATGCTCACACACAAGTGTCGCTGCCATGGCAAATTTACGTGAATTAAGACACAAATTGTAGTCACACCCACCTTATTTGCCTGATTTGCCTTCAACAGATTTGCATCTCTTCCCTAAGCTCTCCTAAAATTTTCCTCGCTGGACTAAGATTCTCTTCAAACAAAGAACTAACAGCCGAAGTAGATGGTTATTTTGCAGGCCCTAAGGAATCTAATTTTTGAGATGAGATCAAGACATGGGAACATCACTAGAACGAGTGCATTAGTGTACAGAGAGAATAAATTGAAAAATAAAAAAGTTTCAATGAAGTATGTCATTTATTTTATTCCATTCCGATAGCTTTTCAAATTACCCTCGTACTTTGAAGAATTTTGAGGCACTGTAGAAATATTTTAAATAAATCCATTTTTTCCTAAACTTTTCCTATTAATTTTTATATGAACCTTGCACATGACATAATATTAGTTTCCATTTTTCTAGTCAATCATTTCTCGTTAGAGAAAATATAAAACAAGGACATGAGATTCATATTTTACATTTCCAGTCTCTTCAAATATTTTACCAGTATCTCCTGTTTGCTGTCTTTGCTGTAACTATCAGCTGCCAACTTTGCAATCCTTTAGTTAAACATTGGTAAGATTCCACATTGATCAATGGAAGAATCCTCATAAAGGAATAAATGTAGATCATAATATTAGAGCTTAGAATCTCCATCATTTAAAAATTTCAAAAGGAGTGTATGCTTGTTGTTTTTTGCAAAAAGACTAAAACATCCAAATTTAATATAAAAAGTAAATATGTACACTTTTGTGGTTAGTATCGTGACAAAATTGCTAAGTAATTGGGTGGTATTAAAATGAATGAGAGTAGAGAATAACTAACAGGAAGTAACCTACAAACAAAGTATCATGTTTTAACTTTAATCTCTACTTTGGAATCCACACAACTGATCTTCTCCCCAGTCAATCCTTTTTAGTTCTGTTATCTTACAATTTCATTGAGATGTATTCATAATGAGGTAGCTTTTTACATGTAACACAATTTTTTTTGCATTTAAATCTGTATCATGTATTTCTTAAAGATTTTTCTTAAAATTATCCATTTAATTGTTATTAATCTGTAATTCCAAGATAATATAGCAGTACATTTTGGAACTGGAAAATGCCAGTCTCAGAATGAAAATTTCACTTTATATTTTTATCTAGGCATTACACATTTTTTTCATAAACATCTCTTTTGTTATTCTTGTCTCCTTTGTTAGATATTTTCTGCTAATTCTTCACATGCCGGCGGTATAATTACTTCAAGGTGGATCGAGATGGTGCGGTGGCTATCGTACTGGCTTCCCACCCAGAGGGCCCGGGTTCAAATCCCGGCGGTGTTGAATATTTTTCGGTGGTATCTCGATCCCTACTCAAGGTTTTTTGTGGAGGGCTCTCTTTTCTAATCTTGATTTAACCATCTCAGACCTATTCATTCATTTTGCCTATGATTAATTACCATGTACATATATGGTTATTGGCACAGGGAAAGGAACTGGCCCCCGTACCCTGATGTGTGAATTTTCACACGCCGCATAGGGCTTAGTACTGGGTGATCTCTACCATCACCTACTAAACTGACCTTCGGGTTGATTACTGTGTTTTATATGGTTATTATGGAGGAATTGGGATATCTTGTGATTCAACTCCTTACTAGCTAGAAATCCAGGAATTAAGGCTAGCTTCATGTGCTTGTTATTTATTTAATTGCTGTTTGATTCACTCATTTGTGCTGTTTTATAAGATATAGTAAATGAATTTTGAACTTAGAGAAGTGTAACCCCTCATGAAAAATTAGCTATGAGAATTTTAACAGTTATTACTGGTTTTATAGATGTAATTAATTTTTGTCAAATTCATATCTCATGTGTGCATAAAATTACCTGCAGATAATGGAAAAATATTTACAAGTAATTTGAATTGCCTTTCCCTCTCTTTTTTTTGAGGTAAGATAAGTGTAATTCCTATCCATATTCCTTCAGTTGAAAAATGAAATGCAGTTCAGAAAGCTTACAGTAGCATTATATGTATAATTGCTACTGTTATCTCTTGCAATTAATGTCATTCTTTATCATAAATAATTTTGGAAAATGTAAGAAGTCATAATAATAAGTGGCATCGTTAATATTTGTCTTTTTCCATTAGCTATTCCCATTCTGGAACCTAATACATATGTTGTGGACATTGAGTACTCACCACTGGTTGGGGGCTTTGCCGTAGTTCTCAGCGACGGCCGGGCTGCCTTTCTCACTGCTTCTTCACTCAAGTTTGATCCAAATGTAAGTTCTGCATGTCTGATGGGGAGGTATTTATTTAATTCCCGAGTAAAATACTTTCTGTTTTCCCTCTTGTAGTGGAAACAAAAGTTTTGGGATACAAGTTAGTGTTTCTGACATTCTGAATGACAGGGGGAGCAAGTCTCTATCATAAGGTGCTTATTTCGGAGGAAGAGTTTTCTTCTGCATTTTTCTCCCCGCCCAAGTCTTCAAATATTTTTACGATGATCGTTTTTGCAAACTCTTGAAGTGGGAAGAGGGTGAGCCAGGCAGGAGTATGGAAGATGAAAAGTTTGTTGTTGTAAAAGTGCTCTGTCTATCAAATGAAATACTTCATATCTTTCTCATTACATCCTTCCAGTGTGCAATTTCTTGCTGTTAGGCCACTCCGTCAGGTAAATTGGGAAAAAAGTTGGGAATTTTTCTGTTTCAAATAAAGTGAAAGGTGTGCGGAAGGAGCGGATTTTTTTTTTTAAAAGTCTGGAATTTGGTGTTACTCAGGAGTGTGATATGGGATTCAGGAAGAACAGGATGGTCCTTTAAGTTGTGTGATCATTTCGCGTATGCCATAGATCATCACTCATGCACACCATGGCGGAAACTAAAAATGTAACGAGTTCTGGCAGAGGTGATATCAGTGGCATGTACAGCGATGAGTGATGGTTGACATAAAAAAAATACCTCATCATATTCTAAACTCTCACAAAAAATCTGGTTTAAGGCTTGTCGGGGGAAGGCCTGAAATGTGAATCTAGAAAATGGATGGGTCACACTGCCTGTTTTATGCCAGTGCACAGAATGAAAGATTTACACATTCAATATTAAGGAGTAACTATGGAATGCATTGGGAATGATAAGCAGACTAAAGGATTGAAACCTATTCCAAGAGAGGGACTATGTAATCAAAAAATAAATATTTTAAAACTATAAATGAATTCTACTAATGTGTGAGTTACAGTTTGCCATCAAAATCGAGATTTTTACTTTTTATTTTAATGGGCAAAGTGGGTGAATTATTTGGGATGAGAGTTTCAGTTCTTTTGGGAGATTTGCAGATCTCTCTCCTCCAGGAAACAAGTTACAGAGACTTTGGCCCTAGATGCCGATGCAATCAATCACTCCAGTCATGGCCCATCTGGTAAATCTTTGCTATATAGCAGTGGAATGCTTCTATTTTTAATAAACCTATTAATATCTATTATTCGCTGATAATATTGTTGATTCATAGTCTTTCTCAGTTGAAAATGTCAAGAGGTAAACCCTAGGCAGGTTAGGAAGAGCACTAAGTGTGCAAATGTAAACTACCAGTACATAGCATTATTTTAAGAACTTCTACTATTTTATAAAAATTAGGATAAATCTTGTTAAAAAAAGAAGGTACTTTGACTTTGTAGTTGTGTTAACAGTCAAGTAAAAATTTGCAAAATTCTTCTAATGATCCACAGCTTGCTGCATGCCACCTCTCTCTTATGTGGATTTGAATGCAGGTAGTTTTTTTATAAGTGCAATATTTTATTGAAACATGCTTTAAGTGTTGCTTAAGCATAGAAGCATGAATATTAAACATGAAATAACAGTTTGAATGTGCTGTGCATGTAATTGTCATTGTTTTATCAATCTCAATTTTGCTTATGTCTCATGAAAAAATGACATAATTTAAGTTATTCCTTGTCTGAGTCTTATGCTTTTTACTTTTTCTTCCATTGAATCCATAACTTGAAGTTCTTAACCTTTTTGAGTTTTAGTTATTTCAAGTAACGATCATCATTGAGGTATTATTATGATGTTGCCGGCTGTTATATAGAAATCACTTATCAATAGCTTGTGTCACTATATCTACTAAATGTGTTTGCATGCATACGCAATTCACCTGATAATTTTTCTTTATTTTTTTCTTCATCTGTACTTTCGTGCTTGTTCAGAACATGTTCATGGATGTAGAGGAATCAATGGTAAGAGATTGACACTCCACATGTTACCGATAAACAGTAAATGGTATACTGGCTTGGCGTAACATGTGATCCTTTTGCTACATAATATTTGGAAGTTGAAACGTTACTAGTCAAACCTTAACTCAGTCCTCTATTATTCAGAACACCTTTCTCTCCCTTCTAATTTCCAGAAGTAATTAGAATGAATGTGAGTTTTATCTCTTGCTGCCTATAAATCTCTCCTTCCCCATTATGGAATCTAATGTGATCACTTCCCAGTAATATTGGTTTAAGTGGTGTATGGTCTGAACCAATAAATTGATTCTGAGCTGATGTATGAGGGTTCTTATGTATATATGACCTCTATGCACATGGTCACACTACAGAGTCAAAATACTAATAAACACGTACATTTGAACATGTAATGATACTTGATTTCTGGTAGCTGTGAAATAGATTTAATTCCTTTTAACCAAATAAAAATTAGAATGCTAATGACTTCCCATTGGCCTGTTTGGTGATTCTTTCATCCCCCACCTTCCCTCATACCCCCACTTCCACTGATGCAGGTCAATCTTGCACTTTTCCAAATCGGGTGCACTAATGCTCTCCCCACTCCTCCCCCTCCGGAGAAAACCTCTCCTTCCAGCCTCCCTCTCTCCCCTCCAGTCAGATTGCCCATGAGTAGTGAACCACTCCCTCCTCCCAAACCCCCCCACTATCCTATCGCCATCAATGTTGATGCTTGGTATAAATTTCAGTTCACCCTGCATGAATGGTACCTTGATAAGGACAGTGCCGCGCTTGGTGTTTAAAATTAAGTGTGAAAATTGACTTTTGTGTCTATATTCATGCATTACAATAGAAACATATACATATAGTATTTTCATAAAGTGATGCCGTAGATGCTATACGAGACTGCTAAGTGAATAGCAGGAATAGGAACAACATAGGGAAATAGAAGTTCAGACATAAGGAAGGCCTTTAGGAGTCCACAGAGGAGTGCATTTAATTTTATAGGAACCATCCCATACATGTATCAACATGGCAGGCATGCAGGTTAAAATTATTGTCATAGATCCCCTTGGGCCAACTGTAAATAGTGGCAAAGAATGACATCATCAGCGACAATAGGAAATGCTCAACTTTGTCCTCATTCATTAATGTTCACATTCCTCCATTTTCTCATCTTCTTGTATTCTTTTCATTTTCAAGTAATTTATTAATGTAGAACCGGCAATTATTTTAACATTTTTGCAGTAGGGGTCTGTTTTAAAACTTGGACTTACGAGGGTTATCCCGTGCTTGGTTCTTTTTAATATTTTCTCCTAAGCACTGTGTTGACTTCTCGTCGTTTGACATGAAAACCTGCAACCAATCCATTACTGGGCGGTCATCTCTAAATGGTTTTTCTTTTTATCCCATCCTCGGCCGGCCCCGGTGGCAGTGAGATAACATCCTCGCCTACCAACTCAGCAGTCATGCTTTCGATTCTCACCTAGGTGGAGTTTCCTCCATCTAGGGTATGGCTGTATGTAATTGTCTTCAATGTAATGTAAGGGTTAGGTGGAAGAAGGGACTATAAGTAGCAACCTCCACCAATGAAGTTGATAAATAAATAAATAAAATCCTATACAAGAACCTCCTGGACCACTTACTAGAGGTCAACTGATAATTAAGGAATCTCCTCTTGTAAATATTTGAGAATGCCTTTTCGTTTGCTCATCTTCATCTTGTAATTGATAGAATAGTTTGTCCTTCGGATTTATTTGGGTGCTTTTTCTTCAGTTTTTTTGTGGTATGTTGATTTTGGTACTCACAGCTCCTTGCACACAGCCCAAAGAGTCATTCTTCCACATTTTACAACTTTGGCAGCCTTTTTAGTTTGTCTCTCATCATGCCTGCATGCCATGCCATTAATGCATGTGAGCACTGGCCTCCAATGACCCTCACAGGACTCCTTCCTCGTCATTCCGCCCACAGAGCTGCATAAAATTGAATAATGTGTTCTAGTGAAAAGAATTTTCATTAGATTTAATCGGAAATTTTCATATATAAGTAGAAATAATGCAGCTTAGGAAGGAAAGTAATCTCATGAAATTCAGAAGCACTTACCAAAGAGAGCAGCCATTTCCTTTCCGCGATGTGAAATTTCATTAGCTGTTTTGCCACAAACTAATTGGATTGACTGCAGTGAGAAGTAACAAATCTACTGATTTTATACAGAATAAACTATATTATATATGTATTTGTGTCGGAGATATTATTAAATTGTATAGCAAAGTGAACTTCAGGAGAAAACCCAATGTAAGTAATACTTAGCACGGTTGTCCAAATATGCCCCTCGTGTCTAAAATTTACCCAACTTACAGCACCTATTACAAGGCAACCAGATCCATCCATGTATCTAGCAAATCTGAAATAATACAGGAGTATTAAAAACAAATTAATTCAACATTTTAAGAAACCTTAACCAATTAAAATGTTGGCATGTTGGTTACATTCATCGTGCATGTTTTAACAGAATATCCAGTAGTCATGTATAGTGGTAATTGAGGGCTCCAGTTGTAACCCCCTGGGTAACCTCATTAAATACTGCTCTAACCTCTATTTACTAATTTTTTTTAGCTCTAACTGTTCTCATTGAGAGTGTTTGTATTCCCAGTAGTTGATTTGAAAATTACCACTACCCATTCAGTTTCTTATATTGTTAACTCTGCTGTAACTATTGCTCTTTGCTTGCCTAGTAGTTGATCTTAGAATTCCATGCATAAAATTTCTGTGAAACTAAATTACAGATTAACTATTTTGCTTTTATCCATCGCAATCTGTGTGTACAGAATACATTTTGGAAGATTTTCTTTTCCATTTTTTAACCATATGTTTAGATGGTTTGTACATATTTGCAAATTACTATTTTATATTTAAAGTGTATTTTGTGTCTTAATTTTTATTAAATTTATTTAGTGTAACAGGTGGGTTGATTCATTTTCAATTACCAGTTTGAAAATTTTCTTCCCATCTGCCCTTATCTTACTTAAAAGGTTCTTATTGTTGTTGCCTGCGTACAGTTCTTGTCCCTAAAAATACAGAATGTTGCACACAAGAGTGAACCATTTCTGTAATCCATTTGTTCTTGCCCTGAGAATGTTTCAAAGTAAGTGACTGTCGCAGGGAGTTGTTTTTTTTGTGCTTGTGTTTGCAAGTCTTTGAGAGAGAGAACTTTTCTTTGCAAGTCTTTGAGAAGAGACACAGTAAACTGCTTGGTTTAGAGAAAGTAGCTTTAGCTTGCCATTATTAAATATTTCAGACTTCAGAAAGGGTCATGCTATCAATGCTGGATAACTGATTTAAAAAGGATGTTTATAACCTTTGTAACTTTTTAATATGTAATTTTTCATGAAGGTGATGTGGTTACACTGCCACGAAAGAATGTAATTTTAATGTGCACTTTATTTGAGAGAACTAAGTGTGTCTTGTTTGTATTTTCAGCAAGTACAAGGGATTTGGGCCCAAAATATAGATGATGCCACTTGTGCTGCTGTGAACCATAAGTATCGCCTTATAGCATTTGGAAGAAAGAAGTAAGAATTTTTTATTTTATTCAAAGCCAAAAGAACAATGGCCAGGAACTTAATGCCTATTTCTAGCTGATTATCTATGTGCTCAATAGAGATGTTCGTACTTGTTACTTGATGTGGCAGCTCTGACATTTTGTTCAATACAGTAGATGTTTTTGATCAGTTAAACAATGTTTAAATGGTTGCTACCAACGAGTATCTAATTCAGGGCATTATTTAAATTTTTTAAAATTATTTCATTAACATTGGTACTGAATTTCTCTCGTGTGTTATTCTCAATATCCACGAATAGCTCCTGATATGGTTTCAAAATGAAAGCATGCATTGCTACCAGAATGTTTATGATAATTACCAGCCACACTTGATGCCAATATTATTTACTTGTTTTTGCATTATCAAAGATCAATTGATGGGCGTTGGGTTAAAATATGTCTATATGGTTAATTCATTTTGGTGCATATATTCTCTTAATTTTTGATCTGGACTAAATATGTCCATTTAGTGCAGGTGGTTAATTATGGGGTCATAGTATGGCTGCAGGGTAGTACTTTGCCAAGAAATATGTTTTGCTTTCAAGTTTCTTTGGAAACATGAATGGAAACCATATTTAAATAATTCATCATTTTTCCTCCCGGTCAAGGCGAACGATTTTTACACTCTGAAATAATTGCATTGAAATGCATATTAGAGGTGGCCTCTGTTAAAAGTTACTGTTGCAGCATCTTCCACAGTTTCTTTGGAATTTTTCTGTGGTATTGTAAATTATGAATTACTAGTGCTACATGAACCAAATAATCTCTGGCTCATCAAAATGCCCAACACTTCATAGTCTCAAATCATATGTTTATGACAGATGACCAGTTGTCTCCGTGTCTGCTTTTGTAACTTCCGAATTACATACCTACCATATTTCCTGGCTTATGAGATGCACTTTTTTTACTCCAAAATGTGCTCTAAAATCAGCCTGTATCTTATAGCCCGAGGGAATACAGGTACAACTTTAATCTATAAGTACAAGCCAATTTTCGGGAAAAATATCACTGCTAAGAATTTTTCCCTGCATCAGGCATACAAAATGGTTGCCTATGTTACAAATTAGGAAAATATCCCTGTTTTGAGTAGGTAGCATGTAACAGTCTTAATATTTGGTTGAAAATACTTCCTAAAAAATTCCCAAATAAATCATAAATGTATGCAATGTAGCAAGTTTAGTTACATCTCCCTTGTGTTGGTGCTGCAAAACTTAATGTCTTGGGCTAGCAGGGGTTATTGTCTCTCTGCTAATTCATTCACTTATTGTATATCACCTGATTAACTTAGAGTCTACAGGCATTCAATGGTAATTAGTAAAGTTATGCCTGAAACTATCAATTTTTCTCAAGTTTGAAATACCTCATCTATCTTGTAAGGTTTTAAATTTTAAAAGTCTAAATTTTTCAGTGGTGTTTGATGTTTTAATTTAATTATTTTACAACTATTCATACTTTCCCGTTATTGTTTCCTTGGCATTTATTACTTCTGAGAATTCTATACTCTCCTTCCAGGCAAGCAAATACATATTTTCATTCTATGCAGCTGATAAGTCAATAACTATCTACAGTGTATTATTTTAATCAATTACATACCACAGATATGAAGTCACATTAGCAATCCTTCTTGAAAATCGGCTGTTACCATTTGTTTGTTTTTTCCTGGCTACGTGATTAGTTTTGCCATTTGAGGAAAATATGTTCTGTTATATTCTCTTTGTGATGCAAGTAGCATCACAAAGATACATGTAGTTCTGTGTTCTTGTAAATCTATAATTCCACCCTTATTGCAATGACTGAAAAATGAAAAAAATGTACTTTCCATTGCTAAAAAGACTAACTACTCACAAGGAATGAAAAAGGAGAGTCTCCATGTATATCCATTTATATTATGACCATATTTGCCGTGTATTTCGATTATCCATGATTTTTGATTGTCCTTAAATATAGTTCCATTAGTGCACAGGTATTACAAGCAAGGGACAGTGCACTGTAATGTGGTGCTAATAGAATGCTCACAAATGAAATTTGTTGTCTCCAGCTTAACTTTATGGAATGTATACAACGCATTGATAGAAAGAAGTAACTTTTTAATTCCGCACACTGTGTAAGTGTAAGTGGAAGAGTGTGTCGAATTACAAAGTTACTTCGTTCTTTCAATTTATAGAATGTAGGCAATTTTGAACATTAAAGGTGAGATGGAGGTGGTTTAAAGGTTTGAAGCTCTCAAGGGTGTGTCACTATTTTGTTCCATTAGTTTGGAGTAAATAAACGTGTCTGGTGTGAAAACAAAGAAGGATAAAATCAAGGTATTCGCTCTATTATGTTAACACCCAGATTATCACCTGGAAGCTTTAGTAAGCACTAAGCTTACCAGAAGATAATAAGCTGCAATAAATCATCTTTTGGTGGTGCTTGTGGAAGTGATCAAGTGGCTTAGAAATTCGTGGGTGCACTGAAATTCAAGGTGCATCTCAAAAACTTGTCTGAGCACTTACACCTAGAGAACTTGGCTGCAAGTTCTGGTTGGTTGTGGCAGTTTATAGGGAGACATCATTTTTGGGGATAGGAAGTTGCTTGTGAATTCTTGTGTGCTGATAGTGAGACATTTGAGCATTTAGGATTAAAGTGCATTCAACTGAATTAAGACTAACTGGCTGAATAAGAGTTACAATGGGGGATCAGGATGGTGTGGTGGCTAACGTACAGGATTCCCACCAAGAGGGCTGGGGTTCAAATCCTGAAGACAACAAATATTTTTCAGTGGTATCCCGATCCCTACTTGAGGTACTCTTGGGGAGAGCACTTTGAGTGAGTACAATGTCCTTCAAATGGAATGTTAAACTGTGGACCCCTTGGCTCCTTTTGACAAGAGTAGGCTAATGCTGACAAGAGGTTTCTCTCCACCCTTCCTTTCCCATCCATCCCTAATGGTGCAAATGACACCTTAGCTGTTGGTCACCTCTGATATAAACTACTTCTAAGAGTTGCAATGATGTCAAATGAATAAAGCAGATGAAATGTGTCTGGACTGGAAGAGTCCCACCAGAAAACATGGAAGGTTTACAAAGTGACTTAAAGTTTCATAGTGGGGACCTCAGTGAGTAAAGGGTTTTCATTAGTGTGTTAATTCAGATGGTAAACACAAGTTGAAGAGTTCTGCAGGAAAATTTTGGCAACTCTGAGCTCTGGGGAAAATGATGTATGAACTCCCTGTACTTTATAGGCAATCAGTCAAGGCATGGTTTACTGGGGTTATCATAACAGGAGGGATGAGGGATTTCTCGATCACTTGTTTTGCAAAATTGTGTAATACCCAAGTTGATGTCTTTGGGAATCATGAAATCAACCTCCATTGAATGGTTTCTCTGCAATGTTTTAATGTTGCCATTCCTGAGAATGGAGGTAACTGAGCATTGAATCAACACTAGTAAAAATTTACACAAGAAAACTAGCACAATTTTCTGAAGTTAAACTCAAATTTAGTAAATAAAAACCATGACCAATTCGCTTAGTGACGTAATTAAAGCAAAAATTAGGATAATATCATTGATAATGTGGCTAATAACACGTTATCATTGTTGATTGAAGTTGCTTAAGAATAACTGAGCTAATATCTGAGTACATTATTCTTTGTATTTTATTCAAATAAGATTTTGTCAACTTAATGTAAGATGTTAAAAAGATGAAGTTACTTGAATTTGACGGCAATCAAATGGGTGCATACTTAGTGCTGAAAAACTGTGTGGGGTTGATTCTGTCAAATCACGGTTTGATCATTATTTTGCTTAATCTTGAGTTAACCTTTGGTCCCGTACAGTATGGATTAGCAAGGATTTGCTGTATTTTTCATTACCCCTTTGATGGCTAAACTAGAAAAATAAAGCCAGAAACTTTTTCCTCCAATAGTTAAGTGATAATTTTATCTTTTAATTAATATCTTTAACAGTTCATATTTATTTTTACTGTTATTGTTGTATTATACTGACCATTGTTCATGGAATAATAAAAATATTCCTATGTGAATTTGTTAATTAATGCTTGTACTAAAAGTATGGCAAAGCCAAATATACTTTTTGTCCAACATGTTGTACAGTCCTCATTCAGCATACAGCTTTATGAATGAAATGATTTAGAATAAGAAAAGAAAAATATATAATAATGTGCTCCAATGAAAGATGAGGTGTAAACTCTTATGATGCCATTTAGATGCAAAATTGGTTTTAGCAATAGTAAAATATCATTCATTCACTTTGTACGATCCCAAAATCCCTTTGTTGCACTCATCCTGTAATGCCTTCCCTTTTCATTTTCAAATCAGTTCTCAGGGTGTTGTTTTTGGTGTTGATGAGCGTACCGGGGGCCTGGAGGAGACGCACCGACTGGTGCTTTCTGGGCGTGACTCTCCTGGCCATGGTGTGGGCCCTGTGCGGTGCATGCGCTGGACACCAGATGGGCGCGCCCTGGCCCTTGCTTGGGGAAGTGCCCCCAGCGACACAGCCACACCACTTGTGTCTCCGGCTGTGCCAGGGAACAAGGGCATCAACAACCGGGTGCCTACTGGTGCTGGCCTTTCAGTGTGGAGCACCTTTGGTGCCCTCCTGATGTGTACACTGGGATGGGGGAACCAGACATCTCGCTTGAGCAAGCTCTCTCCTGACGGCACGAGTTATGCCGACAGGGGTGGCACCAACAGTAAAGAAGCTGACGATTATGTGCTGAACATCCACAGTCTGGTAAGTTCACGGTGTTTGTGGCACAACCTCTCTCTTTCTCTGAGATCAAAATACGAGACTGTGCCATGAATATGTCAAATGCTTATTTCTATTTAAGTTTTCAAATTTTAAAACTTGTTGTATGCATATTTATAATTGGCATTGGAGGTTAAAGACATTAAATACAGAAATTATTAGTTTGAGAATGAAAGAAGCCTCTTGTATAATGTAGTTGAAGTGATTTTCAAGACAGGGTATGTATAAAGTTATAGGAAAAGGATAATTTATTGGTCATTGCTATTGATTCTTCTTTTTAACTATTTAGATTCATATGGATTGAATCAGTTTATGATTTTGACCATTTTCTGCTTATTTTAGGTATTTGTGTTTTTCACTTGTCCTTGCCTCATCATTTTGCATCCATTAGCATGGGTGATATTGAGGGTTGTATCTGTACCATATTAAAATATCTTTACTGTATTACCATTCCATTCCTTGGTTCTAGAAAATTAATTATCTCACCAACATTTCTACCAGAAAATGGGGCATAACCAGACTGAGGGTGATATCATGAGTGGAACAGCATTTTTATTCATATTTGTGATCAAAGCATAAGTTCAAGAAGTAAATAGAGGATGATTTAGGGGAGGAATAGGATTTCAAGTAATTGAAAAAAAAGAGCATGGACTAGGAAATGAATAAAATAGTATTTGAATTAAAAGTTCTTCTTATGCATTTATAGTTCTCTATAGTTTGTTCGTAAATTTACTCCCGTTGTTTTTGTAATTGTATTGGTCCATAGAAAGCTGTGCGAGGTGGTATATTACTGTCATTATATTATATTGTAATATCACTGTATTATATGTAAACCATCTTGGCAAAAATATAGTTTGATGTTTTTGCTCCAATGTGTATCTTTGAAAGGCGCCTTTACACCATGTTCGAGAACTTTTGAACACACATGAACCTAATTGCCATTCCCAGAGGAAAGACATCACAAATGCAAGTGCTAGATGTTATGGTTCTCACGACTTTCCAAAATTTTGAAGAAAGGAATATAACGAATGGCTATTGGCTGGAAACCATAATCTACTCTACTGAGAAAGATTAGGGAAATGTCTGTCACTGTATTGGTGAAGTGAATCAAAGCAGCTTGGGAAAAATTCACTGTAGAGTCTATTGTGCTTGGATTTAATGGATTCTGTACATATATCCAACAGTTAATTTTACTGTAGGGTCTTAGATTCTGTCCTGTTAGGTGAGACTTAGTAATTTCGGCATATTCAATCTTTGTCCATCCGAAACCTACCTTAAATGATAGAATTCAGTCAATAATTCACTAATTTGGTTTTCCTTTTTTCGCCCTAAGTATTTGATCTAACGTTTCAGATCTGCTTAATGTTACCACTATTTTTGCTTTCAGGATTGGTCTGCTGAGGG
The DNA here is from genome assembly GCF_022747635.1 of Hetaerina americana. Classification (NCBI taxonomy): domain Eukaryota; kingdom Metazoa; phylum Arthropoda; class Insecta; order Odonata; family Calopterygidae; genus Hetaerina; species Hetaerina americana. The sequence continues at coordinate 5,172,678 of NW_027286070.1, forward strand.
TTACCAGCTCTGGATGGTTCAGCAACCATGCTTAGACCATACTGGATTAGACAACAATATCAGGGGACTCGGCTCCTTGAAGTCTGACGGAGATTCTGTTATTGTCCTTGACTTTGTCAAAAGTGCTCTCTCTGTTAATCCCTGCATGGTATGTACCTTTGTAATTTTATTTTGCTCCTTCATTTGATGTAGAATTTCATGTAAGATTGCTGAGCATCTTTTTTGTTGTCCGTTGAAAGTTTTTATGTGTTCTTCTTGAGTTGCATGACATAAATTGAAATTTTGGCTGTCATTTTGAAACTAGAAAATAAATGAGTAAATTTCAATGAATTTGCCAAATTTATTAATAATGTAGTGGCCTTGTGGGTGGAGCTATGACTACTGAGGAAATAGCTAAATTTTAACAATTCATAAAATTAAATTTGAATATATTTACCCTAATAAATGAATATCGTTATCCCAGTGTGTAGAGTATTAGGCTATGCATATGAAATCCTGGGATCAAATCTGAGGGATGACTCAGGATGAACTCTTATAAACCATAGATGTGAGTTTTAAGAAATTTCCTAGGTACATGCTATGAAGGAATTGTCTCTCTTGGTGGTGTGTCGGTTAATTCTGAATGCAGACTGTTGATTTTGAATGTCTAATGTTGAAGTATTTTAGAGACTCACGATATTTTGAAGAACATCACCTAGAGAAGGATGGAATTCAATAGTGAAATAATGTACTATGAGGTATTGCTTGTTTTGAAATGATGGTTAAACTGATGGGAACCAAAGATAATTGCAAATGGAGGGAATATTTGAAATCCTAGAATGAAAACAAATGAAGGCATTTGATTGTATTTTGAATTATGTATATTGGAGTAACAAAATTAGGCTGTCAATTATTATTGTTATTATAATCTTGTGGTCATGGACTGTGGGAGTATTAATCATATACCCGTATCGTTTACCTCTATGGCATAAAAAAATGGTTTGCAACCCAAAGGTTGGTTGTCATAGATGAGGTTAGAGCACACCCAATTCTAATACCTGTTACAACATGCAAAATTTGCTCACCAACAGGGTAAATATTAGTCAGTTGGGCCAGTACTTCTCCTGCAGTTTCTCAGGAAGATCTGCTACCCAAAATGGCACACTTGAGGTGAAGGTGATGGTGTTCAGGGGAATTACCTGGAATCAAACCCAAGCCCTCTGGTCTGTCTCAGGGCCCACTGCCCACTGGAACGTCACTGAAGTTGGTGTGTCAATGTGATGCAATTTATTCCTTGCAGAGTCACCAGGGACACATCTGCCTGCAGGGGGATGACCGCCTGTACATCAACCTGGGTGGGAGGGTGGGCGGGGCAAGGAGAGGTAGCCGGAGGGGGGGTGGGAGAGGAGGGGCCCCACCCTCATCCCCCCACCACTCTTCCTCGTCGCGATCATCGTCAACCACCTCATCCTCCTTCTCCTCCCCCCTCCCCATCCTCCCCAACCATTTTGGCACAGGCGCGGCAGTGCGTCCAATGCCTGCAGGGGGGCACGGGGTGGGTGTGGGTGGCGGGAGGGCCAGTGTACAGGGTGCCAGCAGCGGAGGTGTGGACGAGGGGGAGGAGGGGTGCGTAGAGGAGGAGGATGAGGAGGAAGGTGGTGGGGTGGGGTGTGCCGCAAGGGGGGAGGGCAAGGTGGATGGTGCGGCAGAGGCATTCATGGGGAGCAAACAGTGGATCATAGTGCCCATACCGTCCTCTTACCTTGGCACCAACTGGCCAATCAGGGTAAGTAGGAGGGAGTTGCACTTTGGAACCATCCATGCACCAACCATTCCTCAGTTCACTTTTGGAGAGGATATTGTGGATTCAGCAATTCGCACACTCCATGCTAACTGGGGAAAGAGAGAGTTTTGGCTGTGTCATTCTTTTTATAAAATCTTATATAAGTTTCTGTGAAGAACCATATTATTTTTCTTTAAAAAATGAAAGTATTGAATTCTAATTATGGGATTTAAACCAGTGTATGGATATGGGGGTTTTATTTGTCTTATTCTGCTCGCCACTTACAAAATCCTCTACAAGCATTTATAAGTTGTTACTTGTGTTCAGATATTGAAGCTCATTCACCTTCTCAGGGAAATTGCTTAATCTGTGCCTCTCACCCTGGAAGGAAAGGGATTTTTTAAAACCACGTATTCAAGAATAAACTCTGAGAGGAGATGATTTTGAGAGTACTTCTTTATTAAGAATTTCAGAGGCACATAGATAATATGTTCAAAATAACTTATCAATGCAATATGTAAACATCAGATAATAAATATATCCTTATCTTTGGTCACAAAATGGAAAATAAATGGAGATAGTAATGTGTTGGTTACATCAGATTTTTGAAAATCTTAGAATGAAGATTTTGAAAGTAACTGCTCCAGTTGGAACTTTAAAAGAAATAATCATTAGATCACCTTACCCTCAAGGTGAGGGGATTCTGTATTAGTAGAGGGAAACTGGGGTATATTTCCCTATGCAAAAGCTTTCATGATTTGAAAAAAAAAGGTGTTCGAGGCAGTCATTTGGCTTTGTAAAATCCTAAATTTGATGGAAATTCTTCCCATGCAGTATGCAGCAGTGGGCGCTGATGGGCAGGGTGTGGTGGTGGCGGGTCGTACTGGTCTGGCTCATGTCACACTCCCCACATGCCGCTGGCGCCTCTTTGGCAATGAAACCCAGGAGCGAGACTTTGCTGTCACTGGAGGTCTTCTGTGGTGGAAGCCATATGGCAACAGCAGAGGCTCTGCTTCCTTGTCTGGTGAAGTGGGAGGCGATGGGTTAGTAGTAGCCTTGAAGGCATTTTGTCCATCCGTATATGTGTCGAACCTGATGAGAAAATTTAATAATTCATGGTAGCATTCACTGTCACCCACTCCAGGAAAGCATGATTGCATGTAGTTCTGGTTCTTGAAAATTTCTGATCAATAATTTACCCATGTACCCTCACTATGCAGTCACTCTTACCATTCTCTTTGATCAAACATATTTATACTGCTCCTCCAATTATAATGCCATTATTTATACCATGGGTTGGAATATACCACAGATCTTACATCCTTATACTGTCATTATAAGAATTTTCAGGTTTGGAATTGCGTGGTCATAAGTTGTAAATTCTTCCCCAGAGTATATTTTCATTCTGTAATTGGGTTTAAAAAAGAAATAATGTGCAGATTCACTGAAAAGTTCAGGGCAAACTGCAATATGTGCCTAGATTGCTCTTTGGTTTCTGTTTGGATTCTGTTTGATGAGAAAAATTCACTTGGTTTGTGCCATCCATGCATGCATATAACACCTGTGATTGTTTTGACTGTTGTCTCAGTAATGTGAATTTTTTTGTGGTTATGTTTGTACTGCATACAAAGCTGTGACTCTTTTGTTCTGTAGTTGCTCTCTCAAATGTTCTTCAGGATTCTAAAAAATCCATATTTCACAAAAGGGCGAGGGCCTAACCACATTGACACACTGGTTCCCCATTAAATTATCCAAGTTTAGCCATGTTAGACCCAGATGGAGTTTTGATGAGTGACTTCCATAACTTAACCATGGTGCCCTGGTTCCTGGCTGTATGTGGCAGGCACATTAAACCTAGGATGGCACAGGATGGTCGAGAGGAGTTAAGCACCTGGGGCTCCTGTCGAAGGCTGCATCCCCCCTTCAGCAGTCAGTCAAATGTTTTCCATAAAAGTTGATGGAATCAGTTGAAGTGTGGGTATCTTATAACGCAGGTCTCAATTTAATCCCCCAAAATCTCCTGGTATAATCAGGGAGTGATGTACTGCCATTTTGGATGCATTCCTCCTCAATTTCATTCTATATGTTACTTTTCACCAAGTCTCCAGGGCACAATGTAGATGCTGTGGCCCCCTTCCAACAATTATGCATCTTTGACATTCCTAAAAATGGATGCCTTTATACTCCCAATCATTACATTTGCCTTATCCATGCATTCATCTTTCATATGACATTTTTTAGCTGTCCTTCCACTGTATACTCTCTGCACGCTTTAGTTTTAATTCATGTCGTATGCTTTATTTTAGAGTAAGGGCACACACAAATTGAGTATGATGTTTCCATGTCATCCCTTGTCGTTGTGTCACATTCAGTCATATGCTTGTTTTTCTCCTATCATGCAGTACTCATATAGCATTCAATGGTTGATATTTCTCTCAATAGTATCTCCAAACTAACCAGAATTTACATTGATATACCACTTCTTTGCAGTTAATTTACGTTTACATATCCATGTATTTCTAAGTTGTCAACTGAAGTGAAAACAGACAATCCATAATTACCTTTTCAAGCATAATATGAAATTAAGCTCTTCATATTTTGTCTAATGTTACTATCTGACTTCTTTCTATCAGCCAGAATAAACAAAAACTCAATGCTGTCACCAATAAAATGCTTATCAGAGTACTTAACAATGATATGAAAATGGAATGATAAAAATGTGAGATGATTTTTTGCAGTAAATTTGGTTTATAGTTAGTAGTACTAAAATTTTAGTCTTATGTGTGAAAATTGGGAGATGATGCATAATTTTCAAATATAATACAAAAGTATTACGCTTACTCTCAATTATGTGATTTTTTTAGTTCCTCTCTTTTTCTTTCACTCTTGATTAATAAAACTAAGCTTTGAAAAAGTTTTTCCTGAGACTCAATCACTTTGTTCAAGTGTGTTGATTCCCCTCCCACTTTCTCACGCTCCAGCCCTTCGATGATGGAGGCACCGTCCCTCAAGGATGGGGGCCCTGTGGTCATTGTTGCTGGTGTCTACAACGTAGCCCGTGACCGGGACGAGGTGCGTGCATACCCACGGGAGGGTCGCCTTGAAGATTCAACGGCCGGCGTGGCAAGGGTGGGTGCACAAGTTCTCTTGCTGGATGCTCTTGGCCCAACACTCCTGGCATTTACAGCTGATGCCCGACTCTGCCTTATCCGTGCCACGCAAGCCTCCACTTCCCTGAGCAATGGCTTTATCCCATCGGCATCATCCACCTCAATACCAAACTCCGGTGGCAAGACGCTGACCTCATCAGGTGCCCCTGGTAAGTACTGGCACAGAGGTTACTGTCTCCTCATTGCTAAGTGGGATGTAGCCAGCCAGCCTTGGAAACTGGGGAAAAACCAGTCATAGGAATATTCTTGGAAAAGTCCCGGAGAAACCTGGATTTGAGCAATAAAACCTGGAATTTTGAAGAATTAATGTTTTTTAATAGGAAAATCAGTAATATGATAAGAAATGAGTGATTTGATTTTAATATAAATGGCTAACCTAGCATTTTTTTAATTAGCATCTTTCAATATTTTAAATATCCCACAAGAAGATTTGATTTCAGTATAAATGACTAATCTAGCATTTTATTGAATTAGCAGCTTTCAATATTTCAAATATTCTTCAGGAAGATCTGTTGCATCTGTGTACATAGGACTAATGATTTTGATTTTACTTTTCATTGTTACTATTATTTTTATTCACTTATGACTGTCTTCTTGCAGGGTTTTCATCAGGAACATTTTTAAAACTCTGCACAAAATATTTTCAAACTTAATACAAAAAAATTTATGGTTGTAATCTAGTAATCTCGCCTGGTGTTTCATATTACCTCATAATCTCTTACTCCTCCATTAGACTCGTTATTATTAATTGTATCTCTGTATTTAATCTTCAGCATCCACCTCCACTGCTAGGGGTTCATTTCTCAAAATACTCGTTTATAAGTCATAAAAAAAATCGCAAGCTTCATGTAAAATTGATGCTATATATAAAAATATACCTGATGATGCCGCAAGTCAGTGAAACGTGTTATACCTTATAATAAAAATCTGTGGAAAAGTACAAAGTCTTTTTAGTATCAATATGAAATACTTCCAGCAAATGAAGCCTGAAACTATAAAATTGCCCAAATCAGACTGTGTAAAGTTTTGGTAAGTAATTGATGTTGTAAGACTTTTACTTTCATACTATGGCAAGTTTAGGGAGATTACTGGTACTTGTAAATTAATTTCATCATCATTGGTAATATACCTTATATAGCTAGGTTTTGGTCAGTTCCCAACTCCTATTGTGTGTTGTGTATCATGTGGATATCCTTTGGTTTGCCCTGCAATATCTTCTTTTATTCATCATATTTCTAACTTGTCTTTATGCTGTTTTTGAAGCCTTTCTCTTCGTAACTCTCCCTGCTTACCTCACTATTTACCTTCTATCTTAGCCTCATATTCCATCCCACTTTGCATCTCAAAATCACCCCTGGTGTCATTTTGTGTTTTGTTTGAATATCTTTTAGCATCTACCTCTCTCCTACCTCATGTTTAAATTGACTTGTGCATTTGTGAAACGTGACCCGGGTTTCTAGTTCCCACCCTGATGCACAAGGTGCTTTGTCTCCTCACATAGGCTCTCAAGGTGCCTGCCTGGAGTTGGTGCGCCTCCAGGAGATTGACATCTCTGCTCTCTGCATCCACGCCGCTTGTGTGGTGTCTGTCTCGCTTACATCACTGAGGGCAGAGACAAGTCGCCCGCCACCCTCAAATGCCCGCCTGACGTGCTGGAAGCGTCACCGCAAAAAGTCTCGCCTTGAGGAGGACATGGAGGAGGATGTGATGCTGGGTGAAGAGGAGGAGCTGGAATCGGAAGAGGATGAGGGTGGTGCAGAGGGGGGTTGGGGAGAGGGCGAACTGGAGAGCATCGTGCTGAATGTGAGTGGGCGCCTCATGATGGTCCAGCGGGACCGTGGCGTGGAGGTGGATGAGGAGGGAGGGGAGAGGGATGTCACCAATGGGGAGGGAGAGTGGAATGGATCTGGTGCTGTGGTACCTCCATTCCGGTGGGTGGGGGCCCAGCAGGGTGCCACGGCACATGGAGGGAGTGTGGATGGGGAGCTGGTTGGTGCAACAGTGCTTGCCTCTGGTGTGGAGGGTGTTTGGGCTCCTAGGGGGAGCGGCAGGAGGAAGCCTCAGCTGCGGCAGGCATTATGGCTGTATTGTGGTGCTGCAGGGGCAAGGGTGTGGCTACCCCTCCTCCCAAGGCCAGGGCGCAGGGCTGGCCATGAGGGGGCGCACTCATTCATGGCCAAGAGGATCATGTTACCATTCCAACTGCGAATCTACCCACTGGGTGAGTCTCAGAGTCACACTTCTCTTCTTCTCTGCCAGTCAGTGATCAGATGTAACACTGACTGGAATGTGCACATTTATGTAACTCAATCCCCTTGGCACAAGCAGTGTGTCTGCTAAAAAACGTTACAGCTTAAAAATTTTCAATAATATATACCCCATCCTTCCAACTTTTGTGATTCTTCTCCATTGATTCAATATAAAGATAAGTGTATGCATGAAGGTACAATGTGACAATAGTGAGATTCAACTCACATGGTAATTATCAATGAAAATTATCATAAAATAAAAGGTCTATCCATGAAGGATCCAGCTCTGCAATATTTTGAGAAAAATAACCCAGTTAGAAGAATGAGGCGGCCTTAGTTGTCCCCTTTGAAGCATTCTCATTGGAACCTCACACTTATCCCAGCATCTCTTCCACTTTCCAAAACAATCTGCAAAGTCCTTTGCCGGAATAGTCATCAGCTGCCCCGTCGCATTCTCTTTTATCTCATTAAGTGTCAAGAATTTCATTTGCAGTTGCAGGGGACTTGCTCCAAGCCACAAACAATGACCCTGAAACAAAAGCCCAATCTCCTCAACAGGTAGTTGAGGAGATAAAGGAGAATGCGTCAATGCAGCTTTTGACCATTCTGAAGAAGGAATTTGTCAATTGTTTTAAAAAGTGGAAGAGGCACTGGAATAAGTTTGTGAGGTCCCAAGGGGAGTACTTCAAAGGGGACTAAGGCCTCCTAATTGTTTTAAGTAGGCTTTTTTCTCAAAATATTGCATGGCTGGGTAGTTTCCAGATAGGCCTCATACATCCTGATTAGCAAATGATCAGGGGCCTTCTCCAGAGACTTGTTACGGTAGACGAACTCTTATGACTCTGCTTCAGTTACTAAAGCAGTTTGTTTGAACAGATGAACGTAAAAACTTAATCTGAATTGAAGCTTCTACATTTCACTTTCTGATTTTTACCTATTCTCAATGTTATGCTCTCAGCTTCTGTTGTCCATGTCACAAGAGGGATTGTAATGAAACAAATCATAATTTTATCTGTTTGTAAGATCATTAATCCACATAGTTTGCTTGCACTAATCAATTGACAAAATTTATCATATCATAGCTGCACATGACAGGTGTTTAAAATTAATGGATGCACAAATGAATAGAGTGTTTCATATTGATGATTAAAAGTAATCTTAACCACTGGATCCACTAGAAAAATCAGGATTATCATCTTTACTTTCATAGTGAATCAAGTGAAAAATCTAATTGAGACTTGAATAGTTATGATGATTTGGCAGAAATATGGCAATTTCTCAGTATTCAAATTGAAATCAAACAGAAGGTAAATTATAATTGACTTATTAATTTTAAGGTGATCCTATCCTTAGTTGTGTTTATACCACTGTTTAAATATGACTGATTTTTTTAAATCTTTTCTTTTCAAATACCCATCCTTAAATCACACCATGGACTTCAGCCATCCTCTTTGAAGACGCAATACTGTTGGGAGCTGAAAGTGATACGACTGTTTATTCAGCTGACCCATCTCTACCTTTCTCGCTTCCATTTTGTTTAGTCGAGAGAACGGTACGTAATGAGTTACAGTTTCTGACAGTAATGCTTTTTACCTTCATTATTGAGCAATAACAAAGTTCATGCTTTCACAAAATCCTCCTTGAATGCCATTATTGAGTGCATGAATGTATAAATTTTGATGGTGTTCCATAATTTTGCATAAATATTTCATTGAAACATTTCTCTGATGGTGGATCCTTTTGCGTTCCACTTTTAATTCATCAGTAGCAATATCTGGAAGAGTTAAAATGAGTATGTATCTGGGGACTTTTGGTCAGATGGGATTGAGTGAAAAGGTATAGCCCATCTTCAGTGGGGATTATATTTACATTCATCCAGATGACTTACATTAACATAATACATACTTATTCCTTAAGATGTGTCATCAAACTTTTGAACTTTTTTAGCCAGAGTCAACTTTGGTGACTATTATCTGTTATAATGTGTAATTTATATTTGAAAGTGATATATTTGCTGGCTCCACAAACTGTTCCAATCTCCTTTGTTGATGCAACCGAATGTAATGAATGTTGTATTCAATTTTTTTGCAGAGCCAGGTGTACTTGCACCAGATTCTCCGCCAGCTGCTTCGTCGCAATCTGGGCTTCCACGCTTGGGAGATAGCGCGTTCGTGCACTGCACTCCCCTACTTCCCGCATTCGCTTGAACTCCTGCTCCACGAGGTGATGAGCCATTCCATACTCACAGCCCATTTATTTCTGTTGCGTTCTCCTCTCCTCCCCATTCCCCCCTCCACATCTCTGCCTCAGTATGAGTTTCTGTCTCCAGATATCAGGATCTAGTTTAGTTGGCTTATTTTTTTTATCCCTTTGGGGTCAAACCTCCCTTAGCAACTTTTGTTAAGCTGTGAGGTGTGGCCACAGTGGGTTAAATAAATTTTGAAGGAGGAGGTACCCAAGTTATTTTAAGTTGCAGTTAATTAACAAACAGGGCCATAGAGTTATTAAAATACCTAGAATATGGGGAGGCAACTGAGATGTGAATGTTATATTCAAGATTTTAATATGTGGTTAAAATACTAATTCTATGATTTGAATGCTAATGCCAAGGGAATAAATCCAACCTCTCATCACTAGAACAGGGGAAAGACATTAGAAATTGAGAGAAATTGACAGCTTCCCTGCTGATTAATGTTACTCATCATTATATGCAATGCTAATTCATTTGGGGAACAATAGTTGTGTTGCCTCAAGCCCATTTTTGTTCATGTTTATTTGTTCCTTGGACTGCAGTTTTTCTTCTGTAATGCTCCTTTAATATAAACTTTGTCCTTTTGCATGAATTAGGAGAATGCATTAAATAATAGGCGCCACTATTTTAAGAACACAAAAATGTAATAGCAAAGAGAGAACTACTAGTTACTGAATCGTGCATTGCCATAACCTTTGTGATTGACAATTTTTCATTTGACAGAGATTTGAATTGCTGAAATGACAAAACTAGAACATAAAAGAAATCAACTTATTAAACATTTTATTGATACGTTTTCACTGTCAATGGACACTGTAATCATATAAAAATGTGAAATTCAAATAAATAAATTAATAATATGTTGTTATAAGATAAAAAGTATTTATAAACAAAATGATAGGTTCAAAATGTCATATACAAGGGGATGATCTGAAAAGTTCTTGGCCTCGCCCATGGATGGCATCACTAAAACATGATTTTTTTATCTCATGTTATGCAACTTTGAGCAGACACGGTGTGAAATTGCCAACTATTTCATTCAGCAGTTTGCTGTAAAGAGTCATTTGAATCAGTTGCAGTGAATGTGTTGTTAGAAATGGAAAATTCGAGTATCATACGGTGATAAAATTCATTGTAAAAGGTTTAAATTCACCAGGGATTGTGAATGTGTACAGGGGCTCTTCTCTTTCAATTTCCACCATTAAGAAATCAGCAGCCGAGTTTAAATGTGGCCGTGAAAGCCTCCAAGATGATCCATGTGAAGGATATCTGAAAAGTGGAGCCACCCCAGAAATCATTGAAAAAGAACACAATATAATTTTGGAGCATCAGTTTACAAAGGTGCATGAAATTGCTAATAATGTAGAGATATCAAAAGACCACATGACAAAGCTATGCAGGATGGATGCTGTGTGTGCTCACTGCTTCTCCAAAGAAGACAAAGATGGTGCTGTCAGTAGGAATGGTCATGTGTCGATATTTTGGGTTGCAAAAGGTATTCTGTGGATTTTCTATCTTAAAAAAGGTAAAGCAATATGTGGAAATTGCTAATAATGTAGAGGTATGACCACATGACAAAGCTTTATGCAAGATGGGTGCCGTGTGTGCTCACTGCTTCTCCAAAGAAGGCAAAGATGGTGCCGTCTGTAGGAGTGGTCATGGTGTCGATTTTTTGGGTCGCAAAAGTAATTCTGTGGAATGCCTATCCTAAAAAAGGTAAAACAGTAAGTGGGGATTAATATTTTGGCTGTCTAATGAAACTGGATGCAAAAATTCCTGAAAGTAGACCCCCTTGCTGAGGAAAGGAACCATCTGGAAAATGCACCTACGAACAAAAATGTCTTGGCGATGGGAAAATTGAGTGACTTGCACTACTATGAAGTGCTGGAACATCCACCTTATTTAAGGATTCGGTTACCTCAGACTTCCACCTCTTACAAAAACTCAAACACCTCTCTGGTGAACATTTTTTGTCAAATCAAGAAGCAATTATGACGGTAGACAGGTACTCAGACAGTTTTTGGAAGAACACTGCAAAGATGAAATAATGACACTCAAGCACCCCTGGATGAAGTATATTAATAATAAAGGTGATTATGTTGAAAAGTAAAACTTTTTTGGAAACATAAATTTATCATTTTCATCGTCAAGCCGAGGACTTTTCAGACCACCCTCATAATCCCCATTCTTACAATTTTTGTCTTATGTACTAAATTATTTTAAAATTTATATTCAGTCTTCCTCAAATATTTATTCTTTTATTAAAATTTTATTTGAACATTGCTTTAGCTTGTGTAAGAAACCATTGTGTTATTTTTTGATGACTCAAAACTAACTGAAATCATTGGTTTATTCTGGGCGCAAGGTGTTGGAGGAGGAGGCAACAAGTAAGGACCCTCTTCCGGATGCCCTGCTGCCGGGTGTGGTGGAGTTCATTGGTGAGTTCCCACGGGAGAGGCCACGGTGCATAGTGCAGTGTGCAAGGAAGACAGAGGTGGCGCTGTGGCCTTGCCTCTTTGCCGTCGTTGGGAGACCACGCATCTTGTTTGAACGTTGCCTGGCAGCCGGCCAGCTCCGAACGGCTGCCTCCTACCTCATAATTCTACAGGTGGGTGCAGGTATCTTCCCAGAGATTTCTCAGAACCTTGAACAATGTCAATGATTATGACAGTTACAAAAAAACCCTCCCAAGTAGTCGTTTGTGATTTCTTGTAGTTGTTCTAAATGATAGGATGACACCAAATAAGTTGCATGTAAGTCAGATTAGATATGTATGTTCTCAGGCAAAATGTTGTTTGGAATGTTTGGTCACTAGTCTTCCAGTCGATCGAAATCCACAAAATGCACTTGAAAATTTCTTTTTTTTGAAAAATTTGCACCATATTGATTTATTTTTTGAGTGAGTGGTATTTCAAAGAATGTGGATTGGGTGGTAGGCAACCATGAAATATTATTGTCACTGTAAGAGAATGAATGAGAGGTAGGTGATTTTGAGGGAATGAGTGGAAGCTGATTCACTGCCTGAGAAAAAATAGTTTTAGAGAAAGGGGTAAGGCAGGTAAAGCATGGGTGAAGGTGTAGGAAGTATGTCTCATGACGAGAAACAGTCTCCAAAATAGAAGAGCATTAGGAAAGCAACTAGGTTGGCAAAAGTATTCCCATGATAAAAGAAAGAACTTGTTAAATATTCTTATGAATACTAAGAAAGTCTTTTTTACTGTGCATATCCTGAAAGGTAATAACAAAAAGGGTATAGGGAATATCATATCTTGGTGCGTATATTGGTGTCATTGTTGTGCTTGCATTTTTAAGAACTCTTTCATATCTTTTTTAGAACTTGGAGAGTTCCTCGGTTAGCCGTCAGCATGCCACTCAGCTGTTGGATGCCGCCCTTGAGCAGGGGCGGTGGGAACTCTCACGGGACTTGGTCCGTTTCCTGCGTGCAATTGGTTGGTTGATGACACCTGTTACTCATGTTTTTCTAGTTCTCTCATTAACATAATTTTTGGATTATTGGAGTGTTCACATTTACTTGTTTTTTTTTAAAGTCATTAGTCATTTTTCTTAAATTTGGTCTATAATTCCTTCTTTTTTTTCACCTTTTCTTAGGAAATTGCTTGAATTCTGCATATTTTCATTTTAATATTAATTTTTTACTCATGTATTTTGATAATGACTGACATGTTGTGATTGATTTGAACTGAATTTAATTGTTGTGCTCAGTGCAATATCATCCAAGATATTTTTATAATTTTTAGGTAAAGTTCGACCTGGGGCGAGCAGTTTTTTTTTTTTGTAAATTTTCTCAAGAAATCTTGAGTTGTTTGCATCAGGGACACTTTGTTTGCTCAAGGTCACTTACCTAACCCTCACACATGCTTTCTAGTCATCTTTCACTCATGTATAATGCTTATGGAAAAGGAGCTTAGTACTAGGCTCTCTTTTACCATCTATCTCCTTAGTTATTGAATGCCATCTGAGTGTAAAGTTATCATTCCCTTTTCAAAGTTAAAGTACTTGAAAGAAATGTGTTAACCAACCTAGAATAAGATTGTAATCTCTTTTTTAATTTGAAATTATCCTGGACAACATTATTTTTGAATAAGTAGCATAATAAAAGACAATTGATTGCAAGGTAGTAGGCAAGGATGAGAATATTGTGTTGAAACCCCAATGAATTTCCATGGGTTACACTTCAGATCTTTTTGTTTATTTACCATTCCACTTTGATGCATGATTGAGTTTTGAAGAAGCCATTTCTCAAGGCTGCAATTTTCATTTCTTGTAATGTTAATGAGTTAGGTTTCTTTCACAATTATTTCCCATGAAATTTAGTATCATTTTATGCTTTTAGAGATGATATTGCCGTGAGGTTGCATAATAATATTTGGTGTAAGTGAGCTGAGAGTTGCCTTTGCTTGTTTCTATGCAGATCCCACGGACGTGGAGTCACCTCGAGCATCATTCTCTCTCTTGCCGTCCAAATTTGGGGTTGGGTCACCCCACCCACCCACGCCCGCCGTCTTATGCCCCAATGAGGAGGACCTCTCCCTACTGCTGGGCACCATGCAGGTTGGTGCATTCTTACTCCACTCTTAGCCTCCATGCATGCTCAGGAGATAGATGCTTGGTGATTTTTAAAAAAGAATACAAAGTTATAAAACAAAGGCATTTAAAAAATTATATCATGTAATGTGAATAATTATGGGCAAAACTACATGCCACACTCTAGAGACAAAAGAACAGTCGAACAGTGGATTTCCAAAGGTCACCTTTTGAAATCCACTGCTCCGAGGAAGACGAAGACTGTGAAATCGGCTGACTAGGTGATAGCCATGATTTTTTGGGATGCACACAGAATCATACACATCAATTACTTAGTAAAGGACATGGAGAGCATTATTATTGAATGGAGAGCATTATGCATTGGTATTGAACTATTTTATTGAAGAAATCAAGAAAAAATGTTCCTATTAGGTAAAGAAAAAAATCTCTTCCATCAAGATAATGCATGGGTACCCACCTATGCATATTTGAAGGCAAAAATTATTGAATTAAAGTTTTAAGTTGTTACAACATCCACCATACTTACCAGATTTGGCCCCCAGTGACTTTTTTCAAAACATCAAACAAGAATGTCATCACCAATACAGTTGCCTATTTTGAAAACCTTCTGGAATCCTACTTTTTGGATGGCTTAAAAATGTCGGAGGAATGCTGGGAAAAGTGTATCAAGCTAAAGAAGATTGTTGAAAAATAAAAAATCTTCACAAAATAATGTTTACCTTTGTTTTTCTGAGGACATGTTGAATAACCCAAGTGCCTGAATTGGTTGATGAAACTCTGGGTTTTGTCATATTTTATTACCAGTGGGCTATGAAAGTTATCTAAGATGTTATGTCATGAATTACCTGCCCTAAAATGATTCTACCCACATTATGATTGCAACTTACCAACTCTGGTTTGTATATTTATAAATCTGGATTCTATTTCCTATTTCATGATTCTATTTTCCATATCATATTAACAGTGTTGTTCATTTCAACTTCAAGCATATTGCCCAGTGTAACAGAAAGATCCATTTGGTCAACTTATGATATTTAACTACTCTTGATATTAATGCTGGTAGTTGTCATTTAAAGTTATTTTAGGATCGATATGCAGGATAACCACCATGACTTTTCTAAGATTCACTTAAAAAGACAACCTGAGCCCAGACTGACCCTGCAATACAATAAACCCTTCAATATATATAGATTTCTTAAAATTATCCATATTTGTCGTGGTTAATGTGAAAAAGTAATCAGTTGGTAGCAACCTATCATCATTTCGATCAGTACTTATGAAATTAATGATCAATTATTAAAAGCCGCCAATGCATGCCACTCTTCAGGAAAAACTCGTATGTAAATTCCAGCATAGGGTCTAAATGTAGTAGGTCTGAAGTGGTTTTTTTCTCTTCCACTTTGTTTGATGGGGAAAGGTGTCGAGGGGCCGAAGTTTCAGCACCACATCCACTCCCAAGACCCAAGGCTGGGGTGCTGCGTCTTCAGACCCCAAGGCAACTGGGTCATCGTCAGGTCCTGAGCCTTCGCCTCAGTCTCCCATGCTGCCACTCTCCTCTGCTGGAATCAAGGCCGGCCACCGCGAAGTGATGCGCTCCAACAGCGAGAGCCGTTCGGTTGGGGGCAGCTCAGGGGGTGGGGGTCTTACCGAGCGAATCCGGAAGAAATCAGAGCCAGGCAGTACTGCTAGTTCTCAGCAGCGGAGGGAGGAGGAGGAACCGTACCTGGACCTGGTCTTGCAGCGGCATGCCAGGAAGCTGCTCAAGGCAGGTCGCCTGGGAGACCTGGGTCGTCTCTCAGCCTGGCATGCACCCTACTTTGGCCTGGTCAGCTGGCTGCGCAGTGAGAAGGAAGGTGCAGCCCGCCTGCCGCACCCTCCGGAGGTGGCACTTAGGTCGCTGCATGCCAACCTGAGGTGGCCATTCCCTGATCCTCCACGCTCTCCATCCAACGCACCTTGCCCGAATCTACCCTCGATGGCCACCAAGCTGGCGGGAGATTCCCGTAAGTGACTGGATTTTGGTGGATTCTGCACTTGGTGGGAATAGGAGCTTCTTTGCCTGTCACCTTATTCTCTTGGAAAGCTAATCTCTGAGACATAATAAGAAGTGCCCTATCTTACTCTGTAAAAAGCATTAGTGATCATGTAAATACTTACCTTGGTGAATATCGAAATGAATTTGCAGAAAAATCTACTATTCATCAGCAATCATAATTCCATATCCTGTTGCTCAGTTTCAACTTTATATAACTAGTAGTTTAGAAACTTAGTGTGCTATGCAATGAAGAGAGTCTCTGTTTTTAATACTTATGCAGAGTACTTTAATGATGAAATATTATTAGTATTTAGAATTTGATCTGAACTAAATAAAAATTAATTAAATTTTTAAAAATTTGTAAAATTTACATTTCATCGCCTATATTTATTAACAATTTGTGTTTTAAAAATTCATTTTTATTGCCACGTTTAATCCTGTGTTAGATCTATTGTATCAACTGCAAAATAAATTATTCTAAAATATCCCCACCATAGTCTTAACTGCTATTTAAGAGAATAAACCAGACCCTTTTTGCTCCCAGGGTCATCATCATCTGGTATCCATTCGCTGCCAACTCCAATAGATGAAGGCGTTGGCAATTTCGATGTCAAGAGGGGTTCATTGCCAGGCGTTAAAACATCACAAACTCTCCCAGCGGCCATCACTGCAGAAGTGTACCCCATGAGGCATGCTCAAGTTCTGGAAGCCCAACTTATGCCGCACCACGTTTCATCCCCAGGTAAAATCCCCCCACCCATCCCATGAGCCTGTCGTCTCCCAATATCTCTCTCCAATGCACAGGAAAGAAGATGATGGAATCAACCCCAAGTACTAT
Organism: Hetaerina americana; assembly: GCF_022747635.1. NCBI lineage: Eukaryota > Metazoa > Arthropoda > Insecta > Odonata > Calopterygidae > Hetaerina > Hetaerina americana. Next base: position 5,189,549 of record NW_027286070.1, read on the forward strand.
GATACCTGGAAACATGGGCTATGGCATTATTAAGAATATCAAGGGTTTGATAATTTTTGTTATCATTTTCTGTTATTCTCCCATTGAAATTAATCATATTTTTTTGAGAAACTTTTATCTCATACCAGTTGCTATGTGCCTTCCAGAAATATGGCTGCGATCAAACTCATTTATAACAACTTCACAGCTAGTGAAAGCAAGCAAAAGAATTGATTAGAAATTATGCATTAATATTGAGGAGAGTATCACAGTTAAAGTGATTACTGAATTCAAAGAGCCTTACAAGATATAGTGAGCCAATTTTTATTTCAAATGAATGAGCAGCACTAAACCCATACCAAGGACTAAGACTGTCGCACATATAATTCCTGTAATTGCCTCCTCCTACCTCCTTCCATTTATCCTTCCACATTCCTAGCAGTATCAGTTAATGACCATTTTGAAAATTATTTGTTGCCATATGTAGTGATTTTTGGTACATCCAATTCATTGAACATTTATTCATTATGTTTTCTTTATTGTTTTAATCATCTATTTATAAGTGTAAGGATGTGTTGTCCAGGGGAAGAGCATTGTACTACTGACCAGAGGGCCCAGGTTCTATTCCTGGGGTTCCCTCTGGGCACCCTCAGCATCACATGAGCTGTATGATTTTTTAAGGCTATCAGATCTTCCGGGGAAATAATAGGTGAGATGGGGAAGGGAACTGGCCATCCTACTTATCAAATTGAATATAAAATACACCTAGAACAAATATACCTTGAAAATATAGAATAGTATGAATTTCATGTGCTGTATAGAGGTTTAGTACTAGGTGATCCCTTAATTATCAACCAACCTTCTGGTTTATAACTGTGGTTTGGTATCTATTTTATACATTATAGATACATTTGACAGTATTTTAGGATGTGAAGTTCTTAAACATATCCATTTCATGCTGCAGGTGCCACCAGCCTGTAAAACCTTGAAAATATAGAATAGTCTAGAGGTCTTTCCCTATTCTGATAAACTGGTCTTTAGGGCAGGTTCATTTACATTGGTTTTTGGTGAGCCTGGAAAAATTGTTTGGCACATCTGTTGTAGGAAATGCATTGGTCTAAAATTGCTGAAAATTATTGGTCACTGCATAAGTACACTCTGTATTTTTCATTGAAGTATCAGTACTGATATAAATTTATTGTGAAATATGTGTAGTGTACAGTAAATATATGCATAGTTTACTTCAATATTGATAAGATAGAAATATTTAAAGAAAAACCCCCATTCTGTAATTTGAGATTCATTTGAAAGATGCTACTTATTCTTGACTAGGTATCTGCATCATAGATGTACTCCCTGCTTCCCCCTCCATTGAAAGAAACTGCAATGAAATTTTGTGAATTGAAATGGATCACCGCTTCATTTGAACATAAAAACTTCAATATTTTGTTTTCTGAATATGGGCTTTCATTATATTCGGAGTTTCATTATGTGCAACAAAATCTTTCACCTGGTGCCTATATGCTTGTGGCTGTTACAAAATGTGTATCGTTTTATTCCTTAGCTGACAAGTTCTCAAGAAGTGATATTTTTCATGAAATCGAACTGCTGCTGCCCTGAACACTGTTGGCCCTATGTTTGGACATATCATTTTAGTGAAATAGCACATCACTATTTGTTCAGGATATTATAGGTTTTATTTTTTATTCAGGTTTCATTTTCTGCAATATCTGTGCTCCTTAGAGGAGCAGGGCTGGGCCCACTTTATATTTTGAGATAACCAAAGAATTCCTGATCAGGATGATGTATAACATTTGATATTCTCCACTTCTTTGCTTATACTTCGGGCACACATGGTTAATTATATTGCATGCCCAGCATCACAATGACACTACCAACTATTCCATGTTCTTTCTGACACTGAAGTCACTAATTATTGCTTATGAACAAGTATTTAACAAAATATAAGCTTGAATGGTGATGTGGTACACACTGGGAAACTTAAAATATATCCAGGAAAACCTGGAAAACTCTGGGAATTCCTGTGTAGTTGAATAGTGGATATTCTATGAGTAATACAATAACAAATGAAATTCATTAAGTTCAATAATATGATATGGGAAATTTCCCTGACTTTATTTTTTAGTTGAAGAAACTCCAGTATTTCAAAAATGGTGGTAAGAACCATTCATATTATATGGCATTGGAAAATGATTGGTAGTGTGATGTATTTTCCATCAGTAAGTCCTGTGTGCAACTGTAAAAGGGTTTTTGTGGACATTCTGACATCATTTAAGGGCTAAACAGGACCCATATTGTTGGAAAATGATTGGCTTCCATGGTACAGTGATTTCTATCTTTGTTTTTCCTCAGAGGAGAGGAGCTACCGCAGTGAGGAGAGCTCATGGTGGGGGGATGATGGGGGTGAGGAAGCCATTTGGGGCAGGGATGTCATGGGCATGATGATAGAGCCGTGTGCCGAAGTGGGCATGAGCAACGGAGGGGAGGAGGTTGAGGGAATTGAAGAGTCAAAAGTGACGGCCCTTATAGGCAGGGCAGCACTGGAGGGTGCAGAGACCCAGCCAACGTCAAGGGCAGAGGTGCAGCTGCGTTACCTTCATCAGCTGTTTGTGGAGGCAAGATGCTTGGAGTGGGCGCTGGTGGTGGCCGTGGCACTGAGGGATGCTGGTGCTTTGGCACACACGATCAGGGCAGCCCTGAGGCCGCCATCCCCCTCCTGCCCCTCTCCGGAGATTGAGGCTGCCCGCCTGCGAGACATCCTAACTGCTCTCTATCAGTGGAGTGCCTCTCAGTGGTATGTTTCTCCCTTCTCCAAAAATACTGCCCATACCGAGAGTCGCATATCCAGGGCTGACTTTGTCTTCCCTTGCCATGAATTACAGCCAACAAAGAACCTTAGATCATCAACTCTCAATATGGGCTGGAAACAGAGCTCATTTGTTCATTGAATTCTTTTGGAGTGAAATGGGGGGCGAGATGCTGACTGTGAATGCACAATGCATTAACTCCCATGTATCAAGAATTGAATCCTTGATTGGCACTGCCCTGAATATCATACTTTGCCAGTAAAAAGCAGTACATATGACCCAAAAGACCCCTGAGGTACAAAAATAACAACTGAGCTTTAAATTATTTTTTAGTTGACTGTTAATTAATAAGTAGGCATGATATTCCTACTTATATAAACCCTCATCAAAATTGCCTTCCAGGCTTTTTCCTTTTTTAATATCTGTTTAGCCATTGAATCATCCCATCAAGTAATGCCAGGAATTATCTCTTAATAGTATTAGCAGTTGTTATCAGATGAGGTGGCTGACAGCTGAAGAGGTGGTTGCAATATGTGGTTGGGGTAGAATTTTCAGGGATTTGGGGGTGGAAGAGAACCTGGTATTAGCATTAACCCACTCTCAGTAACAAGAGGTGACGAAGGGTCACATATTATTTAAACTGATATTAATTATCTGATAGCTGTACAAATGTCAACTCTTATGTGTAACTCTCTCCATTGTTTCTCCCTTTGCAGCTTGGTGTACAAACCGTTCTTGTCTTTAGTCTATGGTCACGTGGCTGTACTGTCGAAACATGCTGTGGGGGCAACGATGGTGCCCTCAATGGACGAACCAAGAGCCACAATGCAGACCGGTACATCATGTGTGGTGTCCGGTGCCCACCAGGGCAGTGGCCTCTTGGCCCGGCCATCCATGCCACGGTCCCTCGAGTGCCCCATCCTGAAGCCACTGGTCGGTGACGAGATGGCCAAGCGGGCCGTTGTCCTTGAGAGGGATGTGTCGGAGAGGTCTGTGACAACGGCATCTGTGACCCATCCCAAGAAGGGCAGTGGAGGGGGGGAGTGGGAGGCAGGGGGTGCAGGGGTGCTGGTGGGTGCCCCTGGCATGGCAGAGGAGAGGGGTGGCAGGGGAGAGGTTGGTGGGAAGAAACCACTGGAGCTGTGTGAGGAGGAAGAGGAGGGATACAGTGAAGAGGAGGATGAAGACATGGCCAGCAGTGGCTCCAGTCGATTGGCATGTGTCGTGTCCTAGCGTGACTACACCTGCTCCATTGTTTCGGGTGATATGATGTACGTCCACCATCAAGTCCGGTCCTTACCTTTCCCTCCCTTTGATTTTACTTGGTACATGCAAAGAGACAATATGCAGTGTGTGTGTAATTATTGAGTAAATTCGACACGAGCAATATGTCAGTGCGTGATTGCTAATTTTTTTTTGGTCTCCCAGCATCATGTTTGTTGATGTCGACTCCATGTAAATATACATTAGCATATACACACATATTATATATACATATATATTTTTTAAGAGGATTATGTGGGCCTATTCCCTATGGAGAGAGGCTTTGAAATACCTAATTCATGAGTACATAAAAAGAAAAAAAGCAGCAATAATATGAAATAATATAGCATGAAACCAATATACATGAGCATATGCTTAAAACAAATCAAACACGTATATGAATAATTTTGAAGTGTCTTCCTACTATCCTGTCATTTCCTCTTGCTCTCCTCTTTACTCTCGGGCATCTAGCATTGTAAATATTTAAATACTTTATTCCTTTATGCTCATGTTACAATGAAATCTCGTTATCCGACTACTTATTCAATCAGCTGGTACCTTGTGTGTACATTTTGGGTATTGATGCAGTCTCAGTGGATTTACATATATTGCAATTAAGCCATTAACTGTTGGATTTCACTGCAAGGACTTCATTAAGGGTGATATTAATTTGTAACTTTGTGAAAAGATGGCTTCCCCTGAGACCACCTTTGTTGAAATGAGACTTCATTCCTTACAACCATTTGAAATCAGTCTGGACTGCCGCTGTTCACATCAAATGTAATGGAAAAAAACTGCTTTTGAAACTTGAGATTATACGTCCAACAAAAGAAATTCATACATGGTTTCCAGTCGAATTTTTCCTTAGGTTGTAATGGCATAACTATCACTAAAGCTTAGCACTAAAGAGCACTTAGTTACTTTATTTTTTTTGCAAATTTATTCTCGTTGATTTTGTTTTGGAATAAATACTGATGCAACTAAATACAGTTCAGAAAAGTCTCTAAATTCAGTAAATTAGCTCATAATAACTTATTATAGTGAGTAACATGATATTACCTAGAAAAAAATATTAAAAATCAATGGCCATTACATAATAAGAGTTTTAGAATTGTAGTGTTTTGAAATTAACTCAGAATAAAAAAAAATGGTGATGCTGTTTGAAACTCATTGTCAATGAAAGTTATTATTAATGTGTGTATAAGATTTCTAATTTGATTAGGATTTGAGGTCCATTTTTAAAGCGTCCATGTGCTGTTGGCCCAGTTGTTCATTATAGCATTTGTTATCCTTGACTACTCTGTAAGTCTGTTGCATTTTTGTCATGCTCAAATGTATATAAAATAAGCAGAAGGAAATAACTAAGAAATAGGGTTGTGTCGTGAGATATGTATTTATTGGTCTTTGAATTTAAGAAGCCTTATAATGAGAGAGACCTTTTTGGTGTGTTGTTGTTTTGTTGTAGAATTTTATCCAATCTTTAAAAATAATTCATTTGATAACTTTCTAGTGTGAATGACTATTTAAAACGAGATTTCATTGTACATAATTACTCTTGGTTTTGAACATATTTGTGTCTTTAGATGCAAGTAGCCATAAGTATGATGGGTATACATATTTTTAATAATGAAATGGTTATCATATCACATGAAATGCTGTTTAAATGATACCTGTGAATTTGAAATGACCTTGGATATAGCAGAAGTAATTTTTCTCAAGCACTGCCATGAAGAGATGTTGGTCCATTTGTATTTCTGTCTGAAAGAAGTTCCTGTGGGATTTTTTTTGGAAAGAGTTAATTAGATATGATGCGAATAAATGATAGGTAGGTGCCAACTAATGAATACTTTCTTCAAAGGGGGACTCAGGAAATATTTAGGACAGGAAGGGGTAGAGTTTATAGGCTGCGTTCATCTACATATATTATAGGAAAGAAAATGATTCAGGAAGATGTGAATCCCTCATTTCATAATCTCACTTCATTGTCAAATCATACCAAGCATATATGGATAGGAATTGGAATTATCTCTGAGTAATAAGACTACATTTAAATTAATAAATCATTAAATTTAATTTACCTTTTATTTAAGTCTTTATTATTGTATTTATTTTGTATTAATTGTGAAATGCATGATGCCCTCTTAGGCCACAGAAGAAGCATTTCATTGAGATGAATGCCATGTAACCTCATTAAATTTTATTTGGTTAATGTTTTTGTTCATTCAGAATTGTGGATGTACATTTTTAACAAAGAATTTTGTCGTTTCTATTTTGTGAATCAGCTATGTCATCTGTCATACATTTGTGGATAAGTTTCTCATTCTCCTATGACTGCTCGGGATCAAATTAATGTTGGCTTTCTTTGTTTAATGATTGTTAAATTATTCCTTTTTTTATGAGGTTTTGTGTGATGAATTGATGCTTCTTGAGGGAAATATTTTTCAGTGACTTTATAGTGTGTGTGTATGTCCTTTGGTCATGTGTGTTATACTCGAATGGCCCAAAAATGTTCATCAATAGCATTGGCCAAATAAAAGGTGACTTGATCCGGTTAAAGTATAGATTTTGAATTTTTCGATATGCAGAAAACATATTTTTGCATTTTAATTAGCAGATTGAAATAATATCTTTTGTGCCAATGTTTCCCTTATCGAAATTATTACATTTCAAATCAATCAAGCACAATATGAACAAAGCAAGGAAATGTCAACATCATTTGTTTGCAATTTGCCTATCAAAGCTCATGGTCTTAATTAAATAAGGACATAAGAGATGCAAGGTCTTCATTGAATGAAACATTTTCTAGTTCAGTGTAACACAACTAAAATTTTCAAGTCAATTTGATGATGGTAGTGCCAATTTAGCATGCCACAAATCTAAAAATGTGTCCATTATTTATATGGTATGGCCAATGTTATAGAGAGGGAGATGTATAGTTCTACAGCAATTTTAATTAGTAAGCCAAGTGTTTAAATCAAATTCTTATGGTTGGAGGCTAGCCGAGTTTTGGTTCCATTGGATGGTTAATTATGACAGACTTAAAATAAAACCTTTGGTATAATGAGATTAAGATGCAGGTGATTGACTAGTAGCAATTCACTTTTCATCTTTTTTTACAATATTAGGAGAATTAACAAAAAGTAGTTCATAAAACATCCACTCCTTCCAAATTGTAACTTTGGAAGACTAATGATGACATTTTTGATCACCAAGGCTTTACCATCTGAGATGACATCAATATCCAGCATTTAATCAAAGTTTGCTTTATTTCATCTTGTACATTTTTCATTGGAGATACTAATTTATATTTGAGTAAATTTTATGTGTGCATATAGTGCAATACTCAATTGTAATCAATTTTAGTGAGATTGTTGTAATGACTTTATGCAGTAGCAATGTCATCAACTTATACCGAATGCTCTCATCTTTCTTCAGTGAGTTCATTTATTTTTAATACATTTTTAAATTGTATTTATTCCCAATTTTAATGAATATGCAAAACATTTAATATTGTCTGAATCATGTTTTAAAGGAAGAACTGATATCAAAAATTTTGTTGTGTAAACTGCTTATTATGTGTGGTTGTGAAATTGCATGATACTAAGCATCTGTCATATGATTCATGGAAGCAATGAAAAGTTTTTAGCCCTCTTATTTAAATTTTACTTATGTTAATGCTGATTGCATAATTTTCATGAATTGTAATTTTTTTCTGCTTGGAATTCTTGTGTAATTTTGCTAAGTAATTTTTTGGCATGATTTTATACTCAGCATTGAAGCTTAAACAGCTTAACACAGTCCGCTGTGCTATGTTGAAAGGAGTGGCAAATTTCCATTGTGTTGGGCTTTGGCCAGAAAATACTCTGGTGATACATGGCTCACTTAAAGATATACAGAAAGATGTGGGAGATATGTATTGAAGTTAACATGCAATAATGCATCGTTTATTCATCCAGATATTTATTTATCTTTCAATTTAATGGAATGTATTATTTTATACATGGTCCTCTAAATATTTATAAGCATTGAGAAATGGTGTTATGAATTTTATTCCCATGTTGAATTTGGAGATGGAAATAGATTAATGTTATAGCTAGGTTTTGCATTTGTTGTGGTTGTTATTGCTATGATATCTTTGAGAAGAAGGGGCGGCAGTTGTATTACATTCCGCTGCACTGTTATTGCAGTGACACTTGTTGAAATGACATGCTTCTCTCACTGGGCTCATCTGTAATGTTTTTAACAGCTGTTGTAAAAATTAACATATCACCCATGCCATCATGTGTTTATTGAGATGAAGTACAGAGTTATTTTCCAGACTGGCAAAATTGTTGCTGCGTTAAGTTAGCACTTCATCTAACCTTCCCTTCCAATGATACTCATCCATTCAAGAATGCTCAGTAAACTAATATATTTTTATGTAGAAAGAAGAAAATAAAGGTATTTTTACAGCATTTTTACCAAAGTTATCATTTTTTCCCATTTGGTAATTACCCTGTGATTGATTTTATTAATTGCTTATATCTTTTCCGTCACAGCTTTACTGTTTGAATATTTGACTTAAAAGGAATTGAAGATGACATATGATGTGATCTGCATCTTTGTGATCCACAATGCGTTGGAGAAGTGGGTCATGTAGTGCTCATTATTTCGAGTATTAATAGCACTGTGTTTTACTGCTCAGTTTGGATATGAAATGCCTGGGCAAGATGTGTAAGTATGTGATAAGCTGCCAACTGTAGGGTGAAAATATCAGTAAAGAGGAGTTATCAGCTTGGAGTTTCAGTGAGACAGTTTTGTAAGGTTGAATTTGGTGGTTAATATCAGACCAAAAATGTACCAGCAACGTGTTTGCATATTGTTTATTTCCTGAAAGTAGCTGTAAAAAATTTTGATTCTTAAATTAAGTATGAATTGGTTACGTTGACTCTTTATTTTGAGTTTGAAATGAAAGACAAAATTTTTTTTAGTGTCGGTTTAATGATAAATAAAATGTTTTTGTGCTGTTGATGATGCAATAATTATATTTTTTCTTTGTAGCTGTGATTTCTGTTGAATAATCATAATTGTCCCAAACTTGCACCTGGGACACGGGCAAAGAATGAGCCCAGAAATCCGGCTCCAGGAAGGATGGCCTCGCGCCCAGTGTAGAAGGCCACCTTCTCCTCAGCACTGCACGGGCCTTCTAAGGACCATGAGGAGCAGCCAACCTTACAGCTAACGGACTTCTCTCCAGTCGCCATGGAGGTGTCGGAGATCCCTTCGAGAATTCCAACAAAGCCAGTACCCACCTTGTCAGCCCCAAAGGTAGCCGATCAACAACCTTACATCACGTCAACAGACTCTTCTCCTGGGGACTTGTCACTTCCAGTAGAAGCCCTCCCGACGCCGACAGTACAGAGTACAAGGTGGGGAAAAAGAAGGAGCAGAAGAAAGGCCCAGCAGCCACTGCATCCACAGCCGCGTAAGTTGTCCAAGGGAATATGATCAAGGACTAACGACTCCGTAGTCGCCGAGTGACTGGCTGCCGCAGAAATGTCTTCTCCCAGGACCCAAGATCTTCCATCTGGAGCCAAGACGTCTCCGGAATATGTGTGTTCCCTCTGTGTTAAAGATGACGGAGATCGCACGGTCTGGGATACGGTTGCGTCCATCGCGAGGGCTCTCCACCGCTAAGTCATGTCAAGGTCAGTTACTCCTCCGACTCCTGGAGGAACTAGCGAGCAGCAGGATGGTTTAATCAACCACTTATGGCGAGACGAGTCATCATTACTCAGGGGAACACCAATGGGGTTCTTCGTCGGCGTGATGAGCTTCGAGCGTTCCTCCAGGAGAAAAATGCTGCCGTCACCGCCTCAACGAGACGCCCTGCCGCCCCTCTAATGATTGGAGAATGCCGGATTGGACCATCTTCCGCTCGGACCTGGATCTCCAGATTCAGCGAGGGAAACATTAGGAGGTAAGTCCATCCTCGTCCACAAGTCCATCGAGCCCCGAGCATTCGGGTGATTCAAAATCCACACGAAGAGACCTTCTCGGTGGACATCCGGATGCGGGGGATGGCTCAGAGTATCATCCCTATACTTTCCGCCGGGGAAGCCAGGGGATACGGATCTCTTCATGGGGCTAATTGAAGACGGCGTCGGAGGAAGCAGAGGATGATGCATCTTAAGACGCCGCGGTTCTTCCCGAGTTCCAGTAGATGGGCGTCATTGGGACATACGTCTCATCCGTCCAAGGAAAGCCCCCGGCTATTGATTACATTCCTGATGTCATCTGGGAGCTTCCGAACGCTGCGAGGGCGTATCTAACTAGCATCATTAACAGTTGCGTCCGAATATCCTATATCCTGACCACCTCGAATAGAGCGAAAGTCGTATGTCTGTAGAAGACGGAGAGATCGGAGGTGGGTCCCGCAGACTTCTGGTCCATCGTCCTCATCGGATTCGGCAAGATATTTGAGTGACTGCTGCAGCGCCCGATAGCCGTATACATCCGGGAGACTTAATCCTCCCGGAGGCACAGTTATGCTGCCGCGAGCAGCATGCGACGGTCCATAAACTGGCGAGAGCAGCCGATTTCATCACGGACGCCTTCAACAGGAAGATGGCGGTTGCCGGAATATATTTCGACGTCAGCAAGGCGTTCGATCGCGTCTGTCACTCCTGTTGAAGATGAGACGACTCCATTTCCCGACTTGGGTAACCATGTTGGTCCACTCCTACTTATGGGACAGAATTTCCACTGTGCGATGGCTTGAGGCAGGTCTAGGGGGCGACGGATCTCCACCGGTGTGCCTCAAGGGTCCGTATTAGGGCCATTGCTTTTTAACATCTATACCCATGGCAGTCTTAAGCGGCGTGGGAGTCATGGCATTCTGTCCCTATATTCAGACGACGCGGCGCTCCTTGGTAGATCCTGGAGTAAGGAGACCGCGGTGCCTAGACTGCAGGGCGCCGCCAACGGAATACTGCAGTGGTATATCGTCGATGGCGATTTGCAGTCAACGCACAGAACACGAAAGCCATTGTTCTTCCACGCGGGTCAATGAGGGCCGCCAGGAGAGGACCTGTCGTTGAATTGTTTCGTTTAACCGTGGGAATGCAAGGATCTTTATCTCGGATTGCTGACGGACCGGAAACTCATTTGGAATACCCAAGCGCTTCGTATCCGTGCGGAGGCATTTTCGGTGCTTACTCGGCTTCGGCCAATTATTCGCCCGCTTTTCCTGAGCACGGACACGAAGCGTCGGCTGTACCGTGCGTGCGTGTTGCCCGTCATCACGTACGCAGCGCCGGTATGATCAGGAGTGTCTCATTCGTGTTTCGCTCGAATTCAAGTGGTGCAGAACTCTGCTCTTCGCTGAATCTTGGGACGCGGCCGTTACGACCGAAATGTACCGAGACGGGAAGCTAGAACCCCTGGACATCCTACCGAAGATCTCGAGTAAATTTTTCGAAAATTCAGCGGAATCGGAGGCGCCCCTCATGCGGAAGGTCGCCGACATCCTAGTCTTGTCGTAGGATAGTCATAAGTACCCCATAGAATAGCATAGCTTAAACATTGCGGAAGCCCTACCGGCGGAGAAGAGATCAAGGCTGCTCTGAGCGGGGAGGAATTAGATCAATTAGACAATGCAGCAGAATTATCCCCACCTTAGTAGCCATGGCGGCTGGAAAGGTGAAAGGCCGTGGTCACGCGGTTGATCAAGGCGGGACACTACTTGTACTCGTAGGGGTAATACCAACCTGACAGAGTAGGATTGGTACGCACTCGGTAGAGTTGTCACCCTTCTAGTGTTGGCCCAATTGGCTCACTTGCGTCCCTAGGTCTGTGCACCACACGTCTAATCTTGGATATTTTAGTAGAAGTGGAGGGCACTTTTCATCTTTGTGTATTTGGAAATGTCTTAAAAATGAAATCGCAGCTCTCCTCCACTCTTCATTAAGAGACAGTCTTCGGCATCAGTGCATGTATTCGGAAGAGAATGGTCTACGGGAAATTTGATTAGCATGCCCGTGTTGTTTTTTAACTTTAAAATTTGGCTGGCTTGGAACTGAAATTTTTTTATACGTTTGTCCATATTACATAATTAAAATATTATTTCAAAACTGCCTATGGATTTCTGGTTTAAAACTGGAACTTTGAAAAAAGATGGCCAAGTAATTCTACAGATACATCCAATACGTACACCAATGAAGAAGAAAATGTTCGAAAACCAGTGGTTTCTACAGTAGAAGATATATTAAATTGTATCAATGGTTACATTACAAATCTAGAGATTGGTTAGGAGAAATGTATTGATTTATTCGATATTTTCAGGCTTAACTTTGTGGAAATCCAATAACACTGAAGTAAAAATAAAAATGTATCTTTCCACCCAATTTTATTCGGTACAGCTAGTTTCACGCATCGGCGACATCCTCGGGGCGCCGATGTCATCCTCGGGGGTGACGCCGATGTGTCGAAACTAGCTGTACCGAATAAAATTGAGTGGAAAGATACATCGTTATTTTTACTTCAGTGAAGTGTATTGATATTTGTACAGATGGTGCTCGAGCTATGGTAGGAAAGATAAAAGGTTTTTTATCACGTATCCAGAAAGTAGCTACAAGAACAACCACACACAGGCATTGTATTTTGCATAGGCTAGTTGCACTACGGAATAAAAATGTTTCTGCAAATTTGCAACATGTTATAGATGAAGCCGCGCAAGTGAAAAACTACATAAAATGAGTACTACTTAAATCCATATCATTTTAAACTTCGTGAGATGAAATGGGTAGTGTAGGAAGCAATTTTATCATACTTTGGTAAGGTGAAAGGTTCTCGGCATTGGAATGAAAGACTGCGCTTTCCAATTTAAAAAATTATTTTATTTTTCTACATAATCGCCTGCGACTTCAACACACTTGGTCCAGCGTCTCTCCAACGATTCTTTCACGGAAGTGAGAGTCTTAAACCAGGAAAGCTGAGAAAATACCCATCTACGGCCCTCTCAACTTCTCCATTGGACGCGAAGCGCTTCCCAGAAACAAATTTCTTCTTGTCAGGGAACAGATGGAAATCTAAGGGTGTTAAATCAGGAGGATAGGGGGATGGCCGAGCCAATCGTACCCGAAATTCCGTAGTTTTTCCGTCGCCCACGCTCCTTAGTGGGCAGGTGCGTTTTTTCCCTGGTGAAAGGTGATTTTTTTTTCTTCGCGGCAGGCCTCTTGCCGCAAATTTTTAGTATCCAGCTGCTCAAGACAGATGGAGTAATATTCGCCTGAAGTTGTTCTCCTTTTGTCAAGATAATCAATTAACAGGATCCCTTTCGCATCCTTAAACCCACTAGTCCTGACCATTCCAGGAGATGCGATCGACTTCGCTTTCCTTGCCGCTGAACCCCTGGGTCCCCACCACTGTTTCGACTGATGTTTCGTTTCTAGCGTGTAGTGATGGACCATATGCCTCATCCATGGTGACATCGCCGCACTAATTTGGTCGGCTCCCTTTTGAATCGATCCAAACTTTGCTCCGGAAATCGTTTTCGCATTTGCTTTTGATCGGCATTCAGCAAATGCGGCACCCATCTGGCGTATAGCTTTTGCATCCCAAATTCTTTGTACAAGATGTTCCGCACCCTTTATTCCGATTTCCCCTCGGCCTTAGCTATCTCAGTCGCCTATCGTCCAACACGACATCGTGAACCTTTCCGATGGTTTCCGGTGTGGTTGCGGTTTCTGACCGTACTTCACGTGGGACAACTTGGAGGCGTGTGCCACCACGTTTAAATTCAGCTGTCCATTTTTTAACGGTTGATATCGGAGGACCAGAGTCCCCGTAAACTTTTTACAGCTTTGGATTAAGTACGTTTCGGGTTAATCGATCCAAAACGAGGAACTTCATGACCGCACGAAATTCAAGTTTTTCCTTTCAAGGAAAAACACGAAATACCTCTACTGAAACAACTCGTGTAGACAAACTACTTGAGAAAACAAGTTGAAACTTGTCTTACAAAATAATGGCAGTTGCACCCAGGCAGGATACAATTTCGCTGATGGGTACGCAATCTCTGTGTCAGGTGGAGAACTTTTCGCCTTACTCTCGTATACTTGAGTGATATGGTTATCCAGAGAGAAGCCACTAATACAACTTTATGAACTCTGAAGTGAGGTATTGGAATTCCTGAAGACAAAATATTTCAGTACAAGTGCAAAAATTTGCTTTCAGTTACAATTTTTATTTTTTTTTTTAAATTGAATCTTTTGATGAAAAAATTATTTCAAATTTCATCAAATGAATCTAATTTTTTGTATTGTTTTCCTGCCTTACATGAATGTTTGAGTGAATTAAATTCAAAGAAGATTGCGACATTTCGAAAGAATTTTTAGAGCACTTATAAAACTTGAAATCCAATCTTTTACAATATTTTCCAGAAGAGTACTCCAATTTATCAAAATAAGCTATTATTGCTTCCCTTCCATTTTCTACAACCTATTCATGCGAAGCTGGAATGTCTTATTATGCTACAACGAAGTAGAAGTGCAGCAACAGAGGTCCGAAACCAGACCAGATATTGAAGTACAAGTTACCTATATTGCGTCTGATATTAAAAATATATGTTTCAAAACTTCAAAATCACAAAATTCATAAAATACTTTATTTATTCATGTTTTTGTGTTTATATTATATTTAATAATATTCACCAAAAAAGTAATTTGTTTTAATATAACGTTTTAAAATTTAAAAAAAGTTGAATTACCCAACCTAAAAAAAAGCTAAGCGTTTGGTAAAACTACCCAGGCTTGCGAAGTTCGCCATTGCAGAAAACAATTGGGAAACCCTGATTTAGTACAGTCGGTTATTTGGTAATCACTGTAAATATTTAAGAGACTTTGCTTGGAATTTTTCTCTGTAATTTCGTAAAGGGGATCGTTTTATGATACAGTGTCGTTGCATTAAAATAAGAGCAGAAGTCGAAAATTTATTCCAAATTTTAGATGCTGACATACATTTGGGATTGCAGACGTCGGAATCCGAGGGTGCTGTGGACATTGGTGTTTTCCTTTTATAGCATTTACATACGAGACAGGTTAGTAAAACGGAGGAGTATTCATGGTCACATAAAAAAACAGTTTAAAAGTATACACATGGTCATATAACGTAGTTTAAAAGCCTTATAATTTGACGAACAGATTGGGTTTGTTCAGTGCACAACAGAAAAACCGGAAAAAAACATACACGAATACTCAATTAACAGGCCTCGCGGATTCTCTTCAGTCGCGATATTCGCCTCCGATAACTTAATATTGCACATTGGTCACAAGAAAAATGGTTCCAAGAACCTGATTTCTCTACACTGGGATAACTTATGCATTGATAACGCATGCGAAGCAACACTTAATATCCTCACCGCCCACTTAAATTTTCATTCGCATTCGTTTACCCCATGCTCATTGCCTAGTTTACGATCCAGAGCCCACTATCGTCACCAGAGTCGTCCTTTCACACCAAAAACCAGAAAGTACTTAACAATATCTCCTAAGCTAGAGCGTTTTTTTTTCTTGAAAATCACCTAAAACACTCGTAAATCCTTCCTCAAGGATTAGCATTGGTAAGTGTTGAATTTTGTAGAGCGTAATTATGTAAGAATTCATTTATTAAATAATTAAATGTTAATAAACATTTAGATTTCTCTAAGTAACAATTTATTAATAAAACAGTAAGTCTACTACTTGTATTGCTCAACATTAAAGGCTGAACACATTTATTCATACCATACCTTATTATTGTAATGTAGAACTGATTAAACAAAAATTGAAGCGGGAGGCTTTTGTTGAGCAACTTAGGACGTTGTATGGGTTTGGTGGTTTTTCTTCTGATTGGGTCCATTCTGTTCTGCATTTAATCCCTCTCATTTTACTGACACGTTGCTGTGATAAACTTAGTAGCGTATCCAAAATAATAGAGCAACCAGGCAGGGTATCACAGAGCGGAGGTTAAATTACATATTAAATCTATTGCAAACCTGAGAAGGACGTATCTTTAGCAGTGATGTTGAAAATGTATTATTACCACATCGTAGTGCAATTTTCTGCACGAACGAAAAGAGAACAGAATAACATTTTCCGACCGCGGTAGGGTCATATTCTGGTTACAATTAGTCCGCTGTGTATTCACCCGCTGACACACCCTAACGGTGGCTTGCAGGGTACTAAAATAAAGGAATAGACACTGAGAGCAAACGCGGGACCCATCTTACCTAGATTTGTTCACACCTTAAGTTTCGTTCAAAATTTAAAACACTCCTTTGATATGTCTGTGGCCTCAACAGGTTCGCGAATTTTGATCCATCGATTACTCAAAAACGTATCGTGGATTGAGTCAATCATTTCTGAGGATATCACTTTCGTCCCAAACGATGTTCATTATTTGTGGATATACGGCCACGTGTTAACACATTTACCCTCTCGTAAACAGTTGCAAGCACAGAAGCAGATGAACCATGAACTTCATCCAACTCGGCTTTGGTATTTTTCGGTTTTAAGCCCTCGGTGTTAATCCGCACGTTGGCTGTTTTTTTTCATTTTTCTGAATAAACAAAAATGTTTGCGTCATCAGAATATGAAAATGAGATCGTTCGATGAAAATAACTAAAAATTTAACAGCAGCCTAGTGAGATATGAGTCTTGCTAAAAGCATTCCTTTTCCCATTCATAGATTTGGCACCATGTCTTGGGCGTTCTAAGGAGTTATTGAATGACTTACTTAGTACGTATTTGATGTCACGTTATGCATTGTCGCTTTAGATTTTTTTAGCTTATGCCTGTTCGTAACCGCCTTAACTAGTAGATTATGGATAATATTCAAGGTGATAATAATGTTTTTGACTAATCAATATGGGGATAATGCCCTGCAGTTATTCTGTGAACGTTATTAATCCGCGCCTGCTGTTTTCCACTCGCTTGGAACTAATTTCAACTAGTCACAAAAATATGACTTTGAATTTATTTCGGAAGAATTGGGAGTGAGTTTACATATGAATTGATAGGATGGAAGAATTGTCTTCTTCGGTTTCCCTTAACCAGTGTTCACCTAATCTTAATAACCACAGTTTTTAATCATAAGCAACAAATACGTTAAACACGACAGGAGACATCGCTTTGCATGTTTAATGCCCACGGATCGGGATAAATAAGAATTAGATTATAATAAGTATAGGCATAAATTTAGGGATAGAATAAGTTATATGCCATTTATTGCGCCATATAATTGATATTACGGTTTTTTTAAATTTTAACGAGGGTCGTCTTCTTATTAATATTGAATACCTTGCAAATTTTTCCGTCCGATGCTACCTGATTCGGGTTAAATAACTATTGCTAGCGCTGAAACTCCCTACGTATAAAGCTACATATGTGGCAAATAAGACTTTATTATTTAACACTATTTGACATACACGTTGACCTAAACTTTTATATTAAAAAGCTATGCAGTGCTCGAAAATCCTACCCGCTACACACCTGGCGGCCTCAGACATGTAGTGAACACCAGAGCGGTTCAGGGGGTTCCTACACGATTGAATCGCCGGCTGAAGGTCGATGACAGACTCCCCGATATGCCTGCAGAAAGCACTCTACTCTGATTGTTGCCTTCCACTCGGCCCCGTACCAGAGGTCCACGATCAATCCTCGGGACAAGGCTGTAGATCGAGAGCGTCACATCAACCCCCTCGACACCACCCCACCCGCTTCACTTCCGAGTTCCATTCCCTGAAGGAATTCGGAATCTCTTCATATCCACGGTGGACGGCATCTTTGACGCACACATGAGCCACGACCCGCAGCTTGGAACACTTTATGTCCGTAACCGCCGCTCTAACTGCCGTCGTCACCTGGAGAACGCCGCCACCATGCCGTCAGGCGCTGGCTCACACCCTCCCGGCCTCCTCTCCCTCAACGAGACTATTAAACGTCCGACGTTACTGCTGCCTATCACTAGAATACCCCCTTCCCACTTTGACGGTTCCTTCTGGGTGATGCTCTTACAGGGGCGGAGGTAGGGGCTGCAGATACCGCTGGGCTATCCTCCGATTGCGCCTGATACCTTGTTGGAGACGGGGATGAGGTTTGCCTTCGCATCTCCCCTCCCTCGCAGTAGTGTTAAGTTTCCCCTGCTGCTACGCGAGACAACCCTTCAATCCTCTGGTTTCCGAAATGGCACCTATGGTCAAAGGATCGGACTCCGGGCGGCCTCTTGATCACTCCGCCAAATGTTCCTTTCGGACGAATCCGTGCGGCACCTTTGGTGTGGCGAGTTTTCGCAACCTTACCCAGAATCGTGTAGAGTCAAATAATTTTGTGTATAGGTAATACTAGCAGGAATATTTTCGGGTTTCATTTGTGTTTTCTAACCTCATTTACACCTTCCTTCGGAATAGAAGTGTCCCTATTTCCGCTGAGGTAAACTGGGATATAACAACCGATATTGGTGTACAAATTGCACACTCTCTTAGGTAATGGGAAGAAGATGAGTTTTGCAAGACTTAAGAATTGAAAACAAAATTTAAAATCGACAAAAATGCAACCGATTAACAAAACGAAAATCGTTATAAAATAATTGGAAAAAAATGTCGAAGCAAGAATTAGAAAAATATCGTACCCCCTTTTATATTTTCCGTCGGGAGAGGTTTTGTGTGCGGTGTCCATGGCATCACTCTTGAAAAGAAGACATTTTGGTTATGTTCGGAATGTATGTCGACATAGGCTTATACTATAGACGACGCTGAGTGACACCCTTAACCGAGTTCTATCGCCAGGGAGCCGCTATTCCGGAGGATTTTTTCTCAATTATCCAAATTCATCCTTTCAGCGACCATCATGAGAAAAAAGGGTAATGCAACAGACGAAAGTCTGTAAGACACTTTATTTTTAAATAACGATGTTTCGGGGGATCAAGATGGTGCGGTGGCTATTGGAGAGCTGACCCGCGGATGAAATTAACAAACATAGTGAGATTTTTCCAAACGGTTTCACGTTCTTCGGGAAGGACAGGCCAAATGGACACGGTGGAACAATATCAATGTCAGTAAATTCACATCTTGGTGAATGCGATACCAATGGCATAGAAAGAGTTTGGTGCAACGTAAAGGACTTGAACGACAGATGCCTGTTCGTGTGCTCATATTACCGACCTGCAGATTCCAAATGGGATGTTTTACATAAGCTCGACTAACAAATACCCACATATCCACACCCGGCAACAAACATAACAGCGGTAAATTTATAATCGCTCGTGATATTACCCTACCGTTAATTAATTGGGACTCGTACTGCCTGGGAACATTCCAAAGGAAACGAGGTTCAAGAATTTCCTATGTTTTCGCAAAGCACCCTTTAGAATAAGTACTTATAATCAGCAACAAGGGATCTGAGCATATTTGATATCTTTGCGTCATCTTTACCCGAGATAATCACAAAATTTGAAATAATGGACGGCGTCAGCGACCATTAAGCTATTCTTGTAGAGATAATAATTTTATTCGCGAAAGTAGAGAAGGAAATGCGTAAAGAATACTTTTTCAACAAGGCAACATTCAAAGGACGAATTCAACATAGCAACCCAGACCGCCGATATGGTGACTCCCGCATTTTCTTTGCATTATATATTACAGTTCGCCTTTTTAGTTAATACGCCCTATTACAGAGCTTACCATGGACTTCAACCTTCACGTGGTGGAAGGGCTTTGTGCGTTCCGATGACCCCTAGAGCTGTGCTGGCTGGAGCAATCATCGTTGCTTCTGCCAGCACTGTTGCTAAGACGTCTGATCCCAGTTGTGCAGCCAATTTTGCAGGTTGAGTGATGTGGTCACATTAAGAATACTACCAAAGAAGTAGCGGGAAACCACCTCAATTATTAATCGCATTATTTCATGACGGGCAGTATAGAGAAAATGAGTCCTGGTAACTACGGGACGTCCCAATCGGCCGTGTGTCGTGCCTGGCGGCGGGAGAGGCAAGGTTTCGGCAGTCGTCAACTCACGAAACTCTTGGAAAGGAAAACTGACAGCCGCAGCACACTGACACAGAAGAACGAATCAGTTAAAATGGGAACTTGGAACGTTAGGACAATATTGAGGCCTGGAAAATTAGATAATAGAAAGGGAGATATGGAAAAGGGAAATATGTGTAGATGTTTAAGGTCTATGCAAAGTGAGATTGAAGGATAGCGTGGATTACTGGTTTGATAGTTATCGAGTAATTTACAGCGGAGGGGATGAGATAATTCACGCCTTCCACCAATAAGTGAGGCGCTTCTTACTTGTTGTATTCCAGGCAAAATATTCCCGCTGTTTAAAACGCTTAAAAGTCCTAAGAGAAAGCGAAAAGGGAAGTTCAGGAAACTCCTCAACAAAAAGTAAGATTGCAGCGAGAGGTCGCCGACGAACAAAACGAAGAGTTGTTTGCTCGCGATAACCTGGTCAACAGTCGCTTGTCTTCCTACGCCTTAAGGTCGTTCAGTCCAATTGGAATAGCGCGAAAGGTAATGTTTACTACGGGAGGGCTATGCTGAAATGTGACGGCGAGGGAAAGGGAGAGTGGTGGAGATGAAAGGCCGGTTTTCACTCTTACACCCGAGTAGGCGAGCTTGTTCCCATTTGTTTTATTGCACCCGAAATGATAAAAATGAAAAAGCACATATAAGTTTGATAGAAGCGCTTTTCACTGCCATCATCTGATGCTGATTTCAATTATTTTTTTTTCTGAAGTTACATTTTACTTTTATTTACACCTAGCCCCTCTAAATCGGCCCGGCAAACATTTTATTCTGATCCTTCATCGTAGGGGGGAAAAATTACATCTTACATCAATTTCTTCTGCACTGCACTCTCCAAGTTCTTGGACGATTATGAGCGATATTTTTGTACGTAAACATTGGGCCGCCGTTCTTTTTGAATAAAAGCTCATAAAGATTTTCTTCATTAAAATTATTAAAACTATGCATTAATAAATCTATGGTAAGATTTTAGGCCTGTACCGCGAGCCGCCCTAAGTCTTCGCATTCATTTGCTGTGATGGCTTGTACTTTCGACTGAGAGTGAAAAAAAACCTCATTCGAATTCGAAACTTCCTTTGTTTGAGCGACCAAAACAAAGGGAACTTTTGCCTTCTTCGCGTAGACAACCTTCGAAAAGGAGACGGAAATCCTTCCTACATTCTCACATGTGTATGTAAAGGCGCGCTTCGTAGGAAATACTCTCGGCACGGGCCACCCCACCCTTGTCCACAGTAAGGAGATTAAATGAAATGAAATGAAACACCACCGTCCCTCAAAACCTTGTTGTCAAATTTAAGTACAGCAGCCCAAACTCATTCCGTTGGGAAGGGTAGCCTACTAACTTGGGACTCGGCTTGAACCACACTCAGTCGCTGCATTTGCCATGGTCGAATGCACCCGCGCTCATTGAAATCAATCCCACCCATCCACTTATTTCCCCTCCCACGGGCGAAGCCATCGGATAGGTCAACGTGAAAGGACCTCCACCCAAACAAACTTATCCCCCCTTTCCTCCTTCCCTCATTCCAACACTCGCATCGGCCAGGTCTTCGAGAGTGGACGAGTTTCTCCCCTTTTTCATTCTCCTCCCCCACTCTCGCCCCAACCCTCCTCCCTCACATCCCCTCCCTGTCGCAGGTGGGCGTCAGAGTCTCCCATTACACTTGCTCTTCCAGCTGTTCATTCGCAGGATGCATTTATCTCACCTTTTTGCCAACATTGCTTTCTTATGTGCCTGGCAGCCTTCCTTCGCTCGAGCGGTGCATGAGTGGAGCTCTCTGGAATCTTTCTGTTCGTGGCTGCGGAGGGAGGACGAGGAGTAAATTTCGGATTGAGGGGAGACCGAGCCGCATCGGTATGTCAATGGTATCACTAGACGCTCCTCCGCGTATTCCAGGTGGGCTTGAATGAGTTTCACCAACTCTCGCCGTCCATTTATATCCTGGTAATCGATCCGAAAGGATTTTTTGAAAGTTGACGAAGATTGTACAGCTCGCGATGAACTCTCTTAGCCCGCGTTAAACTGTGGAATCCAGTGAGTGGGAAAATTCAAATCATATCTCTGTCCTATAATATTGCTTTTCTCAATTTATGAACACCACATAATATTCCTATTTTTATTTCAGATTTCTCCAAATATATCGACCAGGATTTCATTCCGGGGACAACTGAACATTATGTAACATTTCGGTTTTCTAGACTACCACGTTTCATCATCCTATTAGAAATATGAATGTAATTAGTATATCAAATGTTTGGAGCACTTGCGTGGCAACGAAAGATCCAGGCAGATAAGTTGTTTATTCTTATCTCTTTTCATGTACTTAAGATATAATTCGTTCTAAGTGAAGATACAGTAATTACGTATAGTGGAGTTATGTCATTTAAAACTGATTCCACGTAATAATGACCTGGTAAAAAGATTGTAGTTTATGACAATCGTTACATAAAATCAATTTTTTAAAAATGTTTTTGCATTCTTTGTTGCCAACCAAATATGATGACTTCAACAAAGGAGATCAGGTTGGTGCGGCAGCTAGAGTATTGGCTTCCCATGCTGAAGGCCTGGTTTGGAATCATAGTGATGGCATAACTTTTGTGAGATATCCTGGTCCTTACTTGGGTACCGCATGCTATAATGGAGTAGTCCATACATGAAAAGGAGCATTTAATTGAGTGACCCCTAGGTGTCTTTCCCTTAGAGTAGACTAATGCTGACAATGGCATCCTCTCCCCACCTCCATTCCCAGATTGATATCCTTGGGCATTTATTCAAGTACATATTGAGAAGATTCATGAACTTCTACCTCCAATATTGGTCATGGTGATGAACCCATTCTGTGATTTTCATGTTTGCTTTTCTTCAAATGAGGCTTAAAATGAAATATTTCTGATATTTCTCTCAGGTCAGACATGTATCATATCCTGTGTGCCTATCTGTGCAATTTATTCAGTTACTTTTTCACCAGAACTCTGTCGCCCAAATGTGTGCACTGATTGTTAGTTTGCACCATGGTTTGTACCATTCCACTATCCTTTTATTACAATGTACAAAATAGTTTCACATTATTATGCCATCTTCCGGCACATGTGAGCCCATGTGAACAAATGTGCCTCATAGTAGAGGAATAGAAATATAGATTCACACACAGAATATAACTGTGAGAAGTGCAGTACTTCATTGTACTTGTTTCAAGTATTTGGTAGTTATCTTGAGGAAGATTTTGTGGAAATAATTTTAATCAGCAAACCATTTACTGTGAGTAAATGAAAATGTAATGATATTTCATAATGTTGCATTTCATAGTTATTGAATATAGTGTTATTGACAATGTAATCAGTTTGTAGTTTCTAAAATTATAAAGTTTTAATGGTAAATTACTTTAATATAGGTATTGAACAATTTAGAGAAATTCAAAACTCTTGAATCATACCCATCATGTCAATCGGCATTAGAAAATCTTACTTTTCTTACTTAATTTAGTCTTATTTTAATCTGGACCAAATACATTTATCCATCTGCCATCCAGTTATGATGTCATGTACAGTAAGAGTAATATTAGTTCAACCATACAGATGCACAAACTTCCCCATGCTCTCACCCCTCCCATTGTTCTAACCTTCTAAATTTGTACTTTATATCCAGAAATAAGATTGATGGACCTCTTTGAAACAAGCCTGGAATGGACTCCACTTAGGAATAAACTTGTTTTCTGATTCCTGCTACATCTCTTATTCATCATCAGTATAACTTTGGTGTCACCGTTTGTGTGCTGATAACTGAAAGGAGCTGCACTTGGATGTGTGCTCGGCCACATGAGGTCTGCTGAGGCAGAAGAGGGGACAGTAAGATAGCAAGATTCACTCTGCAAGTAGTCACGTAAGCCATTTAAAATTTTTATATATTTTATCCCTTCTGTGAAAATTTGGAGATAATTTGTAGTGAGCTTAATATGTAGTTCGTGGTATGTCTCAAGCCAAAGATGACTATATGTTCTTCAATATATTGAAAGCATTTCATTTTATTATTCAAATTTTAATTGAGTTTTCTTTTATTCTTTCTCAAATGAATCTTTTAATTGAAGAAAAACATTTCCAAATCAATCTAATATTTCCCTTGAACTGGTTGGATGCAAGCACATCTAATGTGCTCTGCGAAATGAAGTTTTCTTTGAACATTGGCATAAATTTAAGTTAAAACACATGTATGGTACTTTCTTTGTCTTTAAATTTATTTTGAAAAGCACAATGAACCTTATGTTGATTGAGTGACTGTGGTTAAGATGTTTTCTCTCCCATGAGTTAAAGGATGGTTGGGGCACTTGTTCCTAAGAATAAAAGACCTAGTTGGGGGGGAGTTATTTAAAAAAAATGTATATATATATATATATATATATATATATATATATATATATGTATATATATATATATATATGTATATATATATGTATATATGTATATGTATATGTATATGTATATGTATATGTATATATGTATATGTATATGTATATATGTATATGTATATATGTATATGTATATATATATATGTATATGTATATATATGTATATGTATATATATGTATATATATGTATATGTATATGTTTTCCTTAGTTTTGGCCGTTTGAATTTTCACTTCCATGAGTTGGTTGGCATCCTCTGTTGAAACTCGTAGCTCAATTGTGTGATTTCTGTGGCTTCTATGATAACATCAATTTAGAATCAGCTCTCTATGGCCATTAATTTTGCCTCTCAAAAATACATGTTGAGCAAAGGCCATTGCATGCATAGTATGCAATAACCAACAAATAGAAATGCTTGTTTTTTCACCATCTTTATTGTGTTATTGCAAGTGACAGTTGATTTCTGTATGAATGGAAAATATAAGACTTGTCGTTAACCTTGCACCTTGCATATGCCTCCTCAGATATTTTTAATTAAAAGTCTTAGGATTAATTGCAAAACTGCTTTCAGACCAGATAGACCAAAGCAGTGGATAACCTATGACAACTAATTCATCATTTCCCAGTCATTGTCTGACCTTCTGTTACTGCAATTAACACGCTATACCCTCCTGTTACCTATTTTCTCACCTCCGTCTCAGCCCCAGCAACCCTGTCCGCACCTTTCTTTCAAATCTTATCTTTTTCCTCTGTACTTGCCTATTTTCCATTACCTTGTTTTGCTTGTTCGTATTGTCCAGAAAAGTAAACCAGCTCCAGAATGTCAATGAAAGGTAATGTATTTTGAAAAAGATATTTTGTCCTTCAAGTGGCATTTCGTTGATTTTAATGTCTGCATTGAAAGTAATGTTTAATTATAGCTTTCTTGCTTTTGAAATTTCACTGTTATTAATAAACCCCCCTCTTACTGATATTTATGCGGACTTAACTGGATTGAAACTTATTTTACATTATCTGAGTTGAGAGAATTATTTAAAACTTACTTACCCGAAGGGATCATTGAGTTACAACTCAGTAATATCTATTGACTCAGGTTCTCATGGACCCATGGATTGTGACCCTAAATGGGGCTTTGAAGGGTGTTTAATTTGGGATTGCCACCTGAAATACACTAAATATGATAATGGTTTTTAAGCAATTTGGATTTCAATCAGCGTCATGGTTTGAATGATATCATAATTTTAAATATTCAATAAAACCTGTTAAGTCAATCCCAATTACAAATTTTCTGTCACTTCTAAGAGGGAAAAGAATTCCCAACAACACTCGGCTTGGTTATATCCTCCAAAAGTGTTCTTAAATGTTTTAGCACTGAAGTGTTGCTTTATTTGAATAGCTTAAGGACTGAGGGATATGACCCAAGTTATTTTAGTATAAGTCTGAATGGAGAAGGCATAAGGGAAGGTGGAAGACATGTCACGGGACTCTGGAGGGATCAAATGGAATGCAGTTGGCAGGGCACATTCTCCATCAGCAGTTTTTTTTCCCCATTCCTTCCATTTCTCCCTTGTAATGCATTTCCTGTCATCTCCAATGCATCGAGAGAACATTGGTGATAGAGTGGATTGGTACTGTTTGGTGCCATATTAATTGGATTACTAAAAGGAATATGATCATGATATATTTTCATAATGACTCTGACTGAGAAAAGTCTTGACTTCGGTCTTGACTTGACAGTGGTAAAAAAGCAAGCAATTGTAGTGGTCACATGTGGGCAGAGTTGGTGGCAATGGTGGTGAATTTTTGAAGGAAGTGGGTCTCACTATTGATTGAATAATTCCAATTATATAATGATCTTTTATAGTTTGATACCTACTGTTGACAGTGCTCAATTAAATTTCTTTCAATCCTTGTTGAGAACATGCATTTCATGAAAGCTCATAAGTTACAATTAAAATCACTTCACTGGAATGATCTCGTAAACATTAAATAAATACAAAACGCTACTCTCTCTAGAGTTACATAAAAAGTAGAACTGTTGTGTCAAGAGCTTCAGTCAAGGAATATCACAGATTCATTCATGTGAACCTTAGTTAATTTCCACTTGTGATACCCCCAGAAGGATATAAATAACATTGAAATGGTAGATATGTGCTACCTGTTGACTGGCAAATATGGTATTGCTAAGTTTCATCTGTTCACCTCAGTGCCATGTCCTACCCAATTGGTCCCAATTAAGAAAAAGGAGAGATTCTGAAATGTATAATTGAAAATGATAATAAGACAACAATGATTTGAAATCAAGATGGAGGGACCTAGATAGGGTTGGAAACTTTCCTTTCTGTCAGACTATAATTTCTAATTTGGGTGCAAAACTGCCTCAATGATCTGAAATCAAACCAATGCAATTCCACTTGAAGGCTGGTTTGATAAGAGAGATCTATATAATTAATAAATTTTATTTGTACTATGTGTGAAATTCACTCAACAGGATAATAAGATGGGGCTAGTTCCATTCCCTGAGCGAGCTCTGGTTTCCCAGGGAGATCTGGTTGACTGACCAATCGCACATGTAATCAATCGGTCCGTAACATTCTATGAAGAATTATGAATGAAATGGTGTTTTAAAATATTTGTTATTCTAAATTTTGTCCTTAAACATAATAAAAGGTATTATTTGTAGAAACTGAGTTAGTGTCAGCGTATAAACTAATTGCTTCCAACATTTGTTATAAGTTTAAAAAATCGCCCTGCTATGATGGTAAAGGAAGAAATCAAATGAACATATCATTGGGAGAAGTGGTAGTCCAGGAGTAATGCTGGACAGCTGACTGGAGGGCCTGGGTTTGATTCGAAGTTGTGCCTCAAAGGCACCCTTGCCTCCACCCAAGCTGTTTTTTTGGTACAAG
Source organism: Hetaerina americana (assembly GCF_022747635.1). NCBI lineage: Eukaryota > Metazoa > Arthropoda > Insecta > Odonata > Calopterygidae > Hetaerina > Hetaerina americana. The sequence goes on from NW_027286070.1 coordinate 5,216,971, forward strand.
ATCTTCCTGGGAAACCATAACTGGCACAAGGAAAGGCACTGACAACCCTATCCTGATGTGTGAATTTAATACCCCATGGGGCTCAGTATTGAGGGAATTGACCTTCACTAACCAAACAGACCTTTGTTTTGGTTACTGTGATTTTTTGCGATTTCCGACAGTGGTGCCAAGCATCAAAGTATTTACTGATTTTTTGCGATGTGGCCTGATTATTATTTTGTTTTTATAATTGATAGATTTATCCCTATTTGATGTAATCCAATCTTTAGCATGAAACATGTAAATAAAGAATTTTCCTATCTATTTGTGGAGTAATTAAATGTTTAAAAAAATATATAACAGGCAGCCATTAATTTTTTAACTTCTAGAAACCAGCTGCAACTAATAGACCAAATGAACAGAAAGGTAGGCAAGTGCGTGGTTGGAAATATGAATTTCAGCCAATTAAATTGAATAAAGATGCTGATTCATTACAATAAAGTAACCATAGTGAAGAATCTGTTATTGACTAGCCCTTCAAAATGGTTTTTTATAACCCATTAAACCCTAGGAGCCTTCATCACTCACTCATATGTAGATGGCTCTATTTCAAATGTTTATTTAAATTAACAGTTGCCAGGTTCTCAAATCCTTCAAAGGCTTTTTCTCTTTTTTTCCACTTTAGTTTTTCAAGGTCCAAATTCTTAATCTTCAAACTGAATAATTGAATCTAAATGGAGAGGTTCCATGAAATATGGAGGGCATTGATTGCATTTGGAAGTAATCTCGCATTATCCACTCCTGCCTCTAGTCACATTATAGCGACGACTTCCTAGCCTCACCTAACTAAATGACCCAACATATAACCCTACAATAGGCCCCTCTTCAATTTATGCATACTTCCCTATTCTATTCTGTCTAATGTGCCTCTACTGTTGATACCCCTTCCTCTCCTAACATTATTCCCTCTCTTACAATTTTCAGCACTCTATTGCTAACCTAGAAGTCTGCATCCCGTTCCCTACCCCCATTATTTCCAACAATCCACTCTCCTCTCCTGTGATTCAAAATACCCCCTTGTTAGTGGGCTAATAAAATGCAGTTAGGAAAATCATTACCATCTAAATTCCTTATGGCTGTACATGAAAGCAAATGAATTTTTGTTAGGTCTAGTATAGGAATGCCATTTATTAGTAAACTTAAATAATTTAAGAATATGACATTCCAAGTGGCAAATGGATGGTAGTTTACAGAAGTCATTATATAAGTATACGCAGTAGTCTATTAACATCTTGGTTTAAGGGAGTAAATAAACTTTTTATGTAGACAAAATATCCTATGCACATTTTCAAGTGTACTTAATTTGGGTGAAAGACAAAGAAGCTTAATTGGAGATGCAGTAACATAATCCCTGAAATATCAGGGACATGGTTTTTGTCAAACCCAAGGCATCTTTGAAAACAGTTGTTTGCTGCATTGTTTAAGAAGAAACTAGAACTATTTAGTTGACAAATTTGTAATACATAATTTTGAAATTAATAAAGGTTTTGAATATATTCCTGCGTTAATAATTCTTACATGTAATTGAAATATTAACTACTATGACTGCAGCAATAAAGTGTGTGACAGATATAACCAGAGAAGTGCTTGGATCAACTGCACCATTGAAACTGTTGAGAACAAGTTCTTGAGGAATTTTTGGAAAATGGTATTATTAGCTAAAATTCAAATGTTCTGGATCAAACAGAACTCTTCCATACTTTACAACGGGCCGATTTCACCGAAATACAAATTCACTAAAATTACTGAATATGAACTAGGAAATATTGCAACCAAAAGGGTTGCCGCCCCATATTAAATTTGGGCATTGCCTAATATTTAACTCGCTAATGTGTGAATATTACCTCTCCAATATTTCAATAGTCTATGAGTTTCCAGCACATTTTTTACGCCTGTTCAAAAAGTAATCGTTAGGGAACGTCATATTTCATATTAACCACGCCCAAAGTTCGAACGAAAACAAAATGCATTTTGTATGGCCACGTAAAAATTGAGTTACGATATTACACTGTGGTGTTTCTAGTGGGAAAAGGATGTACTAGGATGATCTGGTATTTGAGAACGTTTCAATTAGTGAAGGCATGCGCCATCTGTTGCCTAGAATCTCAACCAATCCGTTAATTAATTTTTTGTTCATTAATTTTCAGCAAATGATCACCAGAGATTTTCACAGTAGGTTCAGGATGCCGCGGGAGATCAGGAAAACGATTAAATATTGCATATTTTTGTGAGGAGGGCTGCCATTTTTTCCAGCGCCCCGCCGCCCGGCCGGAAAAAATGGCAGCCCTCCTCACAAAAATATGCAATATTTAATCGTTTTCCTGATCTTCCGCGGCATCCTGGACCTACTGTGAAAATCTCTGGTGATCATTTTGTGTATATTAGCGAATCAAAAATATTTTGAGAAAAAAAAATTTCGGCGGCAAAAGCAAATCGAGGTAACATTCTCTATAGTCTCGCCCCCACAATCCGCCTCATATCCCCCAGGCTACCGGGTTTCTTAGGAAAATTACGTTCGGAACTAAATTTGATCCGCAAAACTACGGACTTTGCCGATTTTCTCTCGAAATCAACTCGAACTCAGCAAGGCTCTCTCACCTAGCGAATCCAAGGCATCTGCCTGCCTCGACGCCTCTCTCGCCTGGGGAGAGGCTCGGGACTTAGAATATTTTTGCTTGGTGGACTCGGGACTTAAAATATTTTTTCGGAGGGGCTTAGCACCTCACCTTGAGCCTCACGGTACTCCGAGACCGCTCGTGAGCGGTTGACCATCGATGGAGCTACTCTTTTTTGAGGCTTGAGCCGGTTCTTGGTAAACATTCGATGCCATGCTTTTTCGCATGCGATAGACCAATTAACTTTCATCGTGTGGCTTCGTTCGATTCAGTGCATGATGTAATTTTTGACCCGGTGCGAGCAAATGTAGCCCACATGTTTATCGTAATCACGAATTACACCGTAACAACCAAAAAACAATTGCTCAGAGTGCACACAATTTTGCTTTACAGGATGGGGTTAAAATTAATTTTGAATAATTTGGCAACATTTTAGGCTACCAATGTACGGATTTAGGCATCTTTTCATATTTTGCATATTCTACATTTGCATTTTTTACATACAGTAAAGCTACTACTTAACCATTTCATGCTGATAATTAAAATAATACCTCTTTCACGGTTTTTTGGCTTTTAAACAATCAATTCGATAACGATTTGTTTCGAATAGATATTTGCAGAAAATACCAACATGCCATTCAAGTTAAACCATATGCTTATAAATCTATTTCGATTCAAAACTAATTGAATCAACTGCATTGCCAAATTTGGGTATGGCAGAAGGTGTCAATATTCAGACTTTTCTTTTGAGATTATTAAAATATATTTATTCAGTTTTCTGTACCATAGGTAACAATTCAAATAGACGTTTTTATGAAGTTTCATCCTTAGAAACAAAATTTTTATTTTTTATATGAATTCCAGTATTTCTCTCTGTAATCCTTAAGCAGGCAAAATTAGCCACTCTAAAGTAACACAAAGGGAAAGATTTGAAAATTAGAGAACATTCATTAGTGTTTTGTTTATCTTTATTACTCATAAATACATTTCTTTTGATACATAGGATTAGAAACTGCATCAGTATTCCAAATATCCTTTTTTAATCAAAACATTTTACTGAAATACCCGCAGAACCACTATCCACCAAGTTAGAGGTGGAGGAGTGGCAGACTACTCAAGGGCCTCATTCAAAGCTGACACCCACATGAAATGCACTTCTTTAGATGCCGACTTCTGTCCAGTTTCACACCATCAAGGAAATTTACACCTTCAGGCCTCAATTTCCTTCCTCGAGAGAGCTTGCTGATCAACCTTGATTCCCCAGAATGCTGCTCTTCTCACTCAGCATATGAAGCAAATGGAATACCTGAGGGAAAAAAATTGATACATAGGTTTTTTTAAATACTTATGGGATGTTTGGAGCAAAAATATAAATACTGGTGTGCTCAAAAGGGCTAAAGAAATATTCATTGGCTTAGGATTGAAAGATTAAAACATTAAAACATGGAAACTTTCACCATAAATCCATGCATAAAACCACATTGAAATATTGGAAATATTAAGCAAAAATGAAAATGAATGGAATTTTAGTTAAAACATGCAAATTAATAACGGAAAATTTATCAAAAATTATTTGATTAACAGCTGCTGCTACTTCACTTGATATCAACATGTTATTAGTTTGTCTTTAACTAATGGGTTAGAACACCTTTAAATGAATACGTAAACAAGGGCTAAGAATGACTAGCAGAAATGAATAAATTTAGATTATCACTCATAAATGCAATGTAAGAAATTTGAATCTTAAATGTATTAATATGTTTGTGCACGTTGATCAAATGAATTTTTAAAAAGCATTTGAAAATCAAAGATTTCATATTCTATATGAAATCTATTCTATTGTCATATGAATGTGGAAATTATAAGATTAAGGTAAAATAACAAATCTTTTCTTTCATTTAGGAAATGGGAGTTCAGGTACAATGGAACATGAAACATTTTACCGCATCAAATATGCTTATTTAATGGAAAATCACCTGGGATATTGGTAAGTGTTAACTTACATGGTGGAAATCCTGACACCCAGTAGACATCACAGTTGACAGAAGTAACCTCAAGACCAGCCTGTCTCCTTTACCGGAGAACATCATTCATGGGAGATATTTTTTGACCATCTGGTGTATTCACAAATTACCTCAATAAACAGAAAGGAATGAAGCAAAGAAATTGCACATACAGCAACTAAAGGCATGAGTGCCCAAATATTCTTACTGTCCACAAACCATACATATCATGTACGTTCGTATAGGAGTCTTCAAACAAAGAAATTTACAAAACACTATGGACATGTTTAAAAAGAGTGTACTTATTAAAGTAGTACTTATTAAAGTATGTAATAAAATATATGCATTACAATTGCTTCGTGCCAAAGTTTCCATGGCATTGCATTGCTTGTCTTTGCATTCCTGGGTTCTCCATTTGCGTTGGTTCTATTTTGATGATGACAGTTGCCAGCCGCCATCCATCCTGCCTGCATCTTCAGGTCAAAGGTAACTTTGAAAGCTTTCTTGTTTGCTTCATATAGTGCTGGTATTCAAGTACTACGCTCTGATTGGATAGTCCTTTTCCATAAACAGTATAATGGATAAGCATTGTCCATGTTGATATCTGTTGGTCTTGAACAAAAAAGCTTGAAATACCTTCGACCTGAAGACGCAGGCAAGTTGGCCAGTAATACTGTTGTCACCAAAAGATAAACAATATATATGGTCCCGAGAGCATTAGTCCACTAGATTCCCCTGGAGAAAAAAGTAGAATGAAACCCGAGTTTTAATACCTCTAGAGACTTATGCAGAAACCAATTAGTGTAAACCAAAGTCAGCAGTTTAGAACACATTATTAACATCAATATTCCATGCACAAGTTCATTAAGCAAGTGGACCTAAAACCTTTGTATTGATTGTATAAATAATTATCTCTTGTTGAGATTGAAAGCAATATACTCTAGAAATATTGCACTATTAAATGAAAGAATCTGCAACACTTTGCAAAACTAGTACATCAGAATGCTGAGACTTTGATGGTATCAACTTACATGAAAGTGTTAAAAATTTACTTAGCTGAGTATTCTTTAGTGATTTAAATTATTTTTCTATCAACATTTTGTCAAAATGTATTTCATAAGAAGGAACTAGGTAAAAATTGGCATGTTAATAATTAATCCATCTCGCAAAAGGTGATTCTTATTGAAATAATTTTTTAATATGATGATAAACAAACCATAAACACAGTAATCAACCCGAAGGTCGGTTTAGTGGGTGATGGTAGAGATCGCCCAGTACTAAGCCCTATGCGGCGTGTGAAAATTCACATCAGGGTAGTGGGGCCAGTTCCTTTCCCTGTGCCGGTTTTGGTCTCCCAGGAAGATCTGGTACCCGAAAAATCACTTTAGCTTGGGTGGAGCTGCTGGTGCCCATAGTGCCTTGCCCAGGAATCGAACCTGGGACCCTCCAGTCAGCAGTCCAACATTCTGCCCACTGGACTACCGTGACCCACTATAAAGATAAGATGGATAAATATTAAGAGCAACTTTAATATAACACCACCTCATTTCTTAAACAGTAATTTAAATTTTCATTAGCTTTCATAATGATTTATTTATATCTTAGAGAAATTGATCAAGATCTTGACATAATATTTATTGTGGCTTAAAATACCTTTGTCAAATTAAGGAGAGGCATTTAAGCTAATCTTAATTTTACTAAAATTATTTTCATTTGGTTTAATTTAACCCATTTAAAAATATATTACATACAAACCAAGCAGGGGTGTGATAGCCCAATGGGTAGTGTTGTTTACTATTCTGGGGGCCCGAATTGGAACAACAGTGAAGCCTCTTGAGACCCTCTGCCCTTCATCCATGGTGTGGGATTTCCTGGGTACCAGATCTTCCTGGGCAACCACAAAGGGGCACAAGTAAAGGAACTGGTCCCCATTATTATGGCTTACTATATGGCTTCACCCAAATCGATGATACTTAAAGACAAATTGGAAAACAATTTGAAAATCAAATTAACCAAATGATTAAACAAGAGCAACCACAGTGATCAGCACAAAGATTGATTTATGTATAAATGAGAGAGCAGCTCACCTCACAAAGGCCCAAGGCATGTGGAATGAAAAAGTTTGACCGAATACCTCGCGCCCAGTTGCAAAGGTGTTTGGCAAATAAGGGTATCATACAAAAATTAAGGAGCGGAGATGAGGCAGTGCATTTCCTAGGGCTGCCTGTGGTTTGCATGTTGAGCAACCTAAAATTAATAGAATCTCAGTGAAGCTGGGAATATTTCAAAGTCACCAGGAATCAGGCCTGGCCCTTCAAAGTTAAACTGAATTATCTAACCCCTTGGCTACTACACCTACGATAAGAAATAATTGCATACTAAATTTCCACCATGAGATTATGTTAATTTAATGATGAGATTAAAAAATGACTTTCAATTCATAAGATTTTAACAATCCTGCATCATTGGGATTATTACAAATTGGGCACCTCTACTCTCAAACAAAAAGGAAATTTTTATCTATTATTGCACCTTAGGTATCAAAACAGATATTTCCTGGTCATATTAATAAAAAAATCTTCACTGACTCGATTTGGCAGATACTGTATATTTAAGAAGTGGTGTCTCAAAATATTTTACCACCACCTGAAATTGGTGCCACATTTTACAAGCAAGTTTTCATTGCAGAAAGATTTTTTAAGTAGGTAAAATATTTCACAATAAAAGGTAAAACATACTTTTAACTAATATTACTAAATAATAAAACTAACTTTTAAATAATATATTAGTCCATCGGCTATTGAAAGTTTAAAGTTAGCAAGACACTGAAATACTGCCACTTCACTTCTCAACCATGCAAAAAACTAATATCCGACACCACACATTACAATAAATCCTTCCTTTCCACAATCATCCCACTTAACATCCCTATTACATTCCTACAGTCACCTGTCTTGACTTACGTTCTCCCCTTTGATACACTCAATATCAGGATTGATTGCGGGGAAATTTACTTTTGAATGAAAGGATAGCGCGATGTATTTCCCACAAAACTTTTATTTACTACATCTAATTTCAACACAGTCGTCATCTTAAGGTACTCAAGAATTATGAAGTTGTTTTGAAACTAGTTTTATACATAATTATATCTAAAATGTTAAGTTTTGTGGAAAATACATAATCTTTTACTCTCGGCTCTATTACAGTGCCAACGTCTACACTATATTTCTTTGCTAAGACAAAACGTAAATAATTCGTCATCGTACTTACAATACTTGGGAGGTGAGTGAAAATATTTGCCAATATTTTCTCCTCTCGGCAGCAGTTGGATATTTTTTCCGGTGATTTTGCTGCAATGCGCCCAAGATGAAACGATGAGGGAAGCTTGATATGTTTCTATATAGAAGTGAGCTCATCTGAAGCGTATCTGCAGGGAAAGCAATTTCAGAATAGTATTTTTTAAGGATGACAAAATTAAGGAATTGACGACAACCTTCACCGAGCTCCAACGCGGCGGAACGGTTGCTTTGTTTTCTTTATAAGGTTCCTGGGAAATACATCCAAGTCGCTCGCAAACACGACGCTAGATTACAGCACAGCCTCTGCGCTTGGATGGCGAGCGCGATCCTAATTAGGGTGCAATCGTCGCGCACGAAGAAATGCACCATAAAATTCAGGTTGACTTTTTATCCACTTAACACGCGAACTAATAAACAGACCGTCCCCAATTCGAATCACATGCCAAGCGAGGGGTAGACCAGAGGGTAATCAGATTGTAAATTGAAGAGAGTCTACGATGATGAATTGGACGTCGCAAATCGAATTTTCAATTGTGAGCACGCAAGAATTGGAAGCTACCGCGGCCGTGATTGCAACCTCAGTATTGTCGAGGATTGGCAATATTTGTAATTTTAGGGGAGGTGGCCGAAAGTAATTTGTGCCATTAAGGGGTGGATGAGAAAGGAAGGGTGGAGAGGTGTTGGGTACCTGGCGTCGGCAGTAGTCCACTCTTACCGAAAAGCGACAAGGGGTCCGCAGTTTAACATCCCAAACGACGGACCGTGTACTCACTCACAGTGCTCTCCACAAAGCACCTTTATCGTAAGGATGGAGACTTAACTGAAAAATACCTGCCGCCTATATGGTGAAAACTGTTCCCTCTGGGTGGGAAGCCAGTACGTTACCCGCCGCACCATCCCGATTCCCTGTTATGCCACTTACGGAACCGTCATTAATACATCCTCAGGACCATAACCAACGACAATGGAGACTAGCTGAAGATCGGATTTACCGCATTATTTCATCCCTTCGCTCAGTGTATGTATACAATAAACGGATGCCAGGAAGACAAAGCACATTTAAAAATAGTGGCCCTTACTTCTACATAATTGAAACCTTACAATTAGAAACTTGATACACTGAACACGGTTATCAAGAAGTCTAATCCACCTCTGTATGTTAACACGTGGGCTTGTACTATATCGCCACTCACCAATGTCATGGAGCTGTCGTATTTAAGACCGCACTATCTTCTCCCGGGCAACTCGACGAAATGTGCTTGCGGGTCCCATGAAATCTGGATAGCGGTGAGCCCATCCGCTTCGAACGACTGGCCCATCCCGGCTCCCAAAGCGAACTGATGAGTCCCAAAGTCCCCCCCCCTTTTTGGAGGGAATGGAGGGGGGCTAGGGGGGTTTAGTATTGGGAGACTTCGTACCAGAAGGAGTGAAATGGCATTGGGACGATGGAAAAGGAGGCGGAGGGAATTGCTAGCCCATTTCAATGACGAAAGTGCGCATTTCGCGTATCTTCGCGGGGCTTTGCACTGGAGCGAACTGGACTCCTGCAGTTAACCGCTCCCTTCCTCGCCGAAAACTTGAGTGCCGAATGTACAGCTGCCTCCAAGGCCACCAGCCAACAGTGCAATTGCGTGCCACTCCAGAAATGCGCGGGCGTCATTAAACGAGACATCGTGTGACCATTCAGTGAATCCAGACTTCGTTCTCATTGTTAGTCAATGAGTAAACAAATGTAAATGAATCCAATGATGATGCTAATGCCTTGCGACCCGGTAAATAATTTGCAATTTCTAATTAAATAGGCGATAATTTGCCGAAAGGAAAATTTTATTAGTAACTCAGAAAAATAAATGTGTTGATAATTACTATTCCTCAGAGAATGAACATGAATATTTCCTTAGTTTCTTTGAGTTTACCACAAAGAGCATGGCACCCTACATTACGGGGAAGGTGGGTTGGCTGGAGGGTCTGAGGAGAGGGGGAGGGAGGGAGAGGCAAAGGTGAAGCAGCATTGCCAATTTCGCCTCGGATGTGAGACGAGTCAACTGCGTCCCATCCGATGGAATGTGTACTACACTGGGATATCCTTGGGTTTCCCTATTCCTCCTTCGCGGTGACTCAATCATCTCTTTGGTTGGTCTCAATCCCCCTACCCTCAAGCGGGTAGGGGTGATTGAGAATTCCCCGGCAGTATCCCTGCCTGTCTTTAAAGGGCGTCTAAGAAGGCGGGGAGACACCCGAAAACTAACCCCTATTATGAAAGGGATACTTCCAAAGAGTCTAATGGATTTTACTGTCAGCGTACGGCCATAGTATCCGACCTGCGATCCATACGAGTATTTGCCGCGCCTGGAGACCCGCTAGTGAGAGAAGGGGATCCCGGAGGGTGAGCGCTCTGGTTCCCGACCCGGTTTTGGAAATCCGGTATGGACCAGGGTCGCGACTATTCCTCTTCGGCCGTGGGTTTCGTGAAAACGGGTGTCCGGGGTCTATCCACTCCCAACCAATTGGCATTCGTCACGTTAATACATTTTCAAAGAAGATTGGAGGTGGGACTTCTTTTTTCCGAAATTATTTCCTCCGAGGTCCTCCAAAGTCATCACTTGAAAAACCGAGCATATCCTTCGTAAGAGGCGACTAAAAAGGCGGGGAGACATACCTGGAAACTAACTTGACATGCGTAATTAAGACACAAGGGAAAAATTACCAGAAACCAATTATTCAGAGTAATGAGCTGACAGATAGGAAAGTTTCTACACAGTAAGACAGAAACCTGAAGAAACTAGCGGTGAAAAAAGAAAGACAGGTAGGTGGAGCCTCAGCTCTCGGGGATGCAAAAAATGCACTTTAAAGTGTGACAAATGCGGAAGTTTTGAATTCAAGAACCACACAATGAAAGAGAATTGAGTTATGTGAATCAAACTAACTGATATTTTTTTTCTAAAATATTTTTCGTTTTTTTCCCCATTTATTTTCCTTAAAAAATTCCATTTTTAATTCCATGCAAAATTATTTCATTTTTGGAACATAAAACTGTTTTTAAACATTTTGGTAGTGTGGGTCCTCCAGATCCGTCCTTGGCGTGAAGTCAGGGAGGTCCGTAGTTGTGATGCTTCTAAGTGTACAGGATGTATGCACAATGATTATCTTTTCAAGAGTGAAGCTGACTTGAGTTACCTCATCTGCTTTGGTGTGAGTTTCCAAGAAGTTAACAATGGATGAGTAGAGTCGTGGCTCTTTGTTGCCCTCTGCTGCTATTCCTGGCTTGCCGCCTACACCCTGGGCCAAATTTTTAATACAATAGATAAAATTGCGTCTTTTGATGACAAAATTATTTTGGATTTCATCAAATGTATCTAATTATTTGGATTGTTTTCCTGCCGTACATAAATGTTTGAATGAATAAAATTTAAAGAAGATTACGACGTTTCCAAAGAATTTTTGGAGCACATACAAAACTTGAAATCCAATATTTTACAATATTTTCCAGAAAGTACCCCAATTTATCAAAATAAGCTATTATTGCTTTTCATCCATTTTAACAACCTACTAAAGCGAAGCGGGAATTTCTCATCATGCTACAACGAAGTAAAAGTGCAGGAACAGAGGCACGAAAACAGACCAGATACGAGGGTGGTACAATAAGTTCTTAGAAAAGAGTAGAAAAAAACCATTTTTTTGGGCAGTTTTCTTTTTATGTTTCAACATTATCTCCTTTCAACTCTATACAGTTGTATAAGCGTTTTTCCAATCATTTAAGCCGTCTAAAAAGTAGGATTTTGAAAGCTCTTTAAATTGGCTCAATAGATTTAATCGATTATTTCCTCGTTAGACCTACACCTTCGTCCGCCAAGCCATTCCTTCAAGTCTAGAAATAAGAAATAGTCACTGGGGGCCAAATCTGGTGAATACGGTGGAAATTGTAATAATCGGAACTTTAATTCCATAATTTTGGCCATCGTAACTGCGCAGGTGTGCACCTGTGCATTGCCTTGATGAAAGAGAATCTTTTTCAGATGAGGACGCTTTTCCTTGATTTCTTTGCTCAGCCGTTCCAATAATGACGCATGATACTCTCCTGTTATCGCTGTCCCCTGATTCAAGTAATCATAGCAGATGATTCCACGAGCATCCCAAAAGACCGTGGCCATAACCTTACCGGCCGACTTGACCGTCTTCGCCTTCTTCGAAGCCCGTTCGCCTTAACAACTCCACTGTTTTGCCTGTTGCTTTGCCTATGGAGTATAGTTGTGTATCCATGTTTCATCAACAGTTATATATAGACACATAAACTCATCGGGATTGCGACGGTAAAGCACCAAAACAACCTCAGAGTCGACCACGCGATTGCGTTTATTTTCCGCTGTGAGTAAATGCGGCACTCATCCTGCCGAGCTTTTTTTCACGCCCAATTTTTCGTACAAAATTGAAGCTACTGTACCTTGTGATAGGCCCGTGGCTTCTACCATTGCGCGCACTTTGAGTCGTCGATCAATTAAAATCATATGGTGGATTTTGTCAATCATTTCGCGGGTAGACACTTGCACAGGGTGTCCGGATATGCATTAATCTTTTGTGGATGTGCGACCACGTTTCAACTCATTCACCCAGTTGTAAACACAAGAGCAGCTGTGCCATGAACTTTGTTCAACTCAGCTATGATTTCTTTAGGCGTTAATCCTTTCAAATACAAGTGTTTAAATCCTGCTCGAAATTCATTTTTATGGACAAATTAAAGTTGTTTACTTCAATCGATGACAACAACGAAACAATATGACGGATACAGCAGAAACTTTAATAGCTGAATAGTTGGATGGTTTTTAATGGAAAAAATTATTTTCGATACTACTAGCGCCATTTCATGTATTTTAAGGCTTTATTCCTCGTATTAAACTACCATAAAAAAACCATTAACACAGAAATCAACACGAAGGTCGGTTCTTGCATACCTGAGAAGGACGTCTCTTTAGCAGTGATGCTGAACATGTATTATTACCACATCGTAGTACGGTAGGAGAGTTCATGTCAATAAAATCAAAGAGACCAAGTGTAGAATTTACGGGGAATTGAAAAAGTGGGGATCGAGATGAGGGAGGATGGCTATCGTACTAACTTCCCAACCAGAGGGCCCGGGTTCAAACCCCGGCGGTGTTGAATATTTTTCAAAGGTGTCTCGATCCCTACTTGAGGTACTTTGTGGACAGCACTTTGCGTGAGTGCGCCGTCCGTCGGATGGGACGTTAAACTGCGGACCCCTTGGCGCCATCTGTAAAGAGTAGGCTAATGCCGACGCCGGGTTTCTCTCCACACTTCATCCTTTCCTGTCTGTCCCCTATGGCGCAAATGACCTCAGCAGTCGGTCGCCTCCCCTAAATACTACTACTACTCGAAGGTCGGTTTGATAGGTGATGGCAGAGTTCACCCAGTAATAAGCCCTACACGGCGTGTGAAATTCAGACATCAAGGTAGGCGGGCCAGTTTCTTTCCCTGTACCGGTTATGTTTTCCCAGGAAGATCTGGCACCCGAAAAATCACAAAGCTTGGGCGGAGCTGCAGGTGCCCAGAGTGCCTTGCCCGGGAATCGAACCCAGGACCCTCCGGTCAACAGTCCAACGATCTTCCCCCTGGACTACCGCGTTCCAATATTAAAGGACAACTTACCAATATTGTGCCTGATATTAAAAATGTGTGTTTCAAAAATTCAAAATCACAAAATTCATAAAATGCTCTATTGATTCATATTTTTGTGTATATATTATATTATTATAATATTATACTTAATAATAATCACCAAAAAGTAAATTGTTTTAATATAAAGTTTTAAAGTTTAAAAAAGTAGAATTACCCAACCTAAAAAAAAAAGATAAGCGTTTGGTAAAACTTCCCAGGCTTGCGAAGTTTGCCATTGTAGAAAACATTTGGGAAACCCTGATTTAGGACAGTCGGTTATTGGGTAATCTCTGTAAATATTTAAGAGACTTTCCTTGGAATTTTTCTCTGTAATTTCGTAAACGGGATCGTTTTATGATACTGTGTCGTTGCATTAAAATAAGAGCAGAAGTCGAAAATTTAATCCCAATTTTAGATGCTGATATACATTTGGGATTGCAGACGTCGGAACCTGAGGGTGCTGTGGACATTGGTGTTTTCCTTTTATAGCATTTACAAACGAGACAGTTTGGTAAAACGGAGGAGTATTCATGGTCACATAAAAAAACAGTTGAAAAGCTATACACATGGTCATATAACGTAGTTTAAAAGCCTTATAATTTGACGAACAGATTCGGTTTGTTCAGTGCACAACAGAAAAACCGGAAAACATACACGAATACTCAATTAACAGGCCACGCGGATTCTCTTCAGTCGCGATATTCGCCTCCGATAACTAAATATTGCACATTGGTCGCAAGAAAACGAAATGCAATGGTTATAAGAACCTGGTTTTAATACACTGGGATAACTTATGCATTGATAACGCATGCGAAGAAACACTTAATATCTTCACCGCCCACTTAAATTTTCATCCGCATTTGCTTACCCCATGCTCATTGTCTAGTTTACGATCCAGAGCCCACTATCGTCACCACAGTCCTCCTTTCACACCAAAAATCAGAAAGTACTTGACAATATCTCCCAAATTAGAGCGTTTTTTTTCTTGAAAATCCCCTAAAACACTCGTGACTCTTTCCTTAAGGATTAACATTAATAAGTGTTGAATTTTGTAGAGCGTAATTATGGAAGCATTCATTTATTAAATAATTAAATGGTAATAAATGTTTAGATTTCTCTAAGTAACAATTTATTGATAAAGCAGTAAGTCTACTACTTATATTGCGCTATATGACTTGAACGACAGATGTCTACTCGTGTGCTCATTTTACAGACCCCCAGATTCCGATGCGAATGTTTTCAATAAGCTCCACTAACAAAAGTCCACATATCCACACCCGGCTACAAACATAGCAGCGGTATATTTATAATCGCTGGTGATATTACCCTACCGTTAATTAATTGGAACTTGTACTGCCTCGGGCCATTTCAAAAGAAACGAGATTCAAGAATTACCTATGTAATCGCAAAGCACCCTTTAGAATAAGTACTTAAATCAGCAACAAGGGATCTGAGCATATTTGATATCTTTGCGTCATCTTTACCCGAGATAATCACGAAATTTGAAATAACGGACAGCGTCAGCGACCATTAAGCTATTCTTGTAGAGATAATAATTTTATTCGCGAAAGTAGAGAAGGAAATGCGTAAAGAATACTTTTTCAACAAGGCAACATTCAAAGGACGAATTCAACATAGCAACCCAGACCGCCGATATGGTGACTCCCGCATTTTCTTTGCATTATATATTACAGTTCGCCTTTTTAGTTAATACGCCCTATTACAGAGCTTACCATGGACTTCAACCTTCACGTGGTGGAAGGGCTTTGTGCGTTCCGATGACCCCTAGAGCTGTGCTGGCTGGAGCAATCATCGTTGCTTCTGCCAGCACTGTTGCTAAGACGTCTGATCCCAGTTGTGCAGCCAATTTTGCAGGTTGAGTGATGTGGTCACATTAAGAATACTACCAAAGAAGTAGCGGGAAACCACCTCAATTATTAATCGCATTATTTCATGACGGGCAGTATAGAGAAAATGAGTCCTGGCAACTACGGTACGGCGCAATCGGCCGTGTGTCGTGCCTGGCGGCGGGATTTCGGCAGTCGTCAACTCACGAAATCCTTGGAAGGCAAAACTGACAGCAGCAGCACAGAAGGCAGAGAAGAACGAATCAGTTAGAATTGGCGCTTGGAAATTAAGGTCAATATTGAGGACTGGAAAATTTGAGAATAGAAAGGGAGTGATGGAAAAAAGGATATATACGAGTATATGTAGATGTTTAAGGTCTATGCAAGGTGAGATTGAATGATAGCTATAGTTATAGAGTAATTTACAGCGGGGGGGAGGAGAAAATTCACGCCTTCCACTTATAACAAAGGGGCTTCTTACTTGTTGTATCCCAGAAAAAATATTCCCCCTGTTTAAAACGCTAAAAAATCCTGCGAGAAAAGCGAAAAGGGAGGTTCAGGAAACTTCTCAACCAAAGGTAAAATTACAGCGAGAGGTCACCGACGAACAACGCCAATAGTTGTCTGCTCGCGATAACTTGGCCAACAGTCGCTTGTCTTCTTGCGCCTTAAGGTCGTCCAGTCCAATTGGAATAGCGCGAAAGGTAATGTTTACTCCGGGAGGGCAATGCGGAAATGGGACGGAGAGGGAAAGGGAGAGTGGTGGAGATGAAAGGCCGGGTTTCACGGGTGTAAACCCAAGTAGGCGATTGTTCCCATATGTTTGATTGCACCCGAAATAAGAAAAATGAAAAAGCACATATAAGTTTGATAGAAGCGCTTTTTACTGCCATCATCTACTGCTGATTTCAATTAATTTTTTCCTGAAGTTAAATTTTACTTTTCTGCGGGTCATTACTAGGGTGTGTGGTGATGGGTGATTACAGACCAGACTACCTTTGACCCAAAATACCTTTCCTTCCTAAAGCGGTTCGGCAAACATTTTATTCAGATCCTTCATCGTTGGTGGGAAAAATGACATCTTACATCTATTTACTCTGCACTGCACTCTGCAAGTTCTTGGACGATTCTGAGCGATATTTTTGTACGTAAATATTGAGCCGTCATTCTTTGGTGATAACAGCTCATACAGATTTTATTTATTAAAACAATGCATTAATAAATATATGGTAAGATTTTAGGCCTGTACCGTTGTACTGTTTGCGTTCTTCGCGTAGACAACCTTCGAAAAGGTGATGGAAATCCTTCCTACACTCTCACATGTGTATGTAAAGGCGGGCTTCGTAGGAAATGCTCTCGGCACGGGCCACCCCACCCTTGTCCACAATAAGGAGATTTTATGAAATGGCCCACACCACCGTCCCTCAAAACCTTCTTGTCAAATTGAAGTACAGCAGCCCAAACTCATTCCGTTGGAAGGGCAGCCTACTAAGTTGGGACTCGGCTTGAACCACACTCAGTCGCTTCGTTAGCCATGGTCGAATGCACTCGCGCTCATTGAAATCACTCCCACCCCTCTAATTATTCCCCCCCCCCACTTGCGAAGCCATCGGATAGGTCAACGTGAAAGGACCTCCACCCCAAAAAACTTTAACCCTCCCCGCCTCCTTCTCTTTTTCATTCTCCTCCCCCCACTCTCGCCCTAACCATCCTCCCTCAAATCCCCTCCCTCTCGCAGGCGGGCGTCATAGTCTCCCATTACACTTGATCGTACTCCGCCACTTCCCGCGTCCGCATCTTCCAGCTCTTCATTCACTGCATTCCTCCGTCTCGCCTTTTTGCCAACATTGCTTTCTTATGTGCCTGGCAGCCTTCCTTCGCTCGACCGGAGCGTGAGTGGAGCTCTCTGGAAGTTTTCTGTTCGTGGCTGCGGAGGGAGGAGGAGTTAATTTCGGATTGAGGGAAGATTGAGCCGCATCGGTATGTCAATGGTATTACTGGACCCTCCTCCGCGTATTCCAGGTGGGCTTGAATGAGTTTCACCAAATCTCGCCGTCCATTTATGTCTTAGTAATCGATCCGAAAGGATTTTTTGAAAGATGACGAACTCTCTTAGCCCGCGTGAAACTGTAGAATCCAGGGAGTGGGAACATTAAAATCATATCGCTGTTCTATAATATCGCTTTCCTCAATTTTTGAATGCTGAATAATATTCCTATTTTAATTTCAGATTTCTCCTAATGTATCGCCCAGGATTTCGTTCCGGGGACAACAACAGTATGTAACATTTCGGTTTGCTCGACTATCGTGTCGCATCATTCTGTTAGAAATATCAATGTAATTAGTATACCAAATGTTTGGAGCAGTTACGTGGTAAGGAAAGATCCAGGCAGATAAGTTGCTCATTCTTATCTTTTTTCATGTACTTAAGATATAATTCGTTCTAAGTGAAGATACAGTAATTACGTATAGTGGAGTTATGTCATTTAAAACTGATTCCACGTAATAATGACCTGGTAAAAAGGTTGTAACTTATAATAATCGTCACACAAAATAAAATTTTTTGAATGTTTTTTCTGTTCTTAGTTACTAGCCAAATAAGATGACTTCAACGAAGGAGATAAGTTTGGTACGGTAGCTAGTGTATTGGCTTCCCATACTAAAAGCCTGGGTTTGAATCACAGTGATGGCATAACTTTTGTGAGATATCCTGGTTCTTACTTGGGTGTCATATAATATAATTAAGTAGTCCATCCATCAAATGGAGCATTTAATTGAGTGACCCCTAGGTGTCTTTACCTTATAGTAGACAAATGCTGACAGTGGCGTCCTCTCCCCACCCCCATTCCCAGATTGATATCCTAGGGTATTTATTCAAGTACAATTGAGAAGATTCATGAACTTCTAACTCCAATATTGGTCATGGAGATGAACCCATTCTGTGATTTTCATGTTTGCTTTTCTTCAAATGAGGCTTAAAATGAAATATTTCTGATATTTCTCTCAGGTCAGACATGTATCATATCCTGTGTGCCTATCTGTGCAATTTATTCAGTTACTTTTTCACCAGAACTCTGTCAGCCCAAATGTGTGCACTGATTGTTAGTTTGCACCATGGTTTGTACCATTCCACTATCCTTTTATTACAATGTACAAAGTATGTTCACATTATTATGCCATCTTCAGGTACATGTGAGCCCATGTGAACAACTGTGCCTACTGCTACAGGAATAGAAATATAGATTCACACACAAAATATAACTAGGAGGAGTGCAGTAGTTCATTGTAATTGTTTCAAGTATTCGGTAGTAATCTTGAGAAAATTTTGTGGAAATTATTTCAATCAGCAAATTATACTGTGAGTAAATCAAAATGTAATGAATTTTCATAATGCTATATTTCATAGTAATTGAAAATTGCTGCTGACCAAAATTGTAATCCTGATGTAGTTGTTCCTAATAATAGTTTTAATCATAAATTACTTTCAAATAGGTATTGAATAATTTAGAGAAAAAATTCAAAACTCTCTAATCATACCCATCATGTCAATGTGCATTAGAAAATCTTACTTCTCTTACATAATATAGTCTTTATTTTTATCTTGACCAAATTCATTCAACCATCTACCATCCAGTTATGATGCCATGCACAGGAAGACTAAAAGTAATAATAGTTCAACCATTCAGATCCATAAACTTCCCCATGCTCTCACCCCTTCGATTGTTGTACTCTCCTAATTTTGTACTTTCTATCTAGAAATATGATTTATGGACCTCTTAAACCAAGCCTAGGATGGACTCCACTTTGGAATAAACTTGTTTTTTGATTCCTGCTACATCTCTTATTAATCATCAGCATAACTTTGGTGTTGCCATTTGTGTGCTCTCAACTGAAAGAAGTTGTGCTCTGATGTGTGCTCAGCGATACGAGGTCTGCTGAGGCAGAACAGGGGAGAGTGAAGAAAACAAGATTCACACTGCAAGTAGTGACGTAAACTATTTAAAATTTTTATATATTTAATCCCTTCTGTGAAAATTTAGAGATAATATGTTGTGAGCTTTATATGTAGTTAGTGGTATGTCTCGAGCCAAAGATGACTATATGTTCTTCAATAAATTGAAAGCATTTCATTTTATTATTCAAATTTTAAGTTTTCTTTTAATCTTTCTCAAATGAATCTTTTCATCGAAGAAAAACTTTTCCAAATCAATCTCATATTTCCCTTGAACTGGTTGAATGCAAACACATCTAATGTGCTCTGTGAAAGGAAGTTTTCTTTGAACCTTAGCATAAATTTAAGGTAGGACACAGGTGTGGTAATAATCTTTGTCTAAAAGTTTATTTTGAAAGCACAATGAACCTTATGTTGATCAAGGGATTGTGGTTAGGATGTTTTGTCTCCAATGAGTTCAAGGATGGTTGGGGATTGTTCTGAGGAATAAGGAATAAAGTTAGGGTGAATATTTTAAAAAATGTTGAATCATATATATAATTATTATTATTAGGTAATCTACCGGTTAAGGTAGGATTTTAGATGGACACAGCTACTAAATAAATATTTTGTGATTCCTAACAAAACAAATCCAGCAACCTAGTCTACATCAGGTCCCTCTTCATCTCTTGAGTACTTCCTTCCTCCCTTTATCCCGTCCAACATCACAATCCTGTTCTGGTCATTTCCTCATTTGCCTAACATTCTCCCCTCTATTACAGTCTTCAACATCCCACTACCAATCAACACGCCTCTTATCCATTTTTCCTGCCTCCATACAATTTCCCCGAACAAACCATTTCTTTGCCCACCATACCAAGTACTTCCTCATTTGTTTTCTCCTCGGTCCATTTCACCTTCTCTATTCTTCTCCTCATCCACATTTCAAAAGCCTCCAGTCTACTTCTATCCTCCTGTTTAAATGACCACGTTTCCGCACCGTACGTAGTAGCTACGCTCCAAATCAAAGTTTTTATGAGTCTTTTCTTAATATCCTTACTCAACACCCTGTCATCAACTCCCTCTTTGTGAAAGCCTCTTTGCCTAGCGCAATTCTTCTCCTTACGTCCCTAATACTTTGACTGTGTTGGTCCAAAATACTACCGAGATACGTAAACTGTTCTACCTGCTCTAGGTTTAGCCCTCCTATTTAATGTTAAGCTTAGCCTTTTTCTTTCTAGAAAATCGCATAACCTTTGTTTTATTAATATTAATTCTCATCCCATAACTGTCAGATTGAATTATCAATTCAGTTAGCAATGCTTGCAACCCCTTGGTTGACTGACAAATTAAAGCTTGGTGATAAGCGAACCTAACTGATTTTACGAATTCCCCGCCTTTAGGAACTAAAACTGATCTCACAAAGTCTTCCGGCCAGATTCCCTCCTCATAAATACTACGGATCAGCCCATATAGCCTCTTCTTCCCACATTTCCCTATATATTTCAGTAGTTCTGCAGGAATGTTATCCACCCCCATGGCCTTATTAAATTTCATCTGACTTAATGCCCTTCTATCTCATCGTCAAGTATGCCTGGACCTAAGCTATCTTCCTCGACGTCATGTTCTTTTTCAATGTCTAACTTTGTTGGTCTAAGTTCTTTACTATACATTTCTTCTATATATTCCTTCCATCTCTCTTGGATCTTTCCTCTGTCAACTATTATGTTACCCGCCTTATCTCTGTAAGCATAGATCCCCCTTTCTTACTTCCCAATAAAGATTTAACTTTGCTATGCAGCACACCCATTCTCCCTTCCTCTGCAGACTTTCCATATCCTCGCACTAAATCTTTCACCATGCTTCTTTTGCTTTATTTGTTGCCCGCCTCATTTTATTGTTTAATTCTTTCTACTTCATTTTGCCTAATTCTGTATTTACATTCTTCCATTTTCGCCGCTCATCCATCTTTGTAATCATCTCATCCGTGATCCATGGTTTCCTAGTCCTTTTAGCGTTAACGGTTCCAATAGTGTCTTTTGAGGCTTTCGATAACCCTTTCTTGATCCTTTCCCATTTTTCTTTGATAGTACTTAGCTCTTTACCATCCTCCATGATTTCCTCTACCATCTGTTGGTACTCCTTCTTTTTCAAACCATTTAATGCTTCTACATTACATTTTCTAACCCGCCGCCCCTCCCTTATCTAATTGAAACGGACGCTACATTTCATAACAACTAAATTGTGGTCAGAGTCCGCATCCATTCCCAGGAAGCTGTGTGAATTTATCACTCTGATCCTAAACCTGTGTCTAACCAGAATATAATCTAGCTGATACCTTTCTGAGTCACCTGGCATTTTCCATGTATACCTGCATCTTTTGTGGTGTCTAGACCAAGTGTTGGTGATGACTAACCCCTGTCTCCTGCAGAACTCAACTGCTTTCTACGTATATATATATATACAATGTACAATATAAAACTTGCCTTGCAATATGAGCCTTTCACCTTGCAAATACCTCCTGAGATGCTTTTAATTATAAAATTCTTTGGATTAATTGCAAAACTGTTTTCAGACCAGATAGACCAAAGTAATGGTCGACCCAGGACGACCAATTCATCATTTCCCAGTCCTTTGCTATCCCTCTGTTACTGCAATTAACACCTTACACCCTTCTGTTACCTATTTTCTCACCTCTGTATCAGCCCCATCCCCCCTCTGCACAGCCTTCTTTCAAATCTTTGGTTTTTCCTCTGTACTTGCCTATTTTTCATTATCTTGTTTTGCTTGGTCAGATTGTCCAAGAAAGTCCACTGCTGTAGAATGTCACTGAAAGGTAATGTATAATGAACAAAATATTTTTTGTATTAACTGGTGTTTCCTAGAACTTAAATGTCTGCATTGAAAGTAGTGCTTAATTATAGCTTTCTTGCTTTGAATTTCACTGTTATTGAAAAACTCCTCTCTTACTGACATTTATGCAGACCTAACTGGACTGATAATATTCTGCGCCGCGACTTCACGTGGAGGTTTGTTGTGGCAGACGTTGCACAGCCTATTATCGGAGTGGACTTTTTGACGCATTTCAGTCTTTTGGTGGACGTTAAGAATTCTCGTCTTACAGACAGTTCGACGACAATTTCCGTCGCCGGAAATATTGTACGCCTCCCGGCAACGCAGATAAAGGCGGTAGTCGGAGAAACCCGTTTTCACGTTCTTCTCTCGCGCTTTCCCGAAATTACGCGTCCAGCAGGGACACCCGGTCATGCGTCCCACTCCACAGTGCATTTCATTCGCACGACCGCAGGTCAGCCGGTGTCATTTAAACCACGTAGGCTTGCTCCCGACAAACTTGCCGCAGCCAAACGGGAATTTGAATTAATGGTGCGATTAGGGACAGCCCGCCGCTCGGATAGCTGTTGGTCCTCCGCCCTCCACCTTGTGCCCAAGAAGGGAGACGAGTGGCGCCCATGCGGGGATTATCGCGCGTTAAACGCTAGGACCATCCCCGATCGCTATCCTGTCCCCCATATCGAGGATTTCGCTGCATCCCTCAATGGTGCTCGTGTTTTCTCCACCATTGACCTCGTGAGGGCATATAACCAAATACCTGTGAACCCGGAAGACATACCGAAGACTGCAATCACGACCCCCTTTGGGTTGTTTGAATTTCCCTTTATGTCATATGGACTGCGAAACGCCGCACAGACTTTCCAACGTTTCCTCGACGAGGCACTCAGAGGTCTCTCCTTCTGCTACGTCTATTTAGACGATATTTTGGTCGCCTCCCAAAATGAGGACGAACATGAGCATCACCTGCGTGAGCTTTTTGGCAGATTAAAATCATACGGTGTGCTCATTAATCCTGCAAAGTGTGTTTTTGGTGTTCCCAATGTCAAGTTTTTAGGATATAGTGTAAGTGCCGAGGGTACAACGCCTTTAAGTGACAAAGTGAGTGCTATCGCCGACTTCCCACTCCCTGTGACGGTGAAACAGCTCCGCCAATTCTTGGGGATGCTGAATTTTTATAGAAGATTCCTTCCCCATGCCGCCGACTTACAGGCCCCCCTCAGTGAAGTGCTACGCGGTGGTGTACACGGCCGCGACAAAGTGGATTGGACGCCCGAACTGCGCCTTTCTTTTCAGCGGTGTAAAGACGCTCTTTCGAACTTTGTGCTTCTCGCCCATCCGGCCCCCTCCCTTCCCCTCGGCCTGTTTACCGACGCCTCAGACTTCACCCTGGGAGCTGTGCTCCAGCAGCGCACTGAGGCGGGTTGGCAACCGCTTGGTTTCTTCTCCAAAAAACTAAGCTCGGCCGAGAGAAACTACAGCCCTTACGACAGGGAGCTCCTGGCGATTTATCGGGCGGTCCGGTATTTTCGCCACATGGTGGAGGGTCGGAATTTTACAATTTTTACAGATCACAAGCCGATAGTGTACGCGTTCCAGCAAAAACCTGACAGATGTTCGCCCCGTCAATTCCGCTACCTCGACCTGATCGGCCAATACTCGACAGACATTCGTCACGTAGCCGGCGCGGATAATGTCATGGCGGACGCTTTATCGCGCATCGATTCCTTGTCCTCCGCGGTAAATTTTGAGGAGTTAGGCCGTGCACAGGAGGCAGACGCTGAACTTGCTGCGCTCCTTAAGAACGAAGAGTCTTCCCTCAAGCTCAGAAGACTTCCTGTTCCCGGTTGTGCTGTGCACTTGTTTTGTGACACTTCCACCCCTTGTGCTCGCCCATACGTCACTCCCACATTCCGGCGTCAGGCGTTTGATTCGCTTCATAACCTGGCGCATCCCGGAGCGAAAGCGACGATAAAACTCGTG
Organism: Hetaerina americana; assembly: GCF_022747635.1. Classification (NCBI taxonomy): domain Eukaryota; kingdom Metazoa; phylum Arthropoda; class Insecta; order Odonata; family Calopterygidae; genus Hetaerina; species Hetaerina americana. The sequence goes on from NW_027286070.1 coordinate 5,241,208, forward strand.
ACATCGCGTTTCGTGTGGCCCTCTATTAGGAAAGACTGCCGCGAATGGGCACGCGCGTGCATCCCGTGCCAACAGGCAAAAGTGACTCGTCATGTTGCCTCCCCTGTGCGCAATTTCCCGTCTCCCGGACGGAGATTCGAGCACGTCCACATTGATTTGGTCGGACCTCTCCCAAGTTCACGTGGATTTCGATATTGCCTTACGTGCGTGGACCGTTTCACCCGATGGCCCGAGGCAATACCAATTGGTGACATTTCGGCCGAGACAGTGGCATTCGCTTTCTTTAGCGGATGGATGTCGCGTTTCGGCTCACCCCAACGCATCACTACCGACCAAGGACGGCAGTTTGAAAGCAACCTCTTCCGCCAGCTCTCCCTCATGGCCGGCGCGGAGCATTTCAGGACGACAGCATACCATCCTGAGGCGAACGGGATGGTAGAACGGTTCCATCGACAGCTGAAGGCCGCCATTCGTTGCCACGGGACCTCTCAGTGGGTGGACGTACTTCCTGCCATCCTCCTGGGATTCCGCGCCTCCTGGAAGGAAGACCTAGATGCCTCCACTGCAGAGCTAGTGTATGGGGAGCCTCTCCGCCTTCCCGGAGAATTCCTCTCACCAACCTCTCCATCGCAGCCAGCTGACACCGCCTTCATGTCCCAGTTGCGCGAGCATTTCCGGGAGTTGAGCCCTCGCCCCGCTGCCCACCACGGTTCCCGTCAGGTCTTCATCTTCAAAGACTTGCCAACGGCGTCCCACGTCTTCGTCCGGCACGGCCCCCCGCGGGGTTCTCTTCAGCTGCCGTATGACGGGCCGTTTAAAGTTTTAGAACGGAATGATAAGGCGTACAAAGTCTGCTTACCAAACCGTGATGTGTTCATTTCTCTCGACAGACTCAAACCTGCCTTTACGGTATCCAACCTACCAATTTATAACCACCAGGCAGCTCTACCGCTTCACCACACCGCGCCACAGCTGGAGGCAGCAGAATCGGACGAAAGATGGCCTGCCGCCTTTACATCGCGCCCAGCTACGCTGCCTGCACCGCCAGACCCTCAGCCCCCAGGTGCTGCACTGCGCACACAGCGCAGCAAACGGACAACCCGATCTGGGAGACGCGTGCACTTTCCGTCGCATCTTGAAGAATTTCAACTATAATTTTCTCTTTTTTTCTCTTTTTCTTTCGTTGTCTTGACTTCATTACCTAACCTGTCATGCTTCCACCACCCCTACACCCTCCTTCCTTGCCCGCGCACCCGTTATCACCTCCTGTTTCCACAATTTTTCCAATGTCTACTAACCACCAGGGACTATAAAACAACCAAGGGGGTGGTGTGGCGGCTCAACCCTTGAATCATCATTGAGCGCCATTGCGAACGCGCCTTCGCCGGCAAGTGTTTTGGCTTCCGGCGTTCGCCACCAGGGTCCGCCGCCAGGGCGCAACCACGCCGCCAGAGCCACTCTCACTCTGTCTCACTCTCTCTCTGACTGGCTCTGGACCGTCACGCGCGCCGCCATCGTGGTCAACCCAAGGACGTTGCTTCCTGGTGAAGGATTCTCTCCTGGCTTCGCCACCGCACGGCCGAATATTTACTGAATAATTACTGTTCAATCGCCTCATCAAGGTTTTAATTTTCTGAGCACAATAAACTTTGTTAATTGTTAGGAGGTGTCATTATTTCCACCACGATACCTCCTTCATAAGACAATAATGAATTGAAATGAAGATGGATGGATCTAAATGGGATTGGAAACTTTCCTTTCTGTCAGACTCCATAATTTTTACCATGTGTGAGAATATGCCTCATTGGTCTGAAATCAAAGCAATGCAATTCTACTTGAAGGCTGGTTTGATAAGAGAGATCTACTTAAATTAATAAATTTTATTTGTACCATGTGTAAAATTCACTCAACAGGATAATAAGATGGGGCTACTTGCATTCCCTGAGCCAGCTATGGTTTCCCTGGGAGATCTGGGTAATTGATAAATTGCACATCTGTCCGTAACATTCTATGAGGAATTTTGAATGAAATGATGTTTTCAAATATTTGTTATTCTAAATTTTATCCTTAATCATAACAAAAGGTATTTTTTATAAAAACTGAGTTTGTCAGCTTATAAACTAATTGCCTCCAACATTTGTAATAAGTGTCAAAATTCGCCCTGCTATGATGGTCTAGTAAGAAATCGTGAATATACCATTGGGAGACATGGTAGTCCAGTGGTAGTGCTGGACAGCTGACTGGAGGGTCTGGGTTTGATTCGAAGTCGTACCTCTATGGCACCATCAGCTCTACCCAAACGGTTTGTTTTGGTACAAGATCTTCCTGGGAAACAATAACTGATACAAGGAAAGGCACTGACCCCGCTATCCTGATGTGAATTTAACACCAGATTGGACTCTGTATTGAGTTAACTCTGCCATCACTAACAAAAAGGACCTTTGTGTTGATTACTGTGATTTTTTTTGGTTTATATCACAGTGTGCCTAGCATCAAAGTATTTGGTGATTTTTCATGAAGTGGCTTGATTATTATTTTGTTTTTATAATTGATAGGTTTATCCTTATTTGATGTAATTTTTAGCATGCAACATGTAAATAAAGACTTTCTCTATCCATTTGTGGAGTAATGAAATATTTTAAAAATGTTTTGTAACAGGCAGCCATTAATTTAACTGCCAGAAACCAGCTGCAACCATTAGACCTAGACCATATGAACAGAAAGGTAGGTAAGAAGCCGGTGCTTGAAAATAAGAATTTCAGCTGATTAAATTGAAGTGTGATTTAATTGTGATAAATTATTCAACTGGAAAAACAGTAAACTAACACCAATAAGTTGATTGCAACAAAGTAACCATAGTGAAGAATCCGTTATTGAGTGGCCCTTCGAAATGGTCCTTCATGACCCACTAAACCCAAAGAGCCTTCATTACTCACTCATATGTAGATAGCTTATTTTAGTTTAATCTCTATTTCACATGTAGTTACCATAAAAATTCCTTTAAATTAAAATTAAAATCCTTCCATTGGTTTAAGATATTATTTAATTCTGTAATTGGTAGGTAAATCTGGTCCAATAAATTACTGTTCACAAACAGCTAATATCACGAGTTACCAGTTTCATAATTCTTGTTTTGATTTCATATTCCATTCAAATCAAACCTACTACCCCATAGCAATATTTTTATTTAAAATTCCTGGGCATCTTATTTTCATTTCATTGCTATATTTTCCTGTTCTTTAACATAGGTATTATAATAATTACTATTGTTTCACAATAAAGGTAGCTACCAAACAGTACAGAGACAGCATCCTTGCCTCACCTGACTCAACGACCCAACATCTTACCCTGCAATAGACCCCTCTTCTATTTATGCCCACCTCCTCATTCCATTCTGTCTAATGTACCTCTACTATTGTTACCCTTTCCTCGCCTAACATTCTTCCCTCTGTTTAAAATTTCAGCACCCCATTGCTAATCAAATGCCTGCAACCCCCTTCCAATTATTTACCAATTATTTCCAGGGAACCCCTCTCCTCTCCCGTGATTCATAGTACCTCCTAGTTAGTTGGTTAATGATATGCATTGGGAAAATCATTACAATCTCAATTCCTTATGACTGCGCAACAAAGCAAATGAATATTTAATAGTTTTTAATATGAATCCCACCCATAGGTAAACATAAATAATTTATGAATATGACATACTAAGTGACAAATGGATGGTTGTTAGCAGAGGTAATTTTCTGGCACAATTGAAAGTATATGCAATAGTTTTTTCACATTGTGGTGTAAGGGAGTAACTTTAATTGTAGACAAAATATCCTGTGAACATTTTTAAATATAATTTGAATTTGGGTAAAAGCTAAAGAAACTTAACCTGAGATCCGGTAAAATTATCTCTGAAATATCAGGGATATGATTTTTGTGAAACGCGAGGATCTTTGAAAACAGTTTTGTTTGCTGCATTAAGGGGAAATTGGAACTATTTAGTTGATATGTATTTTATAATTTTGAAATTAATCAAGGTTTTGAATATATTCTGGCATTAATAATTCTTACCTACAAAACAATATTAACTACTATGACTGCAATAATGATGAGTATGTGAAAGTTGTAACCAGTGAAGTGGATTGAATTTCGTGGACCAACTAAACCATTGAAACCGTATCGAGATCAAGTTCTCGAGGAATTTTTGGAAAATTCTATTATAACCTAATATTTGTGTGTTTCGGATCAAACATAACTCTTCCATACTTCACAAATGGCCGATTTAGTTGAATTAAAAAAAATTACAAATTACCGAATATGTACTAGGAAATAATGCAACCAATAAGGGTTGACGCCCCATATTACATTTGAGCAGTCTAATATTTAAATACAATATGAACTTCCAGCATATTTTATAATTATGTTCTGCAAGTAATCGTAAGGGAACGTCATATTTTACATTAACCATCCCCAAAGTTCGAACGAATGCCATTATGCCAAATACAAAATGCATTTTGTATGGCCACGTAAAAATTGAGTTACGATATTACACTGTGGTGTTTCTAGTGGGAAAAGGATGTACTAGGATGATCTGGTATTTGAGAACGTTTCAATTAGTGAAGGCATGCGCCATCTGTTGCCTAGAATCTCAACCAATCCGTTAATTAATTTTTTGTTCATTAATTTTCAGCAAATGATCACCAGAGATTTTCACAGTAGGTTCAGGATGCCGCGGGAGATCAGGAAAACGATTAAATATTGCATATTTTTGTGAGGAGGGCTGCCATTTTTTCCAGCGCCCCGCCGCCCGGCCGGAAAAAATGGCAGCCCTCCTCACAAAAATATGCAATATTTAATCGTTTTCCTGATCTTCCGCGGCATCCTGGACCTACTGTGAAAATCTCTGGTGATCATTTTGTGTATATTAGCGAATCAAAAATATTTTGAGAAAAAAAAATTTCGGCGGCAAAAGCAAATCGAGGTAACATTCTCTATAGTCTCGCCCCCACAATCCGCCTCATATCCCCCAGGCTACCGGGTTTCTTAGGAAAATTACGTTCGGAACTAAATTTGATCCGCAAAACTACGGACTTTGCCGATTTTCTCTCGAAATCAACTCGAACTCAGCAAGGCTCTCTCACCTAGCGAATCCAAGGCATCTGCCTGCCTCGACGCCTCTCTCGCCTGGGGAGAGGCTCGGGACTTAGAATATTTTTGCTTGGTGGACTCGGGACTTAAAATATTTTTTCGGAGGGGCTTAGCACCTCACCTTGAGCCTCACGGTACTCCGAGACCGCTCGTGAGCGGTTGACCATCGATGGAGCTACTCTTTTTTGAGGCTTGAGCCGGTTCTTGGTAAACATTCGATGCCATGCTTTTTCGCATGCGATAGACCAATTAACTTTCATCGTGTGGCTTCGTTCGATTCAGTGCATGATGTAATTTTTGACCCGGTGCGAGCAAATGTAGCCCACATGTTTATCGTAATCACGAATTACACCGTAACAACCAAAAAACAATTGCTCAGAGTGCACACAATTTTGCTTTACAGGATGGGGTTAAAATTAATTTTGAATAATTTGGCAACATTTTAGGCTACCAATGTACGGATTTAGGCATCTTTTCATATTTTGCATATTCTACATTTGCATTTTTTACATACAGTAAAGCTACTACTTAACCATTTCATGCTGATAATTAAAATAATACCTCTTTCACGGTTTTTTGGCTTTTAAACAATCAATTCGATAACGATTTGTTTCGAATAGATATTTGCAGAAAATACCAACATGCCATTCAAGTTAAACCATATGCTTATAAATCTATTTCGATTCAAAACTAATTGAATCAACTGCATTGCCAAATTTGGGTATGGCAGAAGGTGTCAATATTCAGACTTTTCTTTTGAGATTATTAAAATATATTTATTCAGTTTTCTGTACCATAGGTAACAATTCAAATAGACGTTTTTATGAAGTTTCATCCTTAGAAACAAAATTTTTATTTTTTATATGAATTCCAGTATTTCTCTCTGTAATCCTTAAGCAGGCAAAATTAGCCACTCTAAAGTAACACAAAGGGAAAGATTTGAAAATTAGAGAACATTCATTAGTGTTTTGTTTATCTTTATTACTCATAAATACATTTCTTTTGATACATAGGATTAGAAACTGCATCAGTATTCCAAATATCCTTTTTTAATCAAAACATTTTACTGAAATACCCGCAGAACCACTATCCACCAAGTTAGAGGTGGAGGAGTGGCAGACTACTCAAGGGCCTCATTCACAGCTGACACCAACATGAAATACACTTCTTTAGATGCTGACTTCACTGCCCAGCTTCACACCAGCAAGGAAATTTACACCTTCAGGCCTCAATTTCCTTCCTCGAGAGAGCTTGCTGAACAACCTTGATTCCCATGAATGCTACTCTTCTCACTCAGCATATGAAGCCAATGGAAGACCTGAGGGAAAACAATTGATATATAATTATGAATTTTAAGTTGATGTGGTTTTTTTTAAATACTTCTAGGATGTTTGGAGCAAAAATAAAAATACTTGCATCTTCAAAGGGCTAAGGAAATATTTATTGGTTTAAGATTGAAAGATTAGTCTCCTTTAAAAATTAAAAAAAATGGAAACTTTCACTTTTAATCCATACATAAAACCTAATTGAAATAGTAAAGATGTTAAGCTTTAGTTAAAATGAAAATTAATTTTGTACAAAAGATACTTGAGTGAAACAGATGCAATCAATCCATGACATAATATTGAAAATATTTGTTTAACAACTGCTGCTGCTTCACTTGATTTGAACATCCCATTAATCCGTCTTTAACTAATGGGTTAGAACACCTTTAAATGAATACATAAGTGATAAAAAATGCCTAAGAATGCATTCCAGAAATTAATAACTTCAGATTATCAGTCATTAATACCATGTAAGAAATTTGAATCATAAATGTATTATTATGTTTGGACACATTGATAAAATGAATTTTTAAAAAGCATTCACATTTTGAAATATCTATATATTTGTCATATGAATGTGGAAATTATAAGCTTAAGATAAAATTACAGTGGAATCTCTTTCCTTCAAGGAAAGGGAGATGAGGTACAATGGAACATGAAACAACATATTTTACTGCATCAAATATGCTTATTGAATGGGAAATCTCCTGGGCTAATAATTATTAAGCTCACAACTTGTTTTTAAAGACTTATTGATGGATTTGTAGTTTTCTAAAGGAGCTCCAACCACTGCTTAGCCACCCTTCTACGCTCCTCACCTGCTCATGTCAGCTAAACCAAATATTGACCTAGGAATGAAGAAGATTGGGATGTGAGAATAAGGACAGAATGAAAGTTTGAGGAGGAGGTGGAGCGTGTGCTGGGGGAGTCCAAGGTAGGAGAGGTGGGAAAACAGTGAGGGTAATCAAGGAAATGTGTCGCCAGTTATTAATCATAACATCTGCCTTGCTTAATATCCTTGGACAGAGGAAAATAGCACTAATTTAAACAAATTGTGTCCCTATATCATCACTATGAACAATTTTTAATGCCAGTGAATAAACCTAGATCGGAAGCTTATAAAATGAGAGATGGGAAAAAATGGGAATGGAAATGAAACAAATAAGTTTGCAGTAGTGGAAGGGGTAGATTTTTATGGAATAATTTAAAGAAAGTGGGAATTATTGCAGGGCATTCTGACTGAAAACAATTCAATTTGTGGGCTAGAAGAGAGAATGCTGGGTATGTGAGGTAGACTGAATTAAGTTGGTTTTATCATTTAAGGCTACGTCAACAGCTAAGGTCATTTTACACTGCTGTCAATTAATTTTGGAAAAAATGCTTCTAATTAAATTTAAAGGCATTTTAGATTAAAGGGAAGAAATTGAAAGTAGGTGTTAACTTGCATGGTGGAGATCCTGACACCTAGTAGACATCACAGTTGACAAAAGTGACCTCAAGACCGGAATGTCTCCTTCACCGAAGAGAATCATTCATGGGAGAAATTTTTTGCCATTTGGTGAAATCTCAAATTACCTCAAAAACAGAAAAAAATGAAGCAAAGAAATTGCACATACACTAACTAAAGGAATGAGTGCCCAAATATTTTTTTTGTCCACAGACCATACAGGCACATATAGGAGTCTTCAAACAAAGAAATTTAGAAAACATATTTTGGCACTATGGACATGCTTAAAAAGAGTGTACATATTAAAGTAGGTAATAAAATCTATGCATTACAATTGCTTCATAACAAGGTTTCCATGGCATTGCATTGCTTGTCTTTGCATTCCTGGGTTCTCCATTTGCGTTGGTTCTATTTTGATGACAGTCGCCAGCTGCCAGCCATCCTGCCTGCGTCTTAAGGTCAAAGGTATTTTTCAAAGCTTTCTTGTTTGCTTCATATAGTGCTTGTAGTAAAGTACTGCACTTTGATCGGCTAGTCCTTTTCCATATACTGTTTAATGGATATACATCATCCATGTTGATATCGGTTGGTCTTGCACAAAAACTTGAAATACCTTCGACCTGAAGATGCAGGCAGGATGGCCAGCAATACTGGCATCACCAAAAGATAAACAACACTGATCGAGAACCTGAAATGCAAATACAAGCATTAAAATTATTTTTTATTTCAAAATTTCTTCATTGAAAAATAACATTTCATTAAAAGGAATGGCCCATGTTTCAATTTGAAATCACATTTATCACTCATCTTCAATGAGTTTGATATTGTGTAATAAATTATTACACAATAACCATTTAGGTTTTAAATGAAATTGCTGATTTATGATAACTCGTGTAGATGCTATGATTTCTAGTTGAATACGAGTGAATATTGATTGCTATTTGCATGAAAGATAAGAATATTATTTATGATTGAAACAGACATGGCAAACATACATTTCATAGACTGAATGGTAAGAAAATTTAAATGTTTTGAATACGGGCCGATATGGTAAAAGATAACTTTGTACAACATGCTTATAAATGGTCCCGAGAAAATATTTCCTCTTGATTCCCCTGGAGAAAAAAGTAGAATGATAAATGAGTTTAAATACCTCTCGAGACTTATGCAGAAACCAAATAGTTTGCATCAAAGTGATCAGTTTAGAACACATTAACATCGATATTCAACACCAGTTTATTAAACATTTAGACCTAAAAACCTTGGTATTGAATGCATAAATAATTATTTCTTTTTGAGATTGAAAGCAATATACTCTAGCAATATTGCACGATTAAATCCAAGAGCCTCTGTATTGTGTGAAACTAGAACATAAGAATGCTGAGACTGATGGTTTCACCTAAAATGAAAGTGTTAAAAATTTACTCAGCTGAGTATTCTTTAGTGATTTAATTTATTTTTCAATCAGCATTTTGTCAAAATGTATTTCATAAGAAGGAACCAGGTAAAAATTGACATGTTAATAATTAATCCATCTTGCAAAAGGTGATTCTTATTGAAATAATTTTTCAATACATAACATTTACTGTGGCTTAAAATACATTTGTCAAATTATGGCAAGGCATTTAAGCTAATCCTGATTTTACTGAAATAATTTTCATTTGGTTGAACTCAACCCATTTAAAAATATATTACAAACAAACCAAACGGGGTGTGGTAGCCCAATGGGTAGTGTTTTTTACTACCCTGGGGGGCCCAAATTTGATCCAGAGTGATGCCTCATGAGACCCTCTGCCCTTCATCCATGGTGTTCGATTTTTCAGGCACCAGATCTTCCTGGGAAATCACAAAGGGGCACAAGAAAAGGAACTGGTCCCCATTGTTATCCTGTTGATTAGTGAGTGTCACACAAAATTCAGCTTATTACTAGGTGCAGTATTTCAAAGCCAACCAACGAGTTTACAAATAATGTTGGATAACCTAAATGAAAATAACATCCAAGTCAGTATAAGCTTAATATGTGCTATGGCTTCACCTAAATCCATGATACTAGAAGTCAAATTTGAAAACAATTTAAAATCAAACTAACCAAATGATTAGACAAGAGTAACCATGCTAATCAGCACTAAGATTGATTTATGTATAAATGAGAGAGCAGCTCACCTCACAAAGGCCCAAGGCATGTGGAATGAAAAAGTTTGACCGAATACCTCGCGCCCAGTTGCAAAGGTGTTTGGCAAATAAGGGTATCATACAAAAATTAAGGAGCGGAGATGAGGCAGTGCATTTCCTAGGGCTGCCTGTGGTTTGCATGTTGAGCAACCTAAAATTAATAGAATCTCAGTGAAGCTGGGAATATTTCAAAGTCACCAGGAATCAGGCCTGGCCCTTCAAAGTTAAACTGAATTATCTAACCCCTTGGCTACCACACCTATGATAAGAAATAATTGTATACTGAATTTCCACCATGAGATTATATTAAATTAATGAATAGATTTGAAAAATGATTATTTTCAATAAATAAGATTCCAGCAATCCTGCATCATTGGGACGATTACAAATTGGGCATCTCTACTCTCAAAAAAAAAAGGAAATTTTTATCTATTATAGCACCTTAGGGGTCAAACCTGTTAAATTTCCTAGTCATAATAATACAAAAAATGTACACTGACTCGATTTGGCAGATACTATATATTTAAGAAGTGGTCTCTCAAAATATTTTACCACCACCTGAAATCTGTGCCACATTTTACAAGCAAGTTTTCATTGCGGAAAGATTTTTTTAAGTAGGTAAAATATATCACAATTAAAGGTAAAACATGATTTTAACTAATATTACTAAATAATAAAACTAACTTTTAAATAATATATTAGTTCATAGGCTATTGAAAGTTTAAATTTGGCAAGACAAATACTGCCACTTCACTTCTCAACCTTGCCAAAAAAGAATACCTGACACCACACATTACAATAAATCCTTCCTTTCCACATTCATTCCACCCAACATCCCTATTACATTCATACAGTCACCTGTCTTGACTTACGGTCTCCCCTTTGATACAGTCAATGTCAGGCTTTATTGCGGGGAAATTTACTTTTGAATGAAAGGATAATGCGATGTATTTCCCACAAAACTTTTATTTGCTACATCCAATAGGAGTATTTTAGGGCAGGCGACCGACAGCTTAGGTAATTTACGCCATAGGGGATGGACAGGTAAGGATGAAGGGTAGAGAGAAACCCGGCGTCGGCATTAGCCCACTCTTTATGAAAGGCGCCTAGGGGTCCGCAGCTTAACGTCCCATCCGACGGACGGCGCACTCACTCAAAGTGCCCTCCACAAAGCACCTCAAGTAGGGATCGAAATACCTCTGAAAAATATTTAACACCACCGGGATTTGAACCCGAACCCTCTGGGTAGGAATCCAGTACGATAGCCACCTCACTTACTCATCCATATTTTCTCCTCACGGCAGCAGGTGGATATTTTTTCCGGTGATTTTGCTGCAATAGGGCCAAGATGAAATATTAAGGGAAGCTTGACATGTTTCAGTCTAGGAGGGACCTCATCTGAAGCTTATCTGCAGGGAAAGCAATATCAAAATAGTATTTTTTAAGAATGACAAAATTAAATTGGTGACTAACTTCGCCGAGCTCCACCGCGGCGGAACGGTTGCTTTGTAAGGATTCCTAGGAAATACATTCCAGTCGCTCGCAAACACTACGCTCGATTACAGCACAACCTCAGAGCTTGGATTCCGAGCGCGATCCTGATTAGGGTGCCACCGTTGCGAACGAAGGAATGATCTAAAAAATTCAGGTTGAATTATTGTCCACTTAACCCGCGATCGAATTAGCTGTACCTCCACAATTCGAATCGCATGCCAAGCTAGTGGTTGACCAGAAGGTAATCAGATCATAAATTGTGGAGCGTCTAGAATGACGAAGAATTGTACGGCGCAAATCGAAATTTCAATGTGTGTGCACGCAAGAATTGAAAGCTACCGCGGCCGTGATTGCAACCTCAGTATTGTCGAGGATTGACAATATTTGTAATTTCAGGGGAGGTGGTCGAAAGTCATTAGCGGCATTAAGGGGTGGATGAGAAGGAAGGGTGGAGGGGACACCTGACGTCTGCAGTGGTCCACGCTTTCCGAAAGGCGCCAAGGGGGCCGCAGTTTTACAATCCAAACGACGCAAGGTGTACTCACTCAAAGCACTCTCCAAAAAGCACCTTTATCATAGGAATCGCGATTTCACTGAAAAATACCTGCCGCCTCTAGATTTGAAACTGGTCCCTCTGGGTGGGAAGCCAGTACATTCCCCGCAGCACCATCCCTATTCCCTGTGATGCCAATGACAGGGCCATCATTAATACGAGGGTCATCCGGAAAGTAGTACCCGTTCGTGCCGCATGAAGTGCCGACGACGCGAGTAGCCGCTGGACGAGGTCAGATAGCTTCAGTGGCTTGTCTGCCTTCTCTGAGCCAAGTTGCGTGACGCTAGCATTGCCTGTGTTGTTTCTGTGATTGTTTACAATGTTTAAAAAAATTGAGAACGCCGCCAGTTGTGAAGTGAGGGCAGTGATTAAATTCCTCAATGCAAGAAACGTTCGCCCATGTGATATTCATCGCCAATTAAAGGAGGTGTATGGAGACAATGTAATGGACGAGTCGTCTGTTCGGCGGTGGTGTCGCAACTTCAACATGGGGAGGGGGAACACACACGACGATGAGCGTTCGGAGAGACCGTCTGTCATTACAGACCAACTGGTGAGCTCAGTTGACGAATTCGTGAGGAACGATCGGCGCGTCACAATTGATGACATCTGTGAGCATTTTCCCAATGTTTCTCGAACAATTGTTCATGAAATTGTTAAACACCATCTGCATTATGCAAAAATTTGTGCAAGATGGGTCCCTCGCGTATCTCAATGAGCTGGCGGCGAAGGACTATGCAGCAGGAATACAGAAACTTGTCACACGTTATGACAAATGCCTTAATTTGCTTGGAGATTATGTTGAGAAGTAGTTTAAAGTATCCTCTTTCAAATAAAATTTTTTATGTTTGTTAATATTTACTTTTGTGTCTTTATTTCACGAACGGGTACTACTTTCCGGATGACCCTCGTACATCCCCAGGATTAACCAACGACCCAAGGAGCCAAGCTGAAGATAGGATTTACCGCATTATTTCATCCCTTTGCTCAGTATATGTATACAATATACGGATGCCAGTAAGAGAAAGTACATTTCCAAATAGGTTTTGTTGGGTGACTACATACGAACCAACATACAACTTTCAATTTTGGAAAGTTTTCTAGATAATCGAAACCTAACAATTAGAAACTTGATACACTGAACACGGTTATGAAGAAGCCTAATCTACTATCACTGTATGTTTACAAGTGGGCTTGTATCAAATCGCCACTCACCAGTGGCCCGTGATTTCGACCACTTAGTCTTGTCCATAGTAGCTCGACGATATGCCCTCGCGGGTCCCATGAAATCCTGGATAGCGATGAGTCCACCCGCTTCGTCCGACTGGCTGATCCCCGCACTCAAAGCGAACTGGCGTGACCTAATGCCCGTTGGGAATTAAGGGGGGACTTTGAGGGGAAGTCAGGGGAGGCTAGGGGAGTTATTGAGTGGGAGTCTTCACGCAAGAGAGAGTGAAATCGAATTGGGATGATGGAAAAGGAGGCGGAGGGAATTGCTAGCCCATTTTAATTACGAAAGTGCGCATTTCGCGTAACTGCGCAGGGCTTTGCACTGGAGCGAACTTGAGTGACGAGTGTACATCTGCCTCCAAGGCCACCAGCCAACAGTGCAATAACGTGCCCCTCAGAAATGCGCGCGCTTCATTAAACGAGCCATCGTGTGACCATTCTTGAATCTAGACTTGGGTCTCATTATTAGTTCATGACTAAACCAATGTAAATGAATCCAATGACGATGCTAATGCCTTGCGACCAGGAAAATAATGTGCAAGTTCCAATTAAATATGCGATAATTTGCTGAAAGGAAAATTTCATCAGGAACTCGGAAAAATAAACGTGTTGGCAATTACTATTCCTCAGTAGGGAGGGTGGGTTAAATTGAGATGTCGGAGGAGAGGGGGAGGGAGGGTTGAGGCAGAGGTGAAGCAGCATTGCCAATTTCGCCTCGGATATGCGACGAGTCAACTGCGTCCGATATCCCCTATTCTCAATCCCCCTACCCTCAAGCGGGTAGGGAGGATTGAGAATTCTCCCGCAGTATCCCTACCTGCCTTAAAAGGGCGACTAAAAAGGCGGGGAGACACCCGAAAACTAACCCCCATTATGAAAGGGGTACTTCCAAAGAATATATTGTATTTACTGTCAGCGTACGGCCATAGTATCCGACCTGCGATCCATATGAGTACAGGTATGAGTACAGGTACCTGTATTTGCCGCGCCTGGAGACCCGCTAGTGAGAGAAGGGGATCCCGGAGGGTGAGCGCTCTGGTTCCCGACCCGGTTTTAGAAACCCGCTACGGACCAGGGAGTTCTATTCCTCTTCGGCCCTGGGTTTCGTGAAAACGGGTGTCATCCACTCCCAACCAATTGGCATTCGTCACGTTAATATATTTTCAAAGAAGATTGGAGGTGGGACTTCTTTTTTCCGAAATTATTTCCTCCAAGGTCCTCCAAAGTCATCACTTTAAAAACTGACCATATCCTTCGTAAGAGGTGACTAAAAAGGCGGGAATACATACCCGAAAACTAACTTGACATGCGCAATGAAGACACAAGGGAAAACTTGCCAGAAACCGATTATTCAGGGTATTGAATTGACACAAAGGTAAGTTTCTACAGAGTAAGACCTGAACCTGAAGAAACTAGAGGTGAAAAAAGAAAGACAGGTAGGTGGAGCCTCAGCTCTCGGGGATACAAAAAATGCACTTTAAATTGTGACAAATGCAGAAGTTTTGAATTCAAGAACCACACAATGAAAGAGACTTGAGTTATGTGAATCAAACTAACTGATATTTTTTTTCTAAAATATTTTTCGTTTTTTTCCCCATTTACTTTCCTTAAAAAATTTCATTTTTAATTCCATGCAAAATTATTTCATTTTTGGAACATAGAACCGTTTTTAAACTTTTTTGTAGTTTGAGCCCACCAGATCCGTTCTTGGCATGAAGTATGGAGGTCCATGGTTGTGACTCTTCTTAGTGTACAGGATGTATGCACAGTGATTATCTCTTCAAGAGTGATGCTGGCTTGATTTACCTCATCTGCTTTGGTGTGAGTTTCCAAGAAGTTAACAATGGATGAGAGCTTTGGCTCTTGGTTGCCCTCTGCTGCATTTCCTGGCTTGTCGGCTACACCCTGGGCCAAACGAAGAAACTTGAAGAGGTCTATTGCCACCTCAGAGGGGTTGAGAGACAACAATGTAATGGTGTTATGAATTTTATTCCCATGTTGAATTTGGAGATGGAAATAGATTAATGTTATAGCTAGGTTTTGCATTTGTTGTGGTTGTTATTGCTATGATATCTTTGAGAAGAAGGGGCGGCAGTTATATTACATTCCACTGCACTGTTACTGCAGTGACACTTGTTGAAATGACATGCTTCTCTCACTGGGCTCATCTGTAATGTTTTTAACAGCTGTTGTAAAAATTAACATATCACCCATGCCATCATGTGTTTATTGAGATGAAGTACAGAGTTATTTTCCAGACTGGCAAAATTGTTGCTGCGTTAAGTTAGCACTTCATCTAAACTTCCCTTCCAATGATACTCATCCATTCAAGAATGCTCAGTAAACTAATATATTTTTATGTAGAAAGAAGAAAATAAAGGTATTTTTACTAAAGTAATAATTTTTCCCATTTGATAATTACCCTGCAATTGATTTTAATCGTTTCATAATTCACTGCCCATCGTATCCTCTTTGCTTTTTGAATATTTGACTAAAAAGCATTTTGAGATAGTTTATCATGTGCTCTGCATCTTTGCGATCCACAATGACTTGGATCTGTAATTTATCCTTCGCTCCATGAGTAATTCCCAGCATAGCTGCTCTAATATTTTGGATACGCTACTAATTTTATCATAACAATGTTTTATGCATTTAGCTCTTTTACGCTGTACGCCATCCAATTCGGCAATTATTCCATTTCTGGGTGAGTTTATCAGAAGAGTATCGCAATTTATCAAAACAAGTTTTTTTCCTTCACTTCCATTTTCTAAAACCTATTCATGCGGAGCGGGATTTTCTTATTATGCTACGAGGGTTGGTATTTATATTTTGACAACCTTGACAACACTAAATACTTTAGGCGCCATCTGAAGTTTCCATCTGAAAGTAATTTTTACTTTCCTTTTAACGCAAACTGTCGTCAGAGCATTTTGTCTTTTGATCACAACTTGTGTTGTTTACAGTGACTCGAAAATTTTATCTCAGCGAAAAAATGGAGTTGACTCGTAATCACTTTTGTGTGATGATTTTTGAAGACTTTCGACGTGGATTATCAAGACAGGAGTAAATTGATCAAATTATTTCCACTTTAACGATGGAGCCCCATCCTTTGTCACTGTGAAACACTAGTATAACTGATTCCATCATGGCTAACGTTTAATCATCGACGAAAGTCGTGAAGGTCGTCCGAAATCAGTTGTTGTGCCAGAAAATATTGATTCTGCGCAAGAACTAGTTAAGGAAGATCGTCATGTGACTTATCGTGAGATTGAAGTATCATTGGGAATTAGTAAATAGAGCATCAATAAGATATTGCATGAATTATTCACAGTTTTTCGAAGCCAAATCAGATATTAAAATACAAATTACCAATATTGTGCCTGATATTAATAAGATATTTAATTAAAAAATTCAAAATCATAGAAGTTATAAAAATGCTTTATTTATTCATATGTTTATGTATTTAGAGGAAGGGTGAAATTGGTGCGCTGTATAGCAAAGTTAAATCTTTATCGGGAAGTAAGAAAGTGAGATCTATGCTAACAGTTAGAGATAAGGCATGTTAGATAATAGTTGACACAGGAAAGATCCAAGGAATATATACGATAGAAGGGATATATAGAAGAACTGTTTAGTAAAAAACTTAGACCAACAAAGTTAGACATAGAAAAAGAACATGACATAGAGGAAGATACCTTAGGTCCGGGCATACTCGACGATGAGATAGAAAGGGCATTAAGGGAGATGAAGCTAAATAAGGTCGTGAGAGTGGATAACATTCCCGCGGAACTATTGAAATGTTTAGGAAAATGTGGGAGGAAGAGGCTATATGGGCTGATCCGTAGTATTTATGAGGAGGGAATCTGGCCGGAAGACTTTGTGAGATCAGTTTTAGTTCCTATTCCGAAAAAGGTAAAGGCCACGTCATGTGAGGACTATAGGACAATTAGTTTGATATCCTACGCAGCTAAAGTTGTTCTCAGGATCATAAACAAAAAGGATACAGAGTAGGGCAAATGATTACTAATGGGATGACCAGTTTGGGTTTAGGAATGGGAGAGGTACGCGTGATGCCATTGCAGTAATGAGATTATTAATCGAGAGGAATATAGAATACAACCAGGAGGTATTTGCCTGTTTCGTAGATTTCGAAAAAGCGTTTGATAGAGTGAATTGGGAAAAACTAATGAGTATATTGCAGAAAATAGGAATAGATTGGAGGGAAAGGAGGCTAATCCGCAACCGGTACATGTCTCAGACGGCACAGGTGCGAGTGGGGAACGGGGAGTCGTAATGTTAGGAAGAGGTGTAAGGCAGGGTAGCCCATTATCACCGTTGCTGTTCAACCTGTATGCAGAGGAAATGATTAAAGAAGCATGGGAAGAACTGGAGGTAGGAATGAAAGTCGGCGGGGAATTCGTTGAATCAGTTAGGTTCGCTGATGACCAAGCTTTAGTTTGTCAGTCAGCCAAGGGGTTGCAAGCATTGCTGAGTGAATTGGAAATTCAGTGCGAAAGGTATGGGATGAAAATCAATATTAATAAAACAAAGGTTATGCGATTTTCTAGACAGAAAAAGGCTACGCTAAACATTAAAATAGGAGGGCAAAAACTAGAGCAGGTAGAACAGTTTACGTATCTCGGAAGTGTTTTGGAACAACACTGTCAAAGTAGTGGAGACGTAAGGAGAAGAATTGCGCTAAGCAAAGAGGCTTTCACAAGGAGGAGGGAGTTGACGACAGGGACGTTGAGCAAGGATATTAAGAAAAGACTGGTAAAAACATTGATATGGAGCGTAGCTATGTACGGCGCGGAAACGTGGTCATTGAAGCAGGAGGATAGACGTAGATTGGAGGCTTTTGAAATGTGGGTGTGGAGAAGAAAGGAGAAGGTGAAATGGACAGAGAAGAAAACAAATTAGGCAGTACTTGGTATGGTGGGTGAAGAGAGGGGTTTTTTGGGAGAAAACCTATGGAGGCAGGAAAAGTGGATGAAGGGGGTGTTGACCGGCAGGACCGGCAGGCGGGATGTTGAAGACTGTAATAGATGGGAGAATGTTAGGCAAACGAGGAAAGGAAAGGAACTCGATAGGGATGTTGGATGAGATGAAGGGAGGAAGAAAGTACTCAGAGATGAAGAGGGATCTGATATAGATTAGGATTCTGGATTTTTTGTTTTTTTTAGGAGTCACAAAATGTTTTATTTAGTAGCTTTGCCCATCCAAAAACCTACCTTAACCGGTAGATTACCTAATAATAATAATATTTTTATAGTTTTACGTTATTATCATAGTTTTATATTTAAAAATAATCACCAAAAATAATTTGTTTCAATTAAAACATCTTTCAAATTAAAAAAAAGCAGAATTATCCAGCCTAAAATAAAGCCAAGTTTTTGGTAAATCCTCCCAGGTTTGCTAAGTGATCCATTGAAGAAATAGTTTGGGAAACCCTGATTTAAAACATCCGCTTATTTGGTATTATCTGCAAATATTTAAGAGACTATGTTTGGACGTTTTCGCTGTAATTCCGTAAGGGGCAGCTTTTTATAATCAGAAAACCTTAGGGTCATCTTCCAGGTAAAAAAGGTGGCAGCTTGAAAATACATCTACGGACGGCTAAACAATGTTTTAACATGCAATACCTTAAATGCATTTTAGTTCTACTCGGTCATGCGGGAACAGATTTTCCAACAAAGCGTACGAGATGAGTATTAAATCCATGCATACACGTAAATTTATTTATTCCCAAGACGTTGCGGGTGGCAAGTGGTATTCTTGTTAGTTGCAACCCTATAGTTACTATTCCGTATTGCCAGTAGGAAGGGCTTGCTGAGTGCGCTGGTTCCGACCTCTTTCTCGAATTTTATTATCATAATCCAAATCACCTAAGTACAGGGTACGTTCCAAAAGCAATGCTATTTTTCAAAGAAATTTATTGGACAGATTTGCATAAACACTTAAAGGTCTTCAAAAAACTGTCCTTCGGCCTCTAAACATTTTTTCCAGTGACTCTACCATGACCGGTTCGCGCCCTGGAAGGCGTCGTCGAGGACCTCTCGTAAGGTCTTCGTCGCGGCTGATTGGATCTCTTCTATGGACGAATAACGGGTTCCTTTCAGTGCTGCCTTAATCTGAGGGAACAAAAAGAAATCTACAGGAGCGACGTCAGGACTATAGCGGGGGTGGGGCAGCGTTGGCACCTGATGCTTGGCCAGGAACTCGCGGACTCGTAGCACGTTGTGGTTATGGAGTTGGCAGGTAGTGGAGATGTACTTTCTCGTCCCGATGACCCTTTTCGGAGTCTTTCCAGCACATCCACGCAGTAGGCAGCGTTAACTGTCTGTCCTTGAGGAAAAAACGCATTATGGACCACTAATTTACTGACGGAAAAGAAAATGAGCATTATTTGCACTTTTGATTTGCTCATTCTTGCTTTTTTGGGCATGGGGGACTGGTCGGTGTGCCACTCAGAGTTTTGGCGTTTTGTTTCTGGATGGTATTAAAAAACCCAGGTTTCATCACCAGTGATGACGTTGTCCAAATAATCATGTTCATTTTCAATACGCTGCAAAAGTTCACTTGAAATTCCCGCTCGGTTGGTCTTTCGTGACACGGTCGGCTCGAAGAGATTTACAATAACGAACATCCTGCCGCTTCCACAGCTTGGAGAACACTGAGACCGGTTTCACGGCAAAACTTAGTGTCCCCCCCCCCACCTACTCCACGTTTTAATTCCACTCTGACCAATAGGAGCGGCGCGGAAAATTCAATTGCATTACTTTGTTGGAGTACGAATAATTGACGAGAATTTTGTGTGGAACCAAGCGGTCTTGCGTTTATTAAATAACTTTAATCTAGCGTTAATTCGTCTTTGGTCTGATGATTCCAATCCCAACTATGGAAGCATTTCAGTGCCGCTTTTCGTATTGCCATAACAATTTTCAACGAATCGGAATACATCAAACCTTTTCAATTACCCGAATTAGATATTTTTCCAGCGTACCCAAAACACTACACGCATATTCTATATGGGGCATCACGAGAAAATGGTAGCCACGCTTTTTAACCTTATATTCACTTCTACCAACAATGTGTCGAATGCATCCCAATTTGTTGCTTGATTTCCCGCAGGTTTCGCCTACGTGGTGTCCCAAGATACCTGTAAATCGTCAGTGAAAGGTAAACCCAGCCATTTCACCGTATCGACATACTTCCTGTCCTCGCCAAATCTTTCCACTTTCCATTTTTCCTTCCACATAGTCAATATGGAAACGCCATTGGAGACAAGTTCTGTCGTGTAATCCTTTTTCCGACGTTATCTTTTGGGAATGTTTTTAGACAAAGTGATTAACCGCATTTTATAGGCTTTATTCATTGCCTGATAATGGAACAGGTTTGTCAAAGAGTTGGATGACCCCCACCTCAGTGTCGAATACCCCTCGTATTGTAAGTAACCTTAGGGCTTCCGCGACGTCTACATGATGGATGTCCCATTCTGATTCCGGGGGTTACCGTGTTACTGTAAGCTGCTGCCGGGAATCTTATATCGGCATAACAGGAAGGTCCATTAAACGCAGGATTAAGGAGCACCAACGGGCATTACAAAGGAAATTGTTCCGACTCTAGGAAATCGCCGAATATGCGTGTTCGGGATCTGGACACATAATTGAATCCGACCGAATATATGTGCTGACAGTGGAAAAACGCTAATTTCCGACTTTAAGAGAAGTGGTAGAAATATTGAAAAATCCGAAGAATTTCAACCGCGGGGACGGCTACTCCCTGACTTCGGCGTGGATAAATTCGATCTTACCGCTAAGAAACAGCCAATCAGAGCGCTCCGGGCTAGCCAGCTTCTCCTGTAAACAGTGGCCAAATTCATTTCGACCTGAAGACGCCTCCAGGACTGGGGGCGAAACTTGTCCAACAAGTCAACCTCTCGTTTAGTGCTGACAGAGGTCGCGAAGGAGTACGACGAACTCGTCACCACGAGAGGGAACCAGCGCGGATTGGCGATCAACGGTGCTGTTCCACCGCTGCCATCGACGCCCCAGTGAGGTGCGATGCCCGCGAGTGCGACGCCACTCACACATGTGCCACTCGACCGATCTCCCCTTCCTCTTTGCCCACGACCCCCTTGAGGATCATTTAGCCGTTGAGTGTTTGATTCCTTCCTTTACTATGGATAGAAGGGCCATAGAAGCATATGACGCATAGCTATTGTTCTATAGTTCAAGAGTTGGTTTCCTCTGATTGTGGTATCAAAAATCGGTAGATTGGACCAATGTGAAGAAGATGTGAGTGAGAATTGGAAGAAAAACAGATGTCCAGTCTTCGTCTCTTTCACTTACAAATTCTCTTCTTTTGTTTTGGACCAATTTGACCAATTGTTCCCTGGGTCCACTTTTTATTTTACTTCACAGTACATTGGGAATTTCTTTGAATCTTAGTTCCCCTTTTCCCAAAACATATTAGTTCACTAACAAAGAATTTTCCGTGCACAGTGAGTACAGTATGCTTTGGATTTTAAGATAAAAACATCATGCTTAGTCTTTAAAAATGTTCCGAATATATGTCTCTTTGCCAATAAGTGTGCTAAAATATCACAAATACATACATGCAATGGGTAATCACAAACACTTAAAACATTCAGTCAATCAGTGCGATATAATAGCACCATTAATTCCCAGACATTATGTTCATCACAACTACTAACGTTTAATACATGGCACTTCCGTTATCCAAGCAACATAAATAATAAATATATAGAATAAACATTAGATATTCAAAAATTTTACATATATCTCGCCCTCCACATTAGTGCCGCAGCTTGTGTACATCTTACGAGAAATTCAGATTCCTTCAGGAGGGAGCAGGGTTCCTTAACAAACCCTGGCGTGCCCCTTCTCTTGCCGCCCCTGAAGATTGACGGAATGCGTACATTAGGACGCCTGGGAGGAGAGGAGTGGGTGGAAGGTGCTTGGTAGGGAAAAGCAAAAAGGGGTGAAGAGAGAGGGCTATCGTTCCTACTGTCTTGAGGGGCCAGGGGCCGTTGATTCCGCTCGAATTGAGTTTTTTGTCTACTTGTCAGAAACTTATTCTATTC
The DNA here is from genome assembly GCF_022747635.1 of Hetaerina americana. Lineage (NCBI taxonomy): Eukaryota > Metazoa > Arthropoda > Insecta > Odonata > Calopterygidae > Hetaerina > Hetaerina americana. The sequence continues at coordinate 5,263,673 of NW_027286070.1, forward strand.
CAGCTTCTTCCAGGAAGCTAGAGTAAATTCCAAAAGGCCTGTCATTTATTAGGAAGAATACGCTGGAGTTTGACCCTTTGAGTTAAAAAAATGTTTGTTTTACCACGCGAAACTCGTGCGAATTTGCAAATGCAATATAAATTGGTTTTTAATAAATTTAAACAGGAATTGTGATAGGTTATAGGTGCAGATTTATAAGGATATTATTATCATATGCATTGTATTGTATCGACCAAAAAAGCATATTTATCAAACCGAAATTTGGTTTGATATGTGAAGATATAGATAGTCACCTAGGACTAAGCCCAATTGCTTGTGACACTCACACATAAGGGTAATGGGTCTAGTTCCTTTCACTGAGCTGTCTATAGTTTCTCGGGAAGATCTCGGGGTACCCGAAAAATCACGTTGCTTGGTTGAAGCTGATGGTGCCCAGAGGCGTCCTCGGTAATCGAAGCCTGGTCTCCCTGTCAGTAGCTTCAGCGTTCTACCTACTAGTATACCATGTCCCTTATATTTTATTTTTCATAAAAACCATGTAAGCCAACGCTAGTGCGTGCGGTAGGGGGTGGATACACAACAGAATAATTTTACTCTAACATGACCCTACCGCGCTCGAATAATGTTATATAAGATCCCCTATCGTTCGTGGAAAAAATGAAATCCTTTATCTATCTGTTCAACACTTAATCTCTCTAATTTTACTAACATAATCTCTCTTACCATATTTCGATGGGGTAATAACATATGTTGAATATCACTGCTAAAGAGACCTCCTTCCAATGTATGCAAGGGCTTCAATCTGTAATTAAACCTTAGCTCCATTAGTGATGCCTAGCCTAGCTGCTCTAATATTTTGGATACGCCTCTAAGTTTATCATAACTACGTTTTACGAATCTAGCTCCTCTACACTACACGCCATTCAATTCGGCAATTAATCCAATTTCGTGAGGATCCCATATGCAAGTACTAGAGCATCTTCTAAATGAGGCCTAACCAACGACAGATAACATTTCTCTTTAATCTTTTCATCACATTTACCAAGTACTCTTCTAATAAATCCTAATTTTGCTTAGTTTGTCAACACATGCCCCGTATGTATTCACCCAGGAGAGATCGTGAGTGAGGGTAACGCCTAGGTATTTAATTGAATCTACAATTCCATTTCGGTGTTCCCGATGTAGTAGACATCCGGAAGGGAATTGTTCTTCTTCCAAAACTTTATGACTACGCAATTTTTTAAGCTTTACTCTAATTGCCAAGTGTCGCACTGGCGTTGTATAGCATTTAGGATCATCTGATAAAGCTGCTGTGTCTTCAAGATCACGAATATCACGGTAAGCCACTGCATCGTTGGCAAATGAACGTATCTTACTGGTGACTATGGATTAAATGTCGTTAACGTAAAGTAGGAATAAAAGAGGTCCGATGACACTTCCCTGGAGAAGACCTGAAGTAACTTCTACTGCATTTGAGCTAACTTCATCTATCAATACTCTTTGTACCCGACCATTCAATAAGTCTTTAATGCAACCCTGGATATTTTTATCTATACCATATGCTTCTAGCTTTGCGAGTAGTTTACTATGAGGTACTTTGTCGAAGACTTTCTTAAAATCTAGAAAAATCGCGTCCACTGGAACATTGCTCTCTCCCGAAATAAGAATATCATAAACAAAAAACGCGAGTGTTGTGTCTCGGTGGATCTACCTTTTCAGAAACCGTGCTGATTTTTCATTAATAACTTCTGATTATCGAGGTGCCTCACGATCGAACTAGCAACTATATGTCCCATAACCTAACAAGAAATGGATGCGAGGGAAATAGGTCTGTAATCACCCGATTCCTCCTTGAATCTGTTTTAAAATATTGGTGTAACGTTAGCCGTTTCCCAATCCTTGGGAACCTTGTGATCTACAAGCGACTTCTGAAATGTTATTTCTAGATACGGCGCAATTTCCGAAGCTAGATCCTTAAATATGCGAGCGGGCATTTCATCGGGCCCAGAGGATTTATTAGGCTTAATGTTTTTCAGCAAATGTTCCATTCCATTACATGATATTTCAATGTTGGGCATCGATTGACCGGCACGATTTGGTAAACTATCGGGGAGTATTCTGTGAAATATTAGTAAATACGCTTTGGAAGAAGGAACTTAATAAGTTAGCCTTTTCTAAACTACTGGTTAATCTTTCGCCTTTATCATTTTTGAGTGAATTAACCATTGACTCATTTCCCTGGACTTCTGTGACGTACGACAAAAATGCTTTCGGTCGTATCTCAGTACGTCGCACGTCATATCCTCAGTATTTCGGTGATTACTATCTTTCTTAAAACCAACAAATTTATTTTTTAGCACGCACTTTAAGCGATTGTAGTCCCCTTCTTTAAAGAGGTACATTTTCCTTTCAGGCTTCTTATTTTGGGCCCAATGAAGCGAAAACTTGGCAGTTACCGCCCAGTGGTCACTAATTCCATTTATAGTTTCTATATTTCAGACTTTTTCGGGAATATTCGTCGCTAACAAATCAAGAATATTACTGCCCCCGGTTGGTGAAGTGACAAGTTAATTCAATTAATTATAAATTATTGCAATCAATTACAAGTTATTACAATTAATTCAAAGTAAAAGAATTCAAAGCGATTCGTAAATATCTTTGTCTTTATCGCCCGTTTTAAAAATATATGTGCTCTAGTCAACAGATGGGACATTGAGATCTCCATCGATTATAATGTCGCGATCATTGTGTTGGGATAAAAAACCTTTGATTTGCTGGTCTAATTCTAGTATTGAATTGCCTCTGTCGACTTGCGGTCAGTAAAATACGCGAGCATAAATTCTTTTGGATTGAGGACTTTTAATTGAGCACCAAACGATTTCCAAACCATTACCCGGAACGACTTCAGCCTTGCCGACGGAAGAATTTTTAACCGCAATAAAGACATCACCCGATTCTATTTGTTCTGTCATTTCTGTAAATGGAAAAGGATTTTAGAAAAATTTCACCGTCGACAATAGCAGTGGATATCCAGCTTTCTGTAATTATATCTGTGCCTGTGATTTGAATAAGGTGATGATATCCTGCGACTTTGTTTTTTCAACTTCGGCAATTTTCTACCAATGCAGATTATGTTCCCTTGACATTACGGTTTTTTTGAATTTCAATGGGGATCGTCCTCTTATTAATTTTGAACCCCTTGCAAAATTTTCCGTTTGATGCTATCTGATTAATGTTAAATTGACTATTACTGAGCCTCATTTCATTCAAAGCTACGTAATTTGGCAAAGAAGAAGACTTTAGAGACCCACTAATTAACCTACACGCTGACCTACGCTTCAATCTAAAAAATAGCTCTGCACTGTTTGAATATCCTACCCGCTACCCAGCTGGCGACCTCAGACGTGTAGTGAACGCCAGAACGGTTCAGGGGGTTCCTAAATGTTTGGATCGCCGGGTGAAGGTCGACGAAAGACGCCTCGATAGCCCTGCAGAAAGCAGCAACCTCTGATGTATACCTTCCACTCAGCTTCAAATCATATGGTATCATCAAGTCTAATTTTTTGGAAAAAAACAGCCAAATATGGTAAATCTGTAAGTCCACACATGTCCAAAAATTATCGGAGTAATTAAAAGTTTAAGATTTAAAAATTTTAACATGAGAGAGATATCCTTGTTAGCTAAACGTGGCCTGTAATTAGATAATTAGTAATATGTCATTGTGATTATACAGTTATTAGTTTAAAAAGGAATATTTGAGAATAATGAATAAGATTAGATACTGAAGCGCCATTTATATTCGAAAGAATAATGAGTACTAACATTATTATTAGTGTCAGGATTGGTATGAGACAAGCGATTATATTTAAAAATGATACCAGATTATTTTGACCGTTCAGAAATCGTTATTGATTATTTCTCAACAGCTCCTCATACGAATAAAGTCAAAAATGTTTGAAAATAAAATGAAATACATTTCTAAGAAGCACCGTCTCATTTTCGTACTCCGGCTCGTACAATAAATGGCTTCTTCACGCCGGGGCGGTCGCCTTTCATGTGGGGAAATCAAGAGCAATGCCCGTAATTGATCAATTTCTCCAAAATATCGCAAAATGAATTGTTTTTGTTTGAGTACGAGACTATTATATGCGAATCGAGAATCCTTAATCAGGTCGATGTCCGCTTTACTACATGAGAAACAAGTTCATGTTTGGTGTAACGCCAAATAACCGGTATGCACGAAAATGAAAGTAGAGGACAGATACCAAGGCCCCGCGAAGCGATGAGTGATAATTCACAGAATAGCCCGAATGGACTTCGAGCACTCGGGAGAAAAATTATGCGAGTTCATCGGAAAAATTCAGCAATGGGAGAGCGGGTAATGATGGTGATGAGTGAGACCAGTGACACAACCACTATATTGATAACAATATCTGTTGCATAACTTATTGTAATTCAACAAAAATATAGTGGCTTTATAATTAATTTTGAATAATTTTTGGTGCGTTCAACACCTAATCTTTTAAGCCTACAACAATTATATTAACAGAAATGTCGATCCAAAGTAATGAGGTATTGTCAAGACTCACATAGGCACAACGTTATGTAGAGGATTAAGTACCAGAAGAACAAATGAAATAAAATAGGCAGGTCTAAATTGCTAGGAGGTTTTTGAATCATCTGTGGAAAGGAACGATCACTCAAGCATACACACCCTTTAAGCCGTTCTCTGGCTCGTTTCCCCACTCTGACGTCGTCGGCGTCTAGATCAGCGTGCTCAGTTAAATATTTAGACATCCCACCTACCTACTATGAGTCCCAATCTGATATTTATCAATAAAGGAATTGGACTGCAATCGTGACAGGAAATAAAAAGAGACGTTTCAGGCGTGATACGGTGGAATATCATGATTAATTAAAAATAGCAATTTTCCACAAAAATAAAGTTTAATGCGACCGGTTTCAATGTTACTACATCATCATCAGGTGACAGTTAAACCTCAGAATCCAGTATATATATAATTGAAGGCAAGTAAGGGGAGGGTGGAGGAAAAGAGGGGAAGAGGGGGGAAGGTGGAAGGCAGCATGGGTGACTAAGTGAGTGGGGGAGGAGAAAGGGTTGGGGAAGACAAGGTGCAAAGACCCTAGGAGTCCGGAGAGCGCGTCGTGGCCGAATGGAGGGGGGTGTCTCGTTGAGGGTGTCCCACGGTGCGGCGCCATGCTCTTCGGGCCGCGGAGGAAGGGAACGAGATCGGGGGTTTTTCCCCCATGGTCGTGGTCTGGGAGCAAGGTATCAATACACAAAGAAGCACTGAGTTAAAGGGTAAAGATTGGGATCACTGTATAGTTTAAAGGGGGCGCCCTAGCGAGGTTTTAGGGAAGGGTGTAGGAGGGAATGTTATCACTTGCACATGTCGAATAGGGGGGGGGTTTGGTTTGTCCCGCAGCGGTGAACCTTCCCTCATCGTCCGTGAGGAAAGAGGGTGGGGACTCGGGGTTTCCCACTTTGTTCGGGAAAGAATGGTCTACGTGTGCACAGGGGGGGAAAGGAAGGAAATATCCAATGAGTAGGGGACAAGGGATCACTGGTCGCATGTACGTCGTGGGAAGGTGATGGAGAGGAGGGGGGAGGGTGAAGATAAAAATTGGACTTCGTTGATCAGCTCCAAGTCCTTGCGATGTAAGATTTCGAGCTGTTCCATGGCATCCAGCATCCTTCCTTTTTCCAAGTTGTGAAGCACTTTGAATTCGAAATTGCAGAAATGGTTAGAATCAAGTAGATGTTTGGCAAATAAAGAGTTGGTATGACCTCTAATGTAGCCTTTCCTATGTTCCCCCATACGTGTCGAAAAACTCCTGCCTGTCTGACCAATGTAAATGGCCCCAGACTCACACCGAATTTCATATACACCACTTTTGGTGTTACAGTCTATAGGATCTTTGTTTGAGCATAGGGCTTTGTATAGAGTATAGGGGGTATAAAATGAAATGCGAAATTTATCTTTGGGAAACCTGCTAGCGATTTTGTATGACACAGAGTAATGGAACGGAAGTTTGCACCATTTGCGCTCTGAGACAGTAGTGACTGCAAGGGAGATGTTTAATTTCAGGGCCTGTTTCTTAAGTTTTTTCTTCAGTAGATTATCTATTATGCGGACATGATAACCGTTCTTAAAGGCTATGTGCTTGATCGTATTGAACTCTCGTTCGAAGTTGGATTTGGACAAGGATCCTTTAAGTAGGACGCGGTGCTCGACTTCGACGAGCTCCCGGCCTTCTTTAAACATTTTGTGCCACTCAAAAACTCTTGTGCGGCTGTTAGCATCATCCCCATAAGCCTATTTTATGAGTTCAAGGGTCTCCGACGCGGATATCCCGAGTTTAACGCAAAACTTCACAGCGTAGCGTTGCTCGACGGTGCGCTCCATGCTGGCGCGACGACACCACAAACAATCACACGTCACTAAAATCCACCTCCTGTCTCAACGCCTACCCGGAGGCAACTGAACTAAAGAGCGCCTAATTGGTGGGGGACCCCTCTACCGAGCCGACCCGTCGGACCCATCCACCGCTCTGTTGAGGCTACAGCGAACCAGTCACAATTATTATTATACGGACCCTGTAAAACCATGGGGTCCCACTGTGAGGCTTCATGGACTTCAAGTCCAATCAAATTTTTGAAACTTGATTGTTGCCGAATTGCCGTTAAAGGGGTGAAAGAAACCCAATTTTCACAAGCTACGTTAAACGTTGCTCGTGTAAAGTGGATGTAAGGAAGCTCAATATACTCTCCGCTCTTCAAACCATAGTCCTATACCTGAACTTCGAGTATTTTCAATTGCAATGAGTGAAAGAAAGCATTAAGACACTGAATTTTCTTTTCCCCACGCTCTTCATTTGGAACCAATATCGTTCCACGTTCGACCCGCGTCGTTTTTTAATTTATGTTTTACTACAGGTATTATTAATTGTTTCCTGAAGCAAGTAAACTCAATCTATTTCTTTGGAAAGAGCTTTATGCACATCTTTCTTTGGAGGGAGATTCTCTAAATGTTTGACAGTAGTCCAAGCATATGCATTCGTTGGGATATCGTAATCGCCGAAATAATACATGGTTTGTATAAAAGGTATCGGGAAAATTCTCAGAAAAATAGATTAATTTCATAAAATTGCTGCAATACCTCAAAATTCTTCAAATTTCATCCCTTGAGCGTCAATAAATATTTTTTGCCAGTGGCCTGTCCATGACCCGACGGCTCCCTGGAAGGCGGATTCCGGGAGGTTCTTAAGGATACACATACAAGCTTCTTTGGCAGCATTGGGAGATGAGGGAAGGGACCAATGGGAATCTCATTGTCGTGTCTTTTGAGGGAGGATTTCACTTTATGGGATTAGGAAATAGTCTGCTGGTGCCAAGTCGGGAGTGTAACAGGTTTGGGGAATCGTCGTGATGCCGTTGCAGAAGGTCTTCGCAGACACTCGACTCTGCTCTTGGTTGTCCGTCATCACCAAATTTTCAGTGCTAATGGTACGGACTCTGATCTTATCATTTTCAATACGATCTGCGATCATGCGTACACTTAACCGACGGTCTAAATTCAGCACTTCACGCACACGTCAGGATAAAATTGTTACCGATACATGTTATACAAACCTTATACATAGCTAAAATAAAAAATTAATGGAAGCCTTTAGGAGGAAATTTTTCCTCCCTCCCACTAAGATTTCTTAACTCCCATGCACTTTAATGTGCTTGAATAAGTCCTGTTTGGCTCTACTAACTTTTCCTTTAACACCTCTCCTCTGACGGCGCATAGGACATGCGGCCGGGTCCCATGATGGCGCCCACTGAGCCGGCCAAGCGGAGCGGGGTCGTCTTCTGCGGCATTAGCAGGCGGCGCGTGGAGTGTCTGGCGGTTTTCGTCTTCGCCTTGCCCCTCATCATCATTACCTCCAACCTGAGGAGCGACTTTTTCGCCAAGGGCCCCGCCGCCGCGCGTCTCGAAGACGATGCGCGGCCGACGACGCTGGGAGCTGAGGGAGGCAAGACTGCCGCATTCGGGGATTATCCGTCTTCCTCCATGGCCTCCACGGTAATTGCCCGTGTGGGTTCCCTCTGCAGCGGGAGACTTATATCATCGCGCATACACGAATGTAGGCCTGAGAGCAGGATTTGGTACTTAGCCAGAGTTCAAAGTCTCCACGGTCTTTCCACTTCACTAGGTCGCAGACCTTGGAGTGTGGCAGTGAAGTGTCAGCAGCCAATTTCCGACATCGGTGAAATGACCAAGATGAAGCATAGGCTAAAGATAAGAAACGATTTTACTGCGTCAAAAAATGCGAGGAAAAAAAGAAATACGCTTTTATTCATAAACCTAAGCTGGTGACTGTTGATGCTGGGTCATGAGGTCACTTTATTTTAGTATTTTATCTGATTAGCATGGACTCCCCGGCTCCCTGCATATTCCTCTAGAGTTTCACACGATGCAAACAGCTATTTCTAGAGCATGTAGCTTGGGATGTGAACATAAGTGAAATGTTAACATTATGGGTTACTCCATCTTGGATTCAAGGCATTCCATTTGCTGAAAGTATCTTTCTCCTAATGAGAACAATTTTCTGACCAACAATGATCTTTCATTTCAAAGTGGAATGGCCAACATATGGCAGAAGAGTAGAATTGCATGGAAGAAATCAGTCCAAGAAAATTTTCTTCCCTTTTAAAACTGTACATGAATCAGAAATCCAACCAAAAAAGTGATCATAGTGATATAATTTCAAATGCATATTCGTTCTTCAGTTAACCATTAGGTAGTCACATAGTATTGATCATTTTTATAGCACAATGGAATTGCTAATATGTGTTTCTATAGGCTTTAAATATATGAATAGTTTAAAGCAGCAGAATGAATTTTAAAATATTAAATTAAATGAAGTAGATAATGTGGCCTTATATCTGGCTTGTATCATAGATTTCATTGAATTCCTAAGGTTAGCGGATAAAGAGGTAATTGGAACACATTCATTCCACTTCATTAATGAAACTATGTAGAAATGACATAAATCAACATGTGAAGAATTTTAATTTTTCCTCCAGCCAGAATTATGATCAACACTTTTGCATTAAAAATGTTGCTGTAGAAGAACCCTCCATATGTCACTCCCTTTGATTTTTTTAACATTTTCCTTCAGATTCTCAATTGGGGACTTGACAAAAGCACTGTCAGAGATGCCATTTTATATACATTAAGAGGTCACGTCTACAATTTTACATGGGATTCGAGCCATCAGATATTCATGTAGGGCTACAAAAATCAGGATTTCAATCTCTGCTCTACAAATTCTTATTTTGGGCAGGTTTTGCCATTATGCAGATAGCTTGTTACTTTGAGAGGATGCGCTCCATTTCCATCTTCACCATTATCATCAATCATTGTTCCCATCAACCATGATTAAGTAATAGCAAGGAATCAATGAAAGCTAAGATGCATGTATTATTCCTTTGTAAGTGATCATATTCATACGCTTGCACTTTGCTGGCAAAAAAATAATCTCACTAATATTTAGCAAAAGAAGAAAGTCTCTCACTAAAATATAATAATCAATTAATGCTTCATTGTCAAAAATCATCCACTCTCTTCTCCAGATATGGCTTCCCAATGATATGATATCAGAGTTATTACTGGAAGAACAAAGACAAATAGTTGCTGAAGAAATGGCTGATTATATTTTCCCCACTGGTAAATACAACACATCTGCCAGGTAAGACATTAATGCTTCCATGGGTCAGCTTTCCTCATAGTCAGTGTTTGATTGACCAGGTTTAATATGTGAGGCATGGCAAAGGATATTTCTCAAACTCCAAAATCATCCAAAAAAAAACTGAAAGCCAATTGAAACAATAATGTTTCACTATGAGATTCATATGAAAAGTATAGTTATTTATTTTTCTCAATTGGAGCATTCATGTTTGTTTTCAAGTACATACCAGCCTGTGAAGTCAACATCTTACTGTTTCCCGTTGAATTTTATATTTACATGCTCAGAAAAAAATTATCTAATAAATAATAAAGAATACATTACATAGACGATTATAGAATTGGAAAAATTTTTATGTAATTTTTCCTAGGGAAGCTTCTGTGTTGGATATCTGACAACCGTTCTGAGTTTTTAATCAAGCCATAATTTTGCATCTACATATGCCTCCCTCCACTGAAAACTCACTTTATTCATCGCAGTTTTATTCGAATCAAAGAATAATTCATATAGGTTATGATGATGATTACTATTTACATGCACAGGCTCTATTCCAATTTTTTGGAGTAAATTTTTATACACAAGGCGTTGACTGAAGTTATATTGGAAAAACAGAAATATGGTTTTTAGATTTTTTCTGTGGCAATACATAGAGATCAATAGCAGAATTACAGTTATCACAAATATTTCAATCTTACAGAGGTATATCCCAGCAAAAAAACCATAGTAATCTACCGGAAATTTAATTTTATAAGTGAGAGAAGATCTCACTTTAGACTAAGGGCTTATTGTGCATGTGGACTTCATGCATGAAAATGTTAGATGGAGCAGTTCTCTTCCCTGTTCCTCCTATGGTTTCTCAAATGGACCTAATATCCAAAGAATCAAACAGCTTGGGTGATGCTGTGGGTGTCCCTGCAATCAGTGACCCAGTGCTGGACCAATTGGACTACCAAGCCACTAAGTTATCAAAATTTTCTGACACTTCATGTTCTGTCATAATTTTTACAATAAAATATTTTCAAAATTTACATTTCTTTCCTTGAACCTGGAAAATTAAAATCTAGCTGTCAGATATTTGAAAAATCAATTAATTAGTTTTATTTCATTTTTAAATCACATCTATAATCCTTGGTTGTTGCTAACTCAAAGAGAAAATAGTGGAGGGATGGAGGATACAGCTTGATTAATTCAATTTTGACAAGGTGAAGAAGAGGACCTTTTTTGTACCATCAGAAATTCATGCTTCTGATCTGCTTTCTGTTTCCCAGTACCCTGAAAGATCTCATTCCTGAGGAAGGAGGGGAGCCATTGAGGAGTGTGGTGATAACAACATGGCGTTCGGGTTCCACTTTCCTGGGTGATATCCTTAACAACCAACCAGGCAATTTCTACCACTATGAGCCCCTGCTGCCCCAGGGTGTATTTCAAGTGGGGGATGAGTCTCCTTTAGCAAACAGCTCGTTATCCTCTTTGCGTGAGCTGCTTCATTGCAACTACACAAACATGGGTATGTCCACTGCATACTTCGCCCTTAATCCCCATCCTACTTGAAGATTGATCCATGAATTCTGAAAAACGAAGGCACAACAAAATGGCAGCTCTGGATCTTGTAGTTAAATGTCTTTCCTTGTATTCAATGTGTCTTTTAACCACCAATGAGGAAACTGTGAAGTTAAAGAGAAAATGTGCTCATGGCAGAGGCAATTTCCATCATTGTCTACACTAAAATGTAGCATGCCCAACCAAGCATTTTGTAGTTGTTTGCCTTGCTTGATTGTTTTAGTTGTCTCACTCATCTGAGGTGGACTATTTGCTTGTCTAGATGAATAGCAATGCCATAAAAAAATGTGCTGTATTGCAGGTTTTGGGGGATATGACTGCCTTGTCAAAGGAGCAGCATAAAATCCATTTTCTCTTATTCTTGAGTGAGGGAGCATGGTAAATATATTACTTGCTTTAGATAGGCTGTCCATTTTTCATCTGATTAGCTATTTAATCCTTTTTTCAGCTGTACACTTCCATTCACCATATTTAGCACTTCTCCTATATCTCTTATTTTCCTTTCACTTAAATTCTGTGATGCATCAAATTTGAAGCTCTTTTTCCTTATGATGGGCTTTCGATCTTTTTTTCTTCATTGTCACAAGTAAGCACATGTGGATTAACATTTTTTTTAGCTATTAGTCAGTTTTGATTCCAATTGAAGTAAGTATGTGCTTTGTTTTTGCCATTTTTACAGATATCAATTAATACATTTAAATTAATTCAAAGAATAATCAAATAAAATCCTACATAATCTATGTATCTAAGAGCATTTTGTTGTACATGATTGAATGTGAGATTGTGCTGCTAAGCAAGTAATTCTTTTTCTCAAGTATTCATGTCATGTCTGGAATACTGTGGTAGATAGTGTGTGTTTTTGCATTTTGTTTCCAATGTGACAAAGCAGTTAAAATCTACTCTATAATCTGCTATTTTGTTCTTCCAAATTTAGAAGCCTACCTGACATATGACCGTTATTACTACTGGCATCTGAGTCACAACAGCAGACTCTGGAAAGCCTGTAAATCCCATGGGCTATGCTGGGACCCCTCATTCTTAGCACACTTCTGCAAACTCTTTCCATTTCAAAGTATGAAAGTGGTGAGATTGAAACTTAATCTCGCTTCTAGACTTTTGGAGGATGACAGGTACTTTTATATTCCTTTTTCGGTTGAAAATCTGGTTGAAATACTGTGCATGTTTGAATTATGTGAAACCATTGAGTAACCAGCTATTGAGTTCTCATGCAATGATTTCCATGAGAAGCCTATAAAAGTAGAAAAAATTACTAAAGATTTCTGAATACATATTGATGCTTGCTTGTCCTGAAAATATTTTTTTTTCTTTTTCTAATGAGCCCCTTTTTCTGTTAACATCCACACAATAGTTAAATCAAAAGATTCTTTAAAGGATGTATGGTGAAAAAATCCTCCCACATATTTATTACTTAGAAATCGCAGATACACTTTTAAATGATTAAATGCATAATTCATGAAAACTATTAAAAAAATAGCAACAGGAAATAGCGGTATTCTACTTTTAATATTGCATAGAAATGGATCAAAGTACATGACAAAAATGACAGTAAACAGTACCATGATGTTTTTGTATTTTATTATGTTTAATTTATGTTGCTTTGTTTAATATTGCATTATTATAATTTTCATATGAGAATTTTATTGAGATCTACTAGTATATTGTTTACTGGTGTAAAGTATTGATTCATAGTCATGAATTATGTTGTCATATTTGGCCTTTATAATATGCACACACATTGAATTGTTTGGCACTTCTGTGAAGCTATGGTTGCCATTTTCTCCGAGTTAAGCTTATAAACAACAAACCCTCAAAAGGAAAATAATCATCACGATTGCCACCAATCTCTTTGATGGCTTAAACACATCAATTGTTTGCATATTTTATTAGGAATTTACTTCACATCTTTTAATTTATTTTTTAATATTTCCTCACCTTTCAACTTTTCCTGAGTATCATATCTTGGGTTTCCTCAGGGCATTTATCGCTCATTATGTTGATTAAATGATTTTTTTTTCAAAAGAGCCTCGGGTTTCAAATTCATGTTCAGGCATTAATTATTATCTTTTTTTCCCAAATGTATCAGTGTTTCAGATTGTTTCAAGGCAATTTTTGTTGGCATTGAAGCCACTTTTTGGTCTTTCCTGTGGTACATCTTCAGGTTCAAAATATATGAGGGTAGTCTGAAATGTTTCTGACCTAACAAACTTTTCTTCAAATTTATTTTTCAATACAGTGTCCTTTTCAGTTTATATGCTTTTTCCAGCGATGCTCTAAGCTTCTTAACTCTTCCAAAGAGTAGTTGAAGTCTTTCTATCCAAAAAAGCATTAACATATGTGGTAGCCTACTCTTCCGATGAAAATTTCTTTCTTCCGAGTGAAACTTTAAGGTAGGAAAACAGGGAAAAGTCACTGGGGGTCACCTATGATAATTAATCAATGAATTCAAAGAGTAATTCATGAATTTAGCCATGGTGACCACCAAGTTGTGGACAGGTGTATTAACCTGATGTAAAAGCACTTCCCTCTTCTTCCAATGCAGTTGTTATTTGGCTATTTCTGCCTTCAGTTTGTCAAGTAATTGTGCGTATGTATCTCCAGTTATATTTTTACTTTTATTAAGATAATTGATGGACACAATGCTGTGAATATCCCAGAAAAAAGTCGCCATCACCTTCTTGGCTGATGGAACCATCTTTGCCTTTTTTGGAGCAGGTAAAACCTTTGCAGCCACTATTTCGACTGCTCTTTTGTCAAAGGAGTGCAGTGGTTGATCCAAGATTCAGCTTTAGTTATGAATTGATACAAATGATTTGACTCAATGAGCCAAGCTGGTAGGGCTCCGTTTAAATTGAGCTGCCATAAATTTTAATTTCAATTTCATGGTCATAAATGATTCTGCGGAGTCCCTACACACAGCATCCAACTTACCTTTGATTTCTGTAGGCATATTGTCTTTTAAAAGCATATATTTAATGACAGCTTGATACTTAATTCTTTCCATTTTCACAGAAACCATCACAGTAAATTACTCTAAAAATTCTCCAGCAACAACTGAAGGTCCAAAATGGCTAAAACTTTGGTGAGCACATTTCAACACAGGCACAAACACATTCCCAAACCTTTGTTAAAGATGTTGCCATCTTCATTATGAGGTGGAAAACATTTCAGAGAACCCTTGTATGTTTCCTTTATGCAAATAAAATTAAATATTTTATTCAAAATGTGTTCAATTAGCTAACAATTTTGCAGATTTTATTTATTGTGATTGTCATTTCAAGATGATCTTTCAAAGAAACTAAGTTCCTTCCCAACCAAATGTTTCACCATTCCAGACATTTCATGATTAGAAAATCTAGAGTGATGAACCCTCTCTCCCAATCCAGAGTATGAGTAAAAATTTACAGAAGAGATTCAGGTGCGATGCGGTGGAATTATTCCACATTGATACTAACAGAGAAAAACTCTTGCAATTTTCCACAGCGGAATACCGCTGTCTTTATGAGTACAAATTGGTTACAGCTCATGGTGATGAAAGCATGCTGACACTAAATTGTCCTTTTTTGCATCAGTGCTGACAAATTTCTGGCATTCAATAATGCTCACATATCAGCAATACCCATATGATCTGTTTATTTTAAAATTAGTAATGAGGATAGCTATTTGCAATGCTTTGGCACTAAAAAACTTAGAATGATTCAGAATTTGGAAGCTCTGTTCTTTTCCACCAGACAACTCCGACTGGCTGCCCCATGCATTGGGTGACCATTTACCTTGATTGGAGAGCGTGGCGCATGTGCTTCTATCTTCCCCATTCAAACACTTCCTCATCTTTGCAGCCTGAATATGCGTATAGTATTTCTGGTGAGAGACCCAAGGGGGACACTGCAGAGTAGGCGCCTTCAGGATTGGTGCCTTCCTTATCCAGATTGCTCAGACACCCAGCGCCATTGTTCAAACCTAGTAGATGACTATCGGGCAGCAGTTGAACTCGTGAAAGTATACCCGCACAAATTTCGGTAGGTTGTTGCCTTAAGTATCCTTAAAAATAGATCAATACATATCTACGTGATGTAGGGGAGGAACTTATGTCACCTGTAAGCAATCAAACTTACATGTAACTCTCCCCTTCCTGTCCACAAACTGTTTATCCCCAAAACAATCATCAGCCCGCCTCTCCATCCTTTTACATACTGAATTTCCCTAGCACAAACCGCTTTTGCAACCTGTGAAATCAAGCCATTTTTTCTATAGTCCTCCTGTGCGATTGCTTTACCCTTAATTGGTATGGGATCCAACAAATATTCAGCCAAATTCACCCTTAATAAATGCTACAAATTAAGCAATAAAGACTTCTTCTCATGTTTTCCTAAACCCTTCAGCAATTCTGTCAGAATATCAGTTTCATCTTAATGGATTTCAATTTCTTAAATTTCCTTTTTGCCTCAGAATGAATTAAGCCTGGAATTCAACTATCTCCATCATATCTTCTTTCTATGACTGTAGTTACTATGTATTTTAACCATATAGACCCTCCATGTATACTTTACATCTCACTTGAATCTTTGTAGGTTCAATGAGTTCTATCTTCAATATTTTGAGTGGACTCGTCCTTCTTTATAGTTCTTTCACCTTCTATTTAGTACTTCAATTTCTCCCTTCTGTTGTGAACATTTCTCCTTATCCTCACACTGCATTCACTGTTGTCCTTCTTTTGACTTATTAGTTTCCCTCCTCAGATTATAAAAGGAAATGCAAAAATATAAACAGAATTAAGCAGAAGGAAGTACTAGGAGATGAATAATAAACTATCTTTGTAATCATTTTGTCAGTAATTCATGATTTTCTTTACCAATTAACTGATCCTGTAGTTTCTTTTGGACTTTTGATATTCCATTCTTTATATGTTTTCATATTATGCTAGTATACCCATAAAATTATTTTCACTCATAATTTTTTCTTTTACTTCCTGGGCCTATTTCTTTTCATCTTGGTTCATGGTACTGACATTCTTCTACATTCTATTTCTCCACACATTTTCCTTGTTTCATCCTCTTCAGCATGATTTTTGACTTTGATGGTATTGAATTATAATTTGAATTTTTATTCACCCCTGGGAAACTATGGGAAATTAATTATGTTAGTCATAAAAATTTGTTTCTATTTATAATATAGTCCAATTCTTATTTCTCCAAATCCCTGGCAATTTTCCACCAACAAATTATTCTGGGTCTATTATGAATTTTTATCATGGCTGAAGGAAAATAGTATTAATTTTTTTATTGTGACTATATTCAACATTTTAAGGAGATTCTGGCATTTCCTATACTGCACATAAGACTCTTAGGTGTTGATTGAGGAATACGTCTTGGTATGATTGGCTAATACATCACCACTCTTTCCATGTGTATCCAAAATCACTATTATTCCAAAAAATCTCCCACATTCCTTAGATAAGCCAGTAGGTGTTAGTAAAATAATTTTCTCTGATTAAACTCATACAACTGGGAACGTGGTCAAGTTGTCAATAGATGCATCATAGTGCATTTTATCAGATATCCTAGCCCCTGTATTACCTTCTGTGGGCACAGTATTTGATAATGAATGTTCTTCGACAGGGTGGTTCGGTATGAGGATCTGTCTCTCAACCCTTTCGAGGTGACAACAGACCTCTTTGAGTTTCTTGGCTTGGCCCAGGGTGTAGGTGACAAGCCAGGAGGAACAGCAGAGGGCAGCAAGGAGCCACGGCTCTACTCATCCATTGTTAACTTCTTGGAAACTCACACCAAAGCAGATGAGGTAACTTAACTCAGTCAGCATCACTCTTGAAAAGATAATCATTGTGCATACATCCTGTACACTAAGAAATGTCACAACTATGGACCTCCATACTTCATCCCAAGGACGAATCTGGAGGACCCAGACTTTGAAAATCGATTTCTAAGAACAATATTCACTGCCAAGCAAGAAATGAATGAATTCAGATTAGGACTAAGAGAATAAGGATAATCATTGATACAAAAGAGTTTTAAAACAGTTTTATGCTCCAAAAATTAATAATTTTACATTGAATTAAAAATGAATTTTTTTGAGGAAAATTAATGGATAAAACAAAAAAATATTTTAATTAACAAATGTCAGTTAGTTTGATTCACATTACTTGAGTTGGAAATGCAATTAATTTTACATTACTTGAGTCTCTTTCGTAGTGTGGTTCTTGAATAAAAAACTTCTGCATTTGTCATGTGTTTAAGTACATTTTTTGTATCCCCAAGAGCTGAGTTTGCCTCTACCTCTCTTTATTTTTTCACCTCTAGTTTCTTCAGGTTTCTGTCTTACTGTAGAAACTTTCCTGTCAGTCAGATGAATGCTCTGAATAATTGTTTTCTGGTAATTTTTCCCTAGTGTCTTCATTACTCCTGTCTCGTCTGTCAAGGTTTTCTTTGATAAATGCTATTTCTAAGGAAGGATCTCAGGTTTTCCCGGCATATGGTATTCAAGAAGTTCTCTAAGGTTTCCAAAAACAGTTTTCCGAGCTAACACAAATTTGCCTTGGAAAAATTATTATATTTCATTCAAATAATTAAGTCATTATATGCTGCTATATGAAGGATGTTGAAAAATCATTAGGACCATCATCTTACTGGTCTGGCGCAGGAATTCCCATGAATGACCTCACCTGAAATATCATCTCCAATTTTTTAAATATTGTGCAACAAATTTATTAAAGGCTTGAAACTAGTTTCCTTACCCGAAATATTATGCCCATGGTATATGGATGGCAACAGTATAACACACTTCTACGGTTTCGGCACACATATATGAAACTAAGGTGAGGTCTTCAGCAAACAAGAGCATATAAGAATTCAATTCTCTGCCACAAGTTGAAGTCAATGATGGGGCAGGTTTATCCTATTCTTTCTAACAGTTCCAACCATTTTTATTTTCTTTATCAAAAGTTCATCTCATGGAAGCAAGTTGGTAAAGTAATTATCAGTGTTGACACTAAGGCCACTTCCATACCAAAACTCATACAGTCCCGTCACTACCCACTGTGACTGTTGCTTTTCCACCACATTGCCAACCTATCCAAGGTAATCGTAAAAATTACAACACTAAAAATTTTCTGCTTAGCATAATACCCGAAGTTTGATTCCATACTTCTTGGGTTTGTGTGGCATATATGGAGACTCTTAAAGGACACCACCCATGGAATGATAAAAGCTGCTCGTCAATGGTCCCAAATACTCATGCATTATAGTCTTTTCAACAATTGTTTTGGCAAAAATTGATAACTTCTTGAAAGGTAGCCAATTTATCTTCTCGACCAAGTGTATTTGGGATGATGGTATTGTTGAACCACATACAACTAATAATAGCATGCAGCTATCCTTTGACTTGCCGGTTATATATAAGGGTCTTGTAAAAGCATTATTTTTCTTCCATAAATATTGGACATCTTCACTGGATTCTATAAATCGCAATATGAATGATAAAATGACAATGATCACTAATACCTCAATACTGTCACATCAGTATCAAATCACACCTTTTGATGATCCATAAGTAGTTGGTTGGTGAAATGTGTTGTTGCTCATACAGGGTCCGAACAATAAGTATTGGGATTGGTTCCAAAACTCAAAATTTATTGCAGTAATCATTACAATAACTTAATAATCTTCAAAATACATTCCTCCAGCATCGATACCCTTAGTTCGGTGCGTCTGCCACTCATCAAAAGCCCACTGGAAGTCGTTTTTCATAATATTGTGGAGAGCCTTTGTCGTCGCCGCTTGAACTACCTCGATGTAGTCGAACCATTATGTTTTGAGCTCCTTTTGAGCTATCCTTTGAGGTAATAACATTATCAAGAAAATCTTCAACTTCCTGGACGCAGTCCAAAATTTCCACCTGCAACAGTTTTTGTTCCTCGCTCAAGACTTTCAGCACCAGCATCGTGCACACGTTCCTCACGCAAGATCCTCTGTTACAATGGTGTGGACGGTTCTGACTGAAAGGTCGGTCTCCTCACTGATAAGGGTGATGGTTAAACGCCCGTCAGAGGCCAAAACTTTTTTCACTTTGGCCACCTGAGCATCGGTTGGAGTGGTCGTCGGGCGTCCAACGCGGTGCTCGTCTTAGAGGAGCTCCTTGCCTTCCTTAAACATTTTGTGCCACTCAAAAACTCAGGTGCAGCTTAAGGCATCATCCCCATAAGCCTGTTTAATCAGATCAAGGGTCTACGATGCAGATTTCCTGAGTTTAACACAGAAATTCACAGCATAGCATTGTTTGACCGTGCACTCCATGCTGGTGTGACGACACCACAAACAATCACACGTCACAAAAATCCACCTCCTGTCTCAACGTATGCCCGGAGGCGACTGAACTAAAGTGCGCCTGAGTGGTGGGGGACCCCTCTACCGAGCTGACTGGTCGGACCCCCATCTAACTCTCTGTTGAAGCTACAGGGAACCAGTCACGATACTTATTGTATTATTACAGACAAAATTTTCGGATCTAGTTCTTGCAAGTTATGAAAAAATGTACCTCCGCAGCCTTCCTAACAATCTTCCTTGTAGTCCACAATCACATTTTCATCCCTTAATTATGTCTAAGATCACATCTAAGTTGGATCATATCAAAGTTGAATTTGTACCCACTTTAATTTCAACATTGTCTTTTCCTAAATTGCCTTCGTTCCTATTACTTGCAAAGACCTCACAGGAGCTTAAATTCCTAGATGGATAATTCTGTGTAAATTTCTCTTTGACTTAACAAATTTCTAGGTCCCATTTCAGAATAATTGAGGCCACAACAGTGAAAAATAATATACCACAAAGATTTTGCAGGAAAACAACAATGTGCATGGTGAAGACAGAACAAGAAAACTGATAATTAAGGCCTGTGGAATTTGTGAAAACTAAAATGTATTGCAGAGATATGAGCAATCTGAATTTGTCTGTACTTGGAATAGCTTCATCATAACAGCCATAAAAGTTACATGATGTCCAGTACAGAGCTGGGTCCCTGAAGACCCCCAGTCAGCTCTTAAGTCCGAGATTCCAAAAAATTAAAAGTAAGATATGGCAATTTGCTTTAGATTTTTAACTCCAAATATGATTCTCTTGGAATATGTGAAATATCCATTACCACAAAAACAAATGAAAGAATTATTTTTGAAAATGTATTTCTCAGGAGACCCAAGACCCATACTCTGTACGTTAAGCCAATCAATGTAGGGTGTGATCATTAAACCAGTGAAAATGAAATGAGCCACTTGCAAGTTCCGTGTTTGCAATTTGTCTCAGCCAATTTCTAGTGTTATAACATGAAATAAAATGTGGCAAATTTCAGTTGAAAACCTTGATTTAAAGACTAGACATTTCATCACGTATCATAATTATAACATGCATTTGAGTAGCGTTTCAATACAAGCCACGTATGTATTTATATGACATAAAGGAAAGTAATTTATCTGCCATCTATGACTCCTCCTCCTATCCTTCCCATTCCCTAGTCAAGATACAACAGGGTACCCTCTCAGTGGCGGATGAATAATTTGCTAATAACACTCCCTATCCCTACCATGTACTTATAGTATCTGTTTGGTCCACCAACTTATCCCCCTATAAATATAAGCAAGCAATTCTTGCGAAAAGATAAAAATTCATTTCATAAAGAATCATAATCCAGCAAGGCTTAGCGTTTGAATTGGCACAATTTTTTGCAGGATGGAACATCGAGTCCCCACAAAAATTCCAAATTGAATGCATTTCGATGGAGGGAAACATTGAAAGTTGGAGAGATAGCTACTATCCAGTCATCCTGTAAAGAAGCCATGCTCCTGTGGGGATACAAGGAGCTGATCATTGAGAGAAATTCTAGTCTAGATATGGGGGACTCTTTTATGGGACAGTCTGATTTAGACAATTTCAATCCACTGATGAAGTTGGTCCTGAAGTGAGAACAAAGTATCACTGTTTCTTCATCATACTCAAGGTGAAGTAGATTGGGCATGCAATGAACGAAAATTTTAATTTAGACTGCTGAGCTTGCTAGCTTAGACTTGATTGACAATGTAACAGCATACTTTGCAGTATAAGAGGAGGAGGACCTCAGATAGCACTTGGAAGTGTTAGGTGGATTCTAGAAGGTCCTTAAGGGTACACGAGCAAGCTTCTTTGATGGCACTTAGGGTCCCATGGTGGTATCCTTAGAGGGAGAACTTCACTTTTGGGAATAGGAAATAGTACGCTGAGGCCAAGTCTGGACCGTAAGGGGGTTGGGGAATTGTCATAATGACCTATTTCATCTGGTAGTCAGTTACCTTGGAGAATCAAGCGCTCAAGACCTTCAGGATGAGTTTATTGCAGATCTTGCATATTGCCAAATTTTCAGTGGTAATGGTATGCACTGTCATATTATCAATGTAATAAGAGAGAATAATAAAGTAATATCAATACGATCTGCGATCATGCACACACTTAACTGATGGTCTGAATTCAACACTTCATGCACACAATGCAAGTTGCTGTCAGTTCTTGATGTCGACGGCCGTCCAGCATGGGGCTCATCCTCAACGCTCTCTTGGGCTCCTTTGAGGAGCTTGTGCAACTTACACCTGCAGTTTGTGATATGCGAATCATTTCCAGCCTTTCCACATCCAATTTCATCAGTCCCACACAAAATTTGAGGGCATACTGCTCTTCAGTGGTTCGCTGCACTTTGCGCTTGCACTGAGTCATTCAACAGGGGTACGCTAAAAATATGACCTCGCCTGAACGAATGTTCGCAGGTGATTGGAGCATGTCGAAGGTCAGACCCCCCCCACCACTGAACTTGTGCGGTGCAAGCACAATGCAACATACAGTCACCTAAGGATATAATTCCTCCCAAAACTTTCTACCCATACCATGTAGTGAAGATACCAACTTTTAATAAAATCTGGGGCTTGAAAAGAAAAATATAAACAATAACTCAAAACTTCGAAGACATTTTGTGTTCTTGAGATTTATATGAATTTTATAGGATGGAGTATATAAGAAACTCCAAATGTCTTCTTCCTAATAAATGGCCTTTTGGAATTCACTCTAGCTCCCTAGAAGGAGCTGGAATGGAATAAGTTACTGACATGTGGAAAAAAATTTGAGGGGAATCAACGGCCCTAGGTCTCTCAAGACAAGAGGGAATGACAGCTCTCTTTCCCTCCACCCCTATTTACTTTCCCCTACTGAGTGTGAGGTTGGCTTGTCAGACATCGACACACTTTGCGCACAACTGGTTAGGCTCCGCGAAACCTGAAATTTGAACCAATTCCACACCCTCCTAATTTTCACGATTTTTTTCCTCAACTCAAGAGACATCTCAAGGATAATCATTACACCTCTGATGATGAGGTAAAGGCAGCTGTCAAGTCCTCGGTTCAAGAAAAGTCAGAAGATTTTTTCCGTACCGGAATAAAAAGCTTGTTACACGCGGGGAGAAATATATTAGCCTTAACGGTGAATATGTTGAAAAATAAATATACTACCTTGATCAAAAAGTTCCCGGAATAACCACCGTGTGGCGCTCCCATCGTTCCGATTTGAGTTATGTTTTTTTTGTTAAATTGGTACATCTGTTGTTGATATTCCCTTTAAATCTTAGTGTCATAACTTGACATTTGCAAAAGTTACGTAGCCAAGAGTACATCTATCTCTGTGTGTGTTGGCGATTTTTTACAATTGCAGAAATGGATTTAAATTTGCAACAACGAACTTGTATTAAATTTTGCGTAAAAAACGGATTTAGTGGCGCACGGACGTTGGAAATGTTGGAAAAGTGTTTCGGCGGCAACGATTCTCTAAAAAAAACGGTCGTTTACCAGTGGCACGAGCGGTTCAGAAGTGGTCGTGAGTCAATCGAAGATGATGAACACAGTGGCAGACCATCGACATCGAAAGTCGGTGAAAAAATTGATAAAGTAAAAGAAATGTTGGTCAATAACCGCAAATTAACCATCAGAGAAATAGCGGAGGACTTGAACATTGCCTATGGATCCGCCCAAGACATTGTGGTTAATGATTTGGGTTTCCGTCGTGTAGCAGCAAAGTTGGTGCCAAAAGACCTCAATTTCATGCAAAAAAGAGACCGTGTTGACGTCGCAAAAGACATGATTTGCGAGGCTGAATCCGATCCCACATTCATCAAAAGGATCATTACTGGAGACGAGACATGGGTTTATGAGTACGACACGCAATCCAGACATCAGGCAAGTGAATGGCGTTCACCAAATGAGCCGAGACCAAAAAACCACGTCGTTTTCAGTCAAAAAAGAAGGCAATGCTGACGGTTTTCATGGATTACAACGGTGTAGTGCATCATGAATTTTTGCCAGAAGGCCAGACAGTAAACAAAGAGTATTATTTGGGCGTTATGAGACGTTTGCGTGAAGCAATTCGCCGAAAGAGACCAGAAATGTGGGCAGAAAACTCGTGGATTTTGCACCATGATAACGCACCGTCCCACAGTGCTATCATTATTCGTAATTTTTTGACGAAAAATGCAACAAATACCATCCAACAGCCACCGAATTCACCTGATTTGGCTCCCTGTGACTTCTTTCTGTTCAATCGAGTTAAAAAACCATTACGGGGAACGCGTTTTAGCAGCCGAGAGGAAGTAATGGAAAAATCGCAGGAAGCACTGATGGACATACCGAAAACCGAATATAAAAAATGTTTCGAGGATTGGATCAAGCGCTGGCATAAGTGTGTTGCAGTCGATGGGGATTACTTTGAAGGGGACAATGTAGATTTAGATGAATAAACTTGTATTTTTAATTTTCTGAATAAATTCCGGGAAATTTTTGATCAAGGTAGTATGATTTTGAAACTTAAGAATTGTGCGTTAATGTACTATTTGCGTGATCTTGCTATTTGTTTTTGTTCGCTCTCTACATGCATGTGTGCATTACTTTCCAGCCTACTCTTATAATTTAAAAATTAAAGATGTTTATGTTTAATGAAATTAAGAATACAAAGTAACTTTCCACTGTCCTTTATTAGCGTAGCGTAGTGGAAAGTTACTTTGTATTCTTAATTTCATTAAAATGAATTTCCACAAGGTTGAGCCAGGAACAGTTGAATATGTTTATGTTTAATAATATAAAAAAAAGTTAAGGAAAACTTTGTTTTGGAAAAGCCAACAGTATCAGGCTTAACTTTGTGGAATTCTTTCATGGTGAGGGTGAAAGAAAGAGAAAAAAACAACTTTGCACTTCCACACACTTTTAATATAACACGACCATGGTTTTGATGCTGCACATCACCATCATGTACAATACAACAAAATTTTTTTTCAACTTATATAGCCAGGAGCCGGGTAGGGGAAGTTAGGGAGAGGGGCTTCAGTCCAGTAATTTTGAGGTGGTCAACGATATCCTTTACCTCTCGCGTTCCCCTCCCCTTAAATTCTTGAATACTTTCCCACACCATCCCCTCCCCCACCAAGGCAGTGACAGTCACCGACCCTCCGTTAATGAGGGTCAACCGTTGCAAACAACACCTCCCTTTGTACCGTCTGCATCCAATAGTTCTCCCTCACCTTCCCTTCACCCACCAATGATTGCTACAGTACCACCCCTCTCCTTAACTTCCCCTACCAGGCTCCTGGCTATATAAGTTGAAAAAAAATTTTGTTGTATTGTACCTGATGATGATATGCGCAGCATCGAAACCATGGTCGTGTTATATTAAAAGTGTGTGGAAGTGCAAAGTTGTTTTTTTCTCTTTCTTTCACCCGCACCATGAAAGAATTCCACAAAGTTAAGCCTGATACTGCTGGCTTTTCCAAAACAAAGTTTTCACTAACTTTTTTTTATATTATTAAACATAAACATATTCAATTGTTCCTGGCTCAACCTTGTGGAAATTCATTTTAATGAAATTAAGAATACAAAGTAACTTTCCACTGTCCTTTGCAGTGCAAAATTGTTTTTTCTCTTTCTTTCACCCTCACTTTGTTTTGGAACCTATTTTTTGCAAAATGCAGAACCTAATCATTTAGACGAGATGTAGTTTCCGAGGTTTTTAAGGGATGAATATTAAGAATGGAAAAAATAAAATTAACAGACCAAGTGAAGTTCTTAGCATGATATGGAGATTGCATTCTGGGAAAAATTTCAGGAGGTCAAAAGAAACAGGGTGCAGAGCATTTTGGTCGGCGTCTGAATGTTGGAGACAGTGATAGGATAAGAGAACATAAGAAGATTGAGGTAGGGGGAGGAAAGGAAGGGAAGTAACATGCATTCGGGATTGGGAAAGGGTCAATTGTAGTAGAGGGAGGGAGGTTATGTCACGCTGGGCAAGGTTTAAACATTCAAAGGCCGTCAGTCTTGTCTGTCCATCTACATCCACCTTAAAGTGGCTACCACTGTAATGAGAATAAACTTACCATAAGAGACACCTACTACTTAATCACTTTTATTTTCCTAAGGGAGTTTATTTTTCACGTCATGAAATCCATTATAAAAAATTTGAACAATAAATATTACTGAATTCACATAGCAAACACACTAACAACTGTTTCTTTAACACAAATATCATTAATAATTTAGAGCTATATACAGATATGCACTTAAATTTGTACAATGCATATCAAGAAATTTTATCTTAAAAGTGGTGTAAATTTATAAATCCAGCTACAAAGCAGCCAAGACAAGTGTCACACCCAAGGACAGAGCCAGGACAATGTATCCAGTCATGTAGAGATCTTTAATCTTGAAGCCAAGTCCATAATCCCATGCCTGAAACCAGAAGGTACTTCGTTTTAAAGGCAACGGTGATAGCTTTGAATGACAATACTAGGCATATTCAAAAAGTAAGAGCCAATTGGTAATAAAAAATATTTAATCATTAGAAAAAGAAGTTAGCCACCAGGGAACTGAGCCAAGTTGGACAACAGCAGTCCTGAGTTCCTCACTGTCTTCAAACGGTTGTTTCAAGAGCAAGAAGATAAACAGTCACTCAGTGCAAGGTCAGAATTGTAAGTTCGGATCCAAAATTGCTCATCAACTCCAGATTCTTTGCTCTTTATGTTTGGTGGTAAACATTTTCAGTACTCACCCTGCATAGACTTGTAATATCTGGGCTTAGCCACAATTATGGCATAAATAGCAGTATGTCCAAACAAGAGGAAATTCTTCCATTTTCATGGACACTGTCACATGCATTCACAAACACGCAAGTGACTATTGAATTGAAACATCTTCAGTGGCTTCGGAAACGATCACTAGATGATGCTTCATGCATACAACTTTATTCTGACCTGCCAATATTCAAATATAAGAAAACGTCCCTTCCTTTCTGTATATGCCTCAGATGTTCCAAACATATAAATATAGATCACACAATAGATCACACAATAGAGCACTCAAATGTGTGATTTTTCACAAAACACCGAAATACATTCACACAGCCACTCCCAAAAGTACACTGATCTCCTCCACTTTGTCTCCTATCTCTTCCCCCTCCAATGCTGCCCTCTCACCAGTCCCTCCTCCTCTCGTCATCCCATCCCATTCTCTAACCCCTTGCCCCTCCCACAATCTCCCTCCCATGCAATCTCTCCTTATTCTATGGGACAAAGTTTCGAGTCACATAATGTACCAATTGCATAATGTAAAGTCTCATTGGCAATAGTGCAGGACCCTAAAAAATCGTAATTTTTGGGCTTTGAACATATTAATTTTGATTCTAATTTTTAACCTGAGAATTAATTTTTCAAAAAATGTAGGATTAAGGAAAACTAACATTTTAAAATATTACTCTAATTAATCCATTTCTTTTCATCTTTGCAAAACACATTAAATTATAATTTTTCAATGAAATGCCAAAATACATCCCTACATTGCATCAAAACCTGCAGAAGAATCAACCTTGGTCCACAGCGGCACAAAATAATTTTTTTGTACATGCATGTAAATATTACATTGCCAACCCTGACGACAAAATGGAGGATGCAGCCAACTCTAGTTGATGATAACTCTCTTTAGCTAGCTAATAAATATTTTAAGCTAACTAATTCTACACACACTTTAGAAATTAAATCAATGACAAACTTACCAAATGGCGTATTCCATTACAGTAATGATACGCCAGTGGAAACGCGATTCCAACTTTACAAATATATAAAAATGCTGAGTTGAGGTGACAGCTAGCCAGCCAATCAACATAATGGGGTATATTATTGGGCAGTAGCAGCGTTCCTAAAAAGAAAACAAAATGTTTTTTAAGTCAACATGACTCAGTCACACTATAAGCTGAGCAGAAGATGGCACTTGTGTCACTACAGTGGTTCTCAACTGATGTCTTATGGGGTCTTTGTCATGGCTTAAGTGAACACCGAGACAAAGTGTAAAGGTGAGATTAAGAGGCTTAAGCATAAGAGATTGTCTCAAAACCCATTGCCATAAATCTATGGTTTTTAGTTTTTTTAAGCATAACTCATGTTATTGATGAGTGCTATGAATGTTAATGTTCTATGGGCCCCTATTTTTTCTGACAAACTACCAACTCTTGGGATGTATGCAGAATTATCTACATTGCTGGATAAAGGGGCAAATGATACATGGAGAGTATTATGGGTTGTTATTGCACCAGATGAGCAAAGAGATAGAGAAAAAACATCCTCATTTGGCATAGAAAAAACTTTTTCTACATCAAAACAATGCACAGGTGCACACCTGCACAGTTTCAATGGTAGAAATTAAGAAACTAGATTGAAGGTTGACGTAAGTTGACCAAGTTAAAGGAACACCAAAGACACCTACGGCTGGGGCAGTTGGAGAAATCAGTCATCGCCAAACACAGCATCGGGATGGATCACTCCATTAACTTCAACGGGACAAAGTTACTTGCCCATGCCAGTGGTTACTGTGACCAAATAATCAAAGATTTGATTGAAATAAGAATGGCATGACGTAATTTCAACAGGGACTCCGGGTATTCCATCAGCAATGCATGGCAACCAGTGCTAATGAGGGTTGGAAAAGAATGGAACAGACCACAATGTCCCAGCGACCAATCAGGAGGCTACTCCTCTATGGACCAATCACAAGTCACCTGACCCAATAGCTCAAGTATATAAGACAGCTGAATGCAGAGTGGCAGTCATCTTCCCAGAGGACAATGCACAAGTCGAGCATCCAAACGTCAGCCAATACTGAACCCCTGACCTGGTGGATAACCTGAGAAAACTTCATCAAGCAAATATGCTGGGAGAGCACCAGATCTCACTTCAAGTAGCTGAAGTCCAAATTAATACAAAACCCAACGTATTCACCAGATCTCGCCAGCAGGGATTTTTTTCATTCCAAACTTGAAAATATGGCTCAGGGGAAAACGATTTACGGCAAACGAGGAGGTAATCATCCACCTTATCTTCTCTAGTGACAAAAAATCATGAGCCTATCATGGAACAGCAATAAAGTAAATGAAATTCTGCTTGGAGAAGTCTGTGAAAGCTCCATTTGATCAAGGGCTAGTGGAAAGTATAGCATAATATCAGATATTCATTCATTTCCCTCCTGATTTTTAAATCTTTAAATGATCTTAAACAGTACGTTCTTAAACAGAATAAAATCACATTATGTAATAATGGATAGAAAATATCTAGTCTGTAGATCTGGATAATTTAATGACTAAGTAACTTTGAGAAATTTGCTTGTGCAGCAATATATTTGTGATAAAAATTGAATTTATACATTTTAGCTGTATAGTATGCTAAAGGAAAACTATTTATCATTGCAGCATTTCCATACAACACACCCCGATTTTTCTGGTCAGAAATTAAGAAAAATACTTGGATCGGACAGACAAGTTCAAACTATTCTGATTTTTACACTTATTCATCAATTTATTTCAACATTTATTCATCATTGTATCCTGGAAACTCATCATCTCAGGGCCAAAATACCTTTCAGCTGTCTAGTTTCCATGCACTGAAGCAGAAGTCAAGTTTTAACACAATACTTCAGACAATCTTTTCTTTTAAGATCCCATGAGAATATTATAATTTTAACTTTTTATGTGTTATGCTTAGTTTCTGTTATTATTTTGATATTATCAACATTTGTATTAAAAGCAACCATTTTCTATGCCTATAAAAACCCTCTTACTAATTATGGTTGACTGCCTGTAGACTAATGCTTACCAGGAGAGATATGCATGAATGCATGCATATATGCATGCATATATGCAAATGCATGAATTTAATAGCAAAGAGGCAACATCCCCGTTAGCCAAACGCGTATGAAGTTTCACGGCAGCACCAAATGTGAGAGGTAACTAAATTTGCTACAGTGTATACATTTACCATTTATGAGGGAATTTTTCAGGAAGCACTTTCAACAAACTATTAAAACTGTTTCGCAGTTATAATTGTGTACCCGGCCCATAAGATGCAGCTTGATATTAGAGCACATTTTGGAGTAAAAAAAATTGCATCTCATGGGACAAGAAATATGGTAATTATAAAATCACATTCAACATACATAAATTAAGTAAATTTCATTATAAAGTTTTTTTTAACTAGTAACTTGAAAAAATTATAATTAGGAATTTTCTAGGTTTAACTTGAAAGAGCGGAAAACAAAATTGCCTAATTAGAAAATTCAGGGAAAGACAGTCAGCTCACTCTAAAATTTGGTGTGCATATGGAAACATCCTGAGATGATTTTTGCGAGTGCAAAAAGAATAATCAGGATAGAGTAGGGGACCACAGTCATCATGCACTATCAAAGAACTCTACCATCAGACAAAATACACTCCATATGAAGAAAACGTAAAGCAAATTTAAAGTTTTGGTGAGAAATTAATGCCCTACCTGTAGTGATTCTCATCAATTTGTTTACATACACTAAGAATAAATATAGTAAAAAGTCTACCCAAAACACTCGCATCTCTCTTTATGTTTCTGGCCAGGAAATGTGTGGAGAACCACAGTCAATTTCAAGAGGATCGAGCTGCTCTGTAATTTATCAAAATGAGGATGAACTTGCTCACATACCTATACCAATTCCATATGCCATTGTGGACAAAATTATTCCAGTGGTCCGATGAGTTAATGACAGCAGAGACGTTAACTGAGGCTTGTAGATAGTCAAATGCGGGGACATAGGTCTACCTATTCTTTCATTCCTCTCGATAAAGGTCTCATCTGTTTTCTTAATATCCTTGGCTGCAGTCACTTTCATTGTTACTAAATTTGATCTGGAATTGAACATCATCAAACATTATAGAAGTTGAATGACCAATAGGAAAATTATAAAGAATGTAAATCTAAGAGAGTAGTAGATTTGGCATCTCACGATGGTACATCAAAGAATAAATACCAAACGAATCGTTATAAGAACACAATGTTTCACAAATTCATAATTATATATTTGAAAGTAGTTCCTTGCATTCCGAATGCATATGTCAAAATGGATGTCATTTATAGACAGATTTATTCCAAACAAATTTCTAGAGTTCAGTATTGAAATTAAATAAATATATCTGGAAAAATATAATGGACATCAACTATGCAAAATTATTAATTAAATTGCATTGATAAAATATGAATTGTATAGTTCGACATAGTTCTTAAAGGGAAATTTTTGTAAAACCAACATCGCCACTACTTTTTCACTCAACAGTTTTTCTTGCATTAAAAGAACAATAAGAGCATTTAACATTCTCCTACCCTCAAATTTATGGCTTTTAATACACAAACTGAGGACCACCAATTTAAACAAACTGTTGCCATATTGAAAATATAGCCTAGAAGAGTGGCAAAGTGAAGGTATCTATGTAGTTACACTGTGAAGAATTAATGGTAACGTATTTCATGTAAATTCATTAACTGAGCTCATCACTTTCCCTTTAAACACAAGCAAAAAATGAGGGCATAAGTTCCAATTTAATAAAGTACCTCCCTGCCTGATGCTGGAGGTTACTTACATTACTTTTTTGCATTTGCTTTCTTAGTAGGGCCTCTGTTTTCCTGATTTATATAAATGATTCTGACTCAAAAACAATGGCAAACATGAAATTATTTGACCAAAATAGTTTTTTGACAATGTTGGACAGTCATTCAGATGTATATTGAATGAGGAAAAATGCAAACAAAAAACAGGTTATTCAATTTTTAGAAAGAGAAAAGATAAGTTAAATACCAAAATAGGATTTCTTGTCTTCAGTGTAACTTCATGGAATTTGCATTACATATTGACTTTGTAAATGTGGTTTTGGAGAAGGATAGAGAGATCGAAATGGACTAATGGATATTCAAGATGTTCTAAATACTATATAGTTTGGTAAAATTTATCCACAACTCACAGTATCTCTTTCAGGGATGCCTTTGCACATGCTCCAAATTTTTCAAGACACAAAAAGAGAACTCATAATTCTTGAAGGAAAATCTACTTGCTCACCCTTATTTTATATACTATAAGGAGCTTTTATATACATAAATATATGCATAGTCCAGAAATGAGCGTTGACCTACCATGGACTATCTTAATTATACTATATAGATCGCAGCAACCCTTGCATATTTTAATTATTTTACATGTATCTACATACAATAATATTTCTTTTACTTCAATCAATAATCATGTCTGACAGGATAAATAAATATTAATAATATGTAACTTTGATTTGAAATTTCAGTGCAAAACTTGCAAGGTTGCACATTTGAGTCCCTCAATTTTGAGCCAAGAGCTTTTGCCAATAAAGCTCATGAGGCATCCTTCTATACAGTGAATTTCTAGAGGCATAAAAGGAACATGATGGTATGATGAATTACTGTACATCAAATGTAATAAATAATCAGTGTTATGAACATCACACATTATAGTCCATGAGGCTACAGCCAATGTGCACACAAAAACATGATTTATTCAAGAACAGTGGGAAATGTAGCTAAGTACTCTATTGGAGTCATTTGCTGAAGGGTGGAAATCATCCTCGAGCAAAATTCCTACTTGGATCCCAGGCAAGCAGAGTGATTTTTACACTGCGAGCTATCTATTTTTGGGCGCACATCACCGATGTCTCAGTTAAAGTAACTTTAATCGACAACTCTTACAGGTCTTTGATTTGATGAATGCTTATAATCTTGTAAATATTACTCAATAAATATACTTACTGGGTACAATAAATACTTCGGCAGATGGATTGCATTGGATTCATCCTAGGGCTTAACATCCTGTAAAAATTTATTCATTTTAATTTAAATAATGAAATAAAATCAATTCTTACAAAAATAAAATTTTTTAATTAGTATGTCTTTTTAATTATAAATTTTTTAACATTTTTTTCGGGAAGTGGAAGTTAAGGCGTGTTCATTATCATCACACAATTTCTGAATGGCTAACTCAACTGCAGCAGTAAACTAACAAAGAGGATAACAATTGAAAGAAATGGGGCACAGAATGTTGGGATCGTTTTGAGAACAGGAGAGTAGGAGGTTTCACTCAAGAATCAATAGATGAGAAAGATTGGTTTAAGTGAGATTGATAGCACATACCAAGGCGTCAATGAAAAACTGAATGCTAATAAATAGGTTTTGGACAGTATTCCATTGAGACCGCAATCGAGGATTTTCAATGGAAAGAATTAACTACGAGACTACTTTGTCAACTAATCAGTGTCGGATCTTTTGAGTATCCATAAAAAATATTAGTGTCCTAGTTACCCTAACAATACAGTATTATTATAACACTACTAAATACCCGAATCTATAAACCCATTCTATTTCAAAAGAAATTAACACTTTACTTTTTTTTTACTTATTACCCTACCACTCAGAAAAGTTGTTAAGTATTGAAACCCTATAAATAAAACAAACAATGCCATAGCCTTCTAGGAACAAAATCTTTACACCTCATGTCATTATTTGCATAACTACACTTCATCATTCTTCAGATCCACATTTGCCTCCTACTGCCATTAACGCCGTCTAAAATGCCCAATTCTTTCAGTCCTCTTTCAAAATCATAATAAATTCTACCTTATAACAGCTTTCAACAAAACATTCCCAATCAATCGCTTTCGGATCCACACACTTTTCCTGCACTCAAATTCCCAACGTTCACTGTTAACCATTTATTCGTTCAGCATTCCTTTTCGCCTATTATAAGTGTGAACAAATATGAACTCAGAAAAGTGAGGAATTGGTTAGTTGTACGCTATCTTTATTTTTTCAAAGATTAATACAACATGAAATGCCATAATGCTGCATATGTTAGGAAAACTCATCATCCGACTATGTACTTCGACATAGTAACTGGCAAAATACTCTGGGCATTACTTGGGCCAACATCAACTATATAAAATCAAAGTCTTGACATTTAACAAACTATTGTTATAATTCCAATACATAAACGTATTTACCTTATCGTTAAAAAAGCCATGACTTTACGAATACTACGACTCTTCTTCCCCAAAGAACTAGGGCAACAGACAAACTTCCCCTACAGGCTCAAAATAGCTGACGACACCTGGTGAGAACAGAAAGAACTGCAGACCCTGAAAGCTTGAGCATCGAATTTAAAAATACACTTCGTAAGCACTATGAGAAAAAGGTGGAATTTCAAGTAGAGTTTGTGTATGTACAATTGTTGTTGTGTTAGTTCCTCATTTTTATCACTTCCCAGTCAGAGCTGCTATATAAACTGTTTAAAAAATTATATCGGGCACGTATGTCTAATTAAAATAAATGATTTAATTTAGACACCTGGTCTCCAGAAGGATTGAATAATATCTAGTCATTATATATTCAGTAGTGCTAGGCCAACCTTACCAGAATACTTCTGATGAAGAGCGCATTATTCTCATCACTATAATAATATTATTATCATTGATGAACCTTCTGCCTAACCAGGTGTTCGGGCTCAATCTCACCAGTGGAATGGATGGGTGAGTATATGACTTCTTGGAGTCGTGTTTATGGTAACAAATGGCATTACTCGCACATTAGATTCTTGTGCAAGGAGTAACTATATTGTCCTTCTTTCATGTTAGAAGCAGTGATCCGAAATTCCACATCGTACCAGAAATGTTACCTCCATATGGCAACCTCAAATATGAATAGGCAAAAAATTCTTCTGAAAATATTTTTAAATAAAATACCTCAGAATCGATTTATGATACAATTCACTCTTAGGCACTACTTAGCATTAGTATTTTAAATAAAATAATTAAATGAAATTGCATGTTACTTAATGCTGGCATTTTGGTGTATTGCCATTATAGGTACTCTCAGATGGTTCATGAGTAAGTCTATTTTTCAATTTTGGTAGTTATTCAGCGTTAGCTAAGTAGACTAATCATACAATAGGAATGATTTCTTAAAACCAAACACCAGTATCTTTGCTATGTTTGTAGCAAATGGACAAAAGGAACAGCAGGGAAAAGAAGACTAAGAGCAACAGAAATATGATATTAATAAAAAAGTGGGAAATGTATGTAGAGGTACTTTGAAGATAAGAGAGAGTGGTGTGCTAATAGCAAACAACCCTGAGGATTAAATTTAACTGAAGACAGCAGTACAGGTAGGTGGACTGGTTCCTTTAGCCAAGAAGGGAATGACTTTAAAGACAGAAATCTTTCTGGTTGAGTTTGTTTATTAAGGCTCAATAACATGACACCCATAAATAAAATTACAGCAAAATGAAACCAGTAGCTTTAGTATTTTGGAATTTTTTTCTCAAAAATGATTCTTTAACCATTAACATCCACAAATAATTGTGTCAAAGAGTTTTCTTAATGTGAGCTCGTAAAATATTTGGTAAAAAAATTTAATTCCACTGAATTTAGTTGAAAAGAACATTCTGATGGAATATATATACATATATATATATATATATATATATATATATATATATATATATATATATATATATATATATATATATACTCATATATACAGAAACATATATAAGGAAAAGGTGTTTGAATGTATATATATATATATATATATATATATATATATATATACATACATACATACATATGAAAGAATTTACGAGCTTTAATATATTACACAAACATTCAATGCCATTGTGAAAACCTCTGCAGCCAGTTTGAGAAAATAGATAAAATTTTTGGGAGCACCTGTCAAACACAATTAAAGAGTCCGCAATGGGTTTTCATCTGTAAAGAAGGGAATATGACAAGAAACAGGAGTTGGAGAACAATTTGCAAGTGAAGGGATTGGAAGGGAATAAGAAAGAACTATTATGGTCAATCATTTCACCTATTGTTACCCCTTGAAATAGTCAAGGCTCTGAATGCCATTCTTCCCTGAATGCTAGATTTTCAGGTTCCTAATACGACAGTCCACCAT
Source organism: Hetaerina americana (assembly GCF_022747635.1). Classification (NCBI taxonomy): domain Eukaryota; kingdom Metazoa; phylum Arthropoda; class Insecta; order Odonata; family Calopterygidae; genus Hetaerina; species Hetaerina americana. Next base: position 5,299,382 of record NW_027286070.1, read on the forward strand.
TATGCTCTTGGGAATGATAATGGAGGTGGCCCTCCCCGGACTACAACCTTGACGTGGTGGAAGGGCTTGTGCGTTCCGATGACCCCTAGAGCTGTGCTGGCGGGAGTAATAATTATTGCTCCTGGTAGGGTCACCCATGCCAGATAGGTCGAAGGTTAGGAGCCAGACGAAAGGTAGTCCACACAGCGTCTGTTCCTCAGTGAGGCGGCTGCAATGGCGTCTGACTCCAGTGGGGCGGCCAGTAAGTGATTGTGACCCGTTAAAAACACTATTGAGGAAGGCAACGGGAAACCACCTCAATTATCATTCCCAAGAAAAAAATATGATGGACAATAGAGATATTTTGAGTCCTGGCAACCACGGGGCTCGGCCCAATCGGCCGTGTGTCGTGCCCGGCAGCGGGGGAGGCAAGGCTTCCGCGGTCGTCATCCCACGAAACCCTTGCAAGGGAAAACCAGAAGCAGCAGGACAGAAGACGCAGGAGAAGAAGACCACATTAATTAGAATAGGAACGTGGAATGTTAGGACAATGATGAGGACAGGGAAATTGGAGAATGTTAAGCGAGAGATGGAAAGGGGAAATATAGATATTTTAGGTCTATGCGAGGTGAGATGGAAAGATAGCGGGGATTACTGGAGTGATAAGTATAGAATAATATACAGCGGCGGGGACGAGAGCCAACGAGGGGTTGCCATTGTATTAAATGAAGAGGTAGGGAGAAGCGTAGTCAACATAGAGCAGGTAACGTATAGAATACTACTAGTGGAGATAAAAGCAGAACCGACGAACTTAGTTATTATTCAGGTATACATGCCACCGAGCAACCATAAGGAAGAAGAGGTCGATAGGATATACAATCAGTTAGAGGACATGATCGCGTGTGTTCCTGCAGGGAAACATTTGATAGTGATGGGGGATTGGAATGCGAAGGAAGAGATGGTGATGAGGTGGAGGACTACGGTTTAGGCACGAGGAATGACCGCGGGGAGAAAGCAGTTGAGTTCCGCAGAAGACAGGGGTTAGTCATCACCAACACTTGGTTTAGACACCACAAAAGACGTAGGTATACATGGAAAATGCCAGGTGACTCAGGAAGATATCAGCTAGATTATATCCTGGTTAGACACAGGTTTAGGAACAGTGTGATAAATTCCCACAGCTTCGCGGATGCGGACTCAGACCACAATTTAATTGTTATGAAATGTAGCGTGCGTTTCAAAAAGATAAGGCAGGGGCGGCGAGTTAGAAAATGGAATGTAGAAGCATTAAATGGGTGGAAAAGGAAGGAATACAAACAGGCCGTAGAGAAAATCATGGAGGATGGTAAAGAGCTAAGTACTATCGAAGAAAAATGGGAAATGATCAAGAAAGGGTTGTCTAAAGCCGCAAAAGACACTATTGGAACCGTTAACGCTAAAAGGACTAGGAAACCATGGATAACGGATGAGATGATTACAAAGATGGATGAGCGGCGAAAATGGAAGAATATAAATACAAAATTAGGCAAAATGAAGTACAAAGAATTGAACAATAAATTGAGGCGGTCGACAAATAAAGCAAAAGAAACATGGTGGAAGACGCAGTGCGAGGATATGGAAAGTCTGCAGAGGAAGGGTGAAATCGGTGCGCTGTACAGCAAAGTTAAATCGTTATCGGGAAGTAAGAAAGGAAGAGCTATGCTAACAGTTAGAGATAAGACGGGTAAGGTAATAGTTGACGCAGGAAAGATCCAAGAGAGATGGAAGGAGTATATAGAAGAACTGTATGGTAAAGAACTCAGACCAACAAAGTTAGACATTGAAAAAGAAAATGACGTAGAGGAGGACAGCTTAGGTCCAGGCATACTAGACCATGAGATAGAAAGGGCATTAAGGGAGATGAAACTAAATAAGGCCGTGGGGGTAGATAACATTCCCGTGGAACTTTTAAAATGCTTAGGAAAATGTGGGAGGAAGAGGCTATATGGGCTGATCCGTAGTATTTATGAGGAGGGAATCTGGCCGGAAGACTTTGTGAGATCAGTTTTAGTTCCTAAAGGAATTCGTAAAATCAGTTAGGTTCGCTTATCACCAAGCTTTAATTTGTCAGTGTACCAAGGGGTTGCAAGCATTGCTAACTGAATTGATAATTCAATCCGACAGTTATGGGATGAGAATTAATATTAATAAAACAAAGGTTATGCGATTTTCTAGAAAGAAAAAGGCCAAGCTTAACATTAAAATAGGAGGGCAAAAACTAGAGCAGGTAGAGCAGTTTAAGTATCTCGGTAGTGTTTTGGACCAACACGGTCAAAGTAGTAGGGACGTAAGGAGAAGAATTGCGCTAGGCAAAGAGGCTTTCACAAGGAGGAGGGAGTTGATGACAGGGACTTTGAGTAAGGAGGTTAAGAAAAGACTCGTAAAAACTTTGATATGGAGCGTAGCTATGTACGGTGCGGAAACGTGGTCATTGAAGCAGGAGGATAGACGTAGTTTGGAGGCTTTTGAAATGTGGGTGTGGAGAAGAATGGAGAAGGTGAAATGGACAGAGAAGAAAACAAATGAGGAAGTACTTGGTATGGTGGGAGAAGAGAGGGGTTTGTTGGGAGAAATCCTGTGGAGGCAGGAAAAGTGGATGAAGGGGGTATTGACCGGCAGTGGGATGTTGAAGACTGTGATAGAGGGTAGAATGTTGGGCAAAAGAGGAAAGGGAAGGAACAGGATAGGGATGTTGGACGGGATGAAGGGAGAAAGAAAGTACTCAGAGATGAAGAGGGACCTGATATAGAGTAGGATGATGGAATTGTGTTTTGTTAGGAGCAATACAATATTTGTTTGGTAGTTGTGTCCATCCAAAAACCTACCTTAACCGGTAGATTACCTTAAAAAAAATGGAGGTGGTTTCCCCTTGCCTTCCTCAATAATGTTTTTAACGTGACACCATCACTTACTGGCCACCCCACTGGGGTCAGATGCCTTTGCAGCTGCCTCACTGAGGAACAGATGCTGTGTGGACTACCTTTCGTCTGCGTGGACTAACTAACCGTCAACATATCTGGCATGGGTGACCCTACCAGGAGCAATTATCATTACTCCTGCCAGCACAGCTCTAGGGGTCATTGGAACGCACAAGGTCTCCCGCCATGTCCAGATTCAATGCTATAGATATGAGATGAGAATTAATAAAACAAACATTATGCAATTTTCTAGAAAGGAAAAGGCTAAGCTAAACGTTATAATAAGAAGGCGAAAACTAGAGCAAGTAGAACAGTTTACGTACCTCGGAAGTGTTTTGGACCAACATGGTCAAAGTAGTGGGGACGTAAGGAGAAGAATTGCTCTAGGCAAAGAGGCTTTCACATGATGGAGGGAGTTGATGACATGGATGTTGAGTAAGGGTATTAAGAAAAGGCTCGTAAAAACTTTGATATGGAGCGTAGCTATGTACGGCGCGGAAACGTGGTCATTGAAGCAGGAGGATAGACGTAGATTGGAGGCTTTTGAAATGTGGGTGTGGAGAAAAATGGAGAAGGTAAAATGGACAGAAAGGTAAACAAATGAGGAAGTACTACGTATGATGCGTGAGGAGAGGGGATTGTTCGGAGAAATCTCTTGGGAAAGTCTTTTCCATTTGTCAGTATATCAAGCATCCCTTGGACTACCTTGTGTATCTCCATGAGTGATTTGGTTTTCAAGAAGAGAGGGATGGCCTTGCCACCTTGGGTGCTGTCAGGTAATGTGGAGCTTATGGGAAACTGTTGCATCATACACTGAGAAGCATCACCCTAATATGGCGGTGGCTATATGTGCTAAAAACTAATTTAATGATGATGCTGTTTTGCAATATCACAAAATTGTGAAGTATCAGCATAAAAAATTGCCTCTTGACAGCTTTACAATGCAACTATTTCAGTGTGTGAAAATCATTCTACTTAACCTGGATTCAAACCCGGACCCCTCAATGGAGGATGCCTCGATAGCTTAACTGGCTAAAGCACTTGGCTGGACATCGAGGGATTCAGGTTCGAATCCCAGTCAAGGCGAATGATTTTTACTCTCCGAAATTGTTGAATTGTAAGGCACTCTTAGTGGATGACTCTATAAAAAAGTTACTGTTCTGGAATCTTCCGCAGTTTCTTGTATTTTGTTTAGACAGTTTTCCAGTAAAAAATAGTTAGGAATTTATCATAAATAGTAAACTAATTGTTTTGTTTCAAACTTGGCAAAAAAGCAACGGAGACATTTGAAATGATTCAGCAAGCCTTTTTTAATGAAGCTGTGAGTCGAAGCCAGTGTTTTGAGTGGTACAGTCGTTTTAAATCTGGAAGAACTTCGACAGATGAAGATTCGCGAACGGGGCGACCTTCCATTTCGACAGACCCCAACGATGTCAAATTGGTGAACGATTTGGTGCGGGTAAATCGCCGTTTAACTGTTATGGAGATGGCCGAGGAAGTGAACATTAATTTTGGATCCTGTCAGACAATTTTGACAGACATTTAGGGCATGACGCGCGTCGCATCAATATTCGTCCCGTGGATGCTGAGTGATGAACATAGACAAAAGCGTGTGGAAATTTGTCAGGAACTCCTGGATCGAGCCAATGCCGACCCAGAGTTTCTTAAAACTATCGTAACCAGCGAGGAAACCTGGGTTTACGGTTATGATGTTGAGACAAAGGCCCAGTCTTCTCAGTAGAAAGGTCCTCATTTTCCTCGACCAAAGAAAGCTCGCATGTCCCGGTCCAATGTTAAGGTTGTGCTGGTGTGTTTCTTCGATTGGCAAGGGCTGATTCATTACGAATACGTCCCTCAAGCTCAAACTGTCAACAATGATTTCTACTTAAAGGTTATGGAGAGGCTGAGGGTCGCAGTGAGCCGAAAGAGGCCGGACATGTGGGGAAATAATGCATAGCGTTTGCACCACGATAACGCGCCGGCTAACACCTCGCTGATCGTGACAGAGTTTTTCGTCCGAACCGGAACTTATGTGATCCCGCAGCCACCCTTCTCTCCAGACGTGGCTCCATCAGACCCTTTTTTATATTTCCAAATTTAAAATCAACCTTGAAAGGGCGCCGATTCGACTCTATTGCGGACATTAAAACTAATTGTATGGCGGACCTGAATAGGATCCCTAAGGCGGCTTACCAGGCAGGGTAAGACGGAGCTGGAAGAAACGTTGGCAAAGGTGTGTCGTCAGCCAAGGCATGTACTTTGAGGGCGCCATGTTCGATTAAGCTGTATCCGTTGAAATAAATAAGTTATAAAATCAGTCCTGTCTTTTTTTGATCACATCTTGTATATTGTCCACATTAAACCCACCAGCAAGCAACAATGCATGCCTCCACTACATCAGCTACCATCCATCGCACAATAAGCGCACTCTCCAAACGCGCCCACCCAATCTGTAACAATCCAAACACCTTCGACACATTCCTTACATACGAGTACACTTACATAAAACCATCCTCCAGCACAGTTACTCTAAGTCCCTTCTCAATAAAAACAATCCTCAAAAACGTTCACGTGCCTAAACCTTTCAAAGCCTCTCCCCTTCCTGAACCCAAACTGATCATCCCCTAAGCTATAATTTGCCCTGCTCTCCATCCTCTTCTTGATGATTCTGAGAACCACTATTGCTGCGTGCAAAATCAAACTTATTGCCCCGTAGTCCTCGCATGTCTTAACCTGTTTTGGAATGGAAACTAAAACTGATCTGATGAAATATTGCGGCAAAATTCCTCCCTCATTAATGTTACAGTTTAGTCCATAAAAATGTATCCTCCCATGTTCTTCTAGGCGTTTTATAGTTCTGCGAAAATTTTGTCTAACCCAATGGCTTTATTTGATTTCAATTACCTTAATGCCCTTTCTATCTCACCGTTGAGTAAGCCTGTATCTAAGCCAACCTCATCTACGTCATATTCTCTCTCTATGTCTTATCTTGCTGGTCCAATGCTTTTATCATACAGTAATTCTATGCGTCCATCATTCAAATGAAATTAATCGTTTATTCAGCGTTACCATCATCATAAATTCCCTTATTAATGATTGGAAGAAAGCACATTTAACACCAGCTTTCGGAGGGGGTAAAGTACGAATTGGAAATTAAAGACTTGTAAGGTTGACTTCAGTTGTCTGCAATTATTAGAGAAGATAATTGCTGATTGCCGCTGGGATTTGTGGGAGACCGACAGTTGGTCGTTCAATCGCCAACACGGCTTGAGGAAAAGGCACTCGTACAAAACACAATTATTAGGTTTCTGCCCAGAAATCGCCGATTCTACATATAACTGCGGGAATAAAAGTGGATACAATAATAGAAGAATGATCAAAAGCTTTTGACAAAGTTGAGAATGGTCGCCTTATGCTTAAGGTGGACCAATTACCATTACACAGAGATGAAAGAGAGATCTCATAGATCAAAAACATCCCAAAGGATTGAGCACAAACGTTCAAATTAGGAGAAATGTATCATAAAGAAAATCCTTGGACTGCTTTTGTTATTAATCTACATGACTGTTCTCCCGGATAAAATTAATTCTCAAATTAGACTTTTTGCGGATGACTGCATTATCAGCATGAAATCTGAGGGGAGTTAAAGCCTTCAAAGTGATTTAATAAAATGGCGGATTGGGTAATAAATGGGGGAATATAAGCAAATGCATAACATTAAAATCAGTAAAAATTTGAGTGTAACCAACAGGGACTACAAATCACTTGGTTCTAAAGATATAGGTGTTTATTTAACCTAGGATTTAGGGTGAGGTCTTTCAGAACATTAATGCTGGTGATTAGAAATTAGTGGTGTAATAATTAAAGGACCAGTAAGACCAATCTTATAGTTCATGCCACTAGTAAGGTACCAGCCTGAAGAAGGTGAAGGGAAAGCACAGGAGAAATGAAGTGTGACAGAAATGTTGAAACTACGATCTGGGAACGTTTACAAATGGGAGGAAAATAAGCAGACTCAGTGAAATGTTCCAAATGCTTAAATGGAAAAGAGTTTGGGAGAAACTAAATAAGGAGGTGGAACGACCAAATATCATCGGGAGATATGACCACCAAAGCAAAGTGAAATGCAAGGCACAGAGGAAATCATATTAAAACTCTTGCAATTCTACACATAAAAATCGTTGGTTGGAACGGCCTACCTGCAGGACTATTCGAGTCCTTTCAGAAAAATGTGATTTTTTTTAACAACAGGTACAAAAAATATTTCTAAGAGTAATGCATGGATTTAAATTGAGTGTGATACTACGAGAAAAACTGCCAACTTGTAACAAATTAATTAATAGTCTTAATTTAAACGTAGAGTGAAATTTATATATAATGGAATTTAACGTAAGAAAACACATAATTGCTCTTTTGAAAGGGTAGGCACAGATATACGAGTAAAATTAATTTCTTTCATATTCAAACGCGTCATTTTTCTTACTATATTTACGATTAATTGGAGAAACTGTAGAGAGAAAGATTTACATAATGATTTTTTATTTTGTAGAGCAAGACATCTAAACTGAAAAATGTCATTTTGTGAGGAGAAAATATGAAAATACCTGTACTCTATAAAAGCATTCTTTCAATCGGAGAGTTTTGCGAAGTTTCTCGCAATATTTCTTTTATTGTTTTAAAAACTGATTTTCATGGTGTAAATAAGGCAGAATAAAAACTAAAACTAGTATTTTGACGGGAGAACGCACGTAAATACTAAAAAAATGAATTTGTTTCTTCGAGAGAATATTCGTTCTTTCAGCGTGTTTCTAAAAGTAACGATGTGTTTCTAATTTACGTATGTCGCATCAGAAAAACCGCAGAATGAAATGTTTCCAAGTGGAAATTAGTATTTTTAAATATAAAAATAATTCCGAGGAAATGGTTCTTTTTTAAGGAGAAATATAAAATGTTCGTATAAATGTTTTTACCGTAATTAGGTGGAAAATTTCCATTGAAAAAATGAAATGAAATAACCAATCAAAAATCAGTCGAAGAATAATCGTGGAATTACGATTTCATTTTATCTGTACGACGAAAATACACGCAAAAACATTTGTTTCATCCATAGAGTGGTAGTTTTTCAACCTATTTTACGATAATTACACTATGTTGGAGATATTTGACACTAATACTGCGAAGAAATAAGATCAATGAAGAATCTACCTCGCTCGGAAAATAAAAAATATCTATATTCGACTGCCGCGAATTCCAAAACCAAAACCGGTTATCGAGTTACCAATCAGCAATTTTTGAATTTGTAAATTCCATGTTTAAAATGAGCACGCATAATGTTTTCAAATAAAAGGCCATACACGCCATTCAATAGTCTAAATCATTCTCCCTTGTTTTTTTATCTTTGTCCTTTTTCCCCCGCCTTTTTTTCTAGCTTGTTTTAAATACCTCATCTAGCAACTCCCCCAGATCAATGAATTCCACAGGCAGCACAACTTCTTGTGCATATACCAAACATTACTTGGCCTTCGTTTAAAATATCAAATATTTACGCGAGGAAACTTGTCAATTTATCGTTCTATAATAATATTTTCGTACTGAGGCGAACGAATGGCTCATATTAATAGGCTCCACATACAAAATTCGTTATCTTTCCGTGATTTCTCCGTTAACGAGAAATATTGGTTAGCTTATCGGAATATTTTAGTGCAAAACAATTTGTTTGTTCATTTAATTTGAATCGAATCAATGTTTTGAGTTTGAATCAATTTATTTGTTTTTTTTTCAATCAACTCACGTAGTATTTAAGGACCAGGAACACATTTTATACGCCAAATTATTTTTTATATTGAAAGAATTATTTCTTCTTGCGGCATCATCATGTGAAACAGCTAACCTACTGATTACTGAAATAAGTAATGCTGTAAGTGCGAGACCGTTTCTGCCATATATAAAAATACTATGGAATATATGTACAGTCTTTTCCCTATGTCGGAGCAAATATATATATATATATATATATATATATATATATATATATATATATATATATATATATATATATATATGTGTGTGTGTGTGTGTGTGTGTGTGTGTGTGTGTATATATATGTGTGTGTGTATATATATATATATATATATATATATATATATATATATATATATATATATATATATATACATATACATATACATATACATTATTTCTATTTCTTTCGATGAAGACGGAGCTGAATTCCGTCGAAATGATCAAGAAATAACGTGCAAGTGATCTTTTTGTGTTCTTATATTGTTTGGTGCTGCCCAAGTTTTTTTATTCAACACTTCCGTGTTACTTTGACGAAATCATCTAAAAATATAAATATATCCATAAACACAGTAATCAACCCGAAGGTCGGTTTAGTAGGTGATGGTAGAGATCACCCAGTACTAAGCCCTATACGGCATGTGAAAATTCACACATCAGGGTAGGGGGGCCAGTTCCTTTCCCTGTGCCGATTATGGTTTCCCAGGAAGACCTGGTACCCGAAAAATCACTTTAGCTTGGGTGGAGCTCCAGGTGCCCAGAGTGCCTTGCCCGAGAATCGATCACGGGACCCTCGCAGTCCAACCCCCAACCCACTGGACTACCGCGACCCACATATATATGACGATTTGCATATATTACATAAATTAATACTGGAGACCTAATTTTATAACGTCCACGGTTCCATTTACTCGGATCGGCCTGCCACCCACCCACCCACACTCACGGTCCCGCCGTTACGCCCCCCACCCCCTTTACCCGTGCGCGTCGAGCCTACCCCTCTCCCTCCGGCTCACGGACTGAGGATTCTTCTCAGCCATTGTTCGGCGGAAGAGGGGGAGAGTGGGGAGTGAGGCAGCCCTACCCCCATCCCATTGTTGGAGTGTGTGGGTGCTTTTGGGGCGGGAGGCAGCAGTGCTCCCTCGTCGGAGGCGGGCGATACAACCCGAGGGAAGAGAGACGAGTGCCATAGCCGACGAAGCCATCGCTCCCGCCGCCGACGCCACGGACGTCGCCTCGACGGAACAGCAGGTGGGCCACCATCCCCTCGAACGCGGGTGGAGGGGGACAGCAAATTCGTATTGCTCTCTGACTTACCCCCACGTGCGCCTCTCCCGTGGACGTCAATGATCTGCATGCCCGGGAGTTTTGTGTGCACTGATAGATTCTAAAGACACACACCGAATCAACGATCTAGTGGCATTGGGTGGGGGTGTGTGGGTCACCACCCAGTGGGGTCACTAGTGATTTATTGGCAGTCGAGAGAATCCTACTCCCGAGTGGCTCAAACTGCCGTACGCGTTACGTCTCCTAATCTCGCGAAAGGAGTTCTCATTTTGACCCAATCGCCCAGATCGCCTTTGTTGACCTCTCACTGTCCTATCACCTACCACTGCAATGTAGGACTAACATTTTTTTCTCTTCGCGTTGGAGTTAAGCTCGTGTGATTTCATTAATCTAATGATTGATTTCGTGTACGTAGCTTTAATCTCCGCGCTTTCAGTGATTCCCAAACGAGGATATCCAATAGTAGCGCGACACGCTTTCTATTTGTGTCATTGTTGGCGCGAACTCCCTGGGGAGCGTCACATTACTTCGAGAGGGCGGGTGCATTATATTATTTTGGTGCTTCCGTGAGAGAATCCCGCCATTTGCTCAAACTCAAGATCGGAAAGTGAAATAGCGACGAAATAGTGAGGAGACAAGCTCCTCGTTTCTCGTTTCTTGGAAGCCACACGTCGACCACTCAAAGAGCAGGAGAAATATCGCATTCTAGAAACGAATAATACGTGGAGGGAGAAGAAAGAATTAATCTCTTTTTTGGGAAACTGATGTTATGAAGGGGGGCGCGGAAATACTCAAATGCGGCGGGGGCTAGACTCCTAGAGGGCTAGGCCTCAGGAGAAACATAAGGGTATCGTTTTAGGCCATACTCTTTGGGACAGGGGGCTCCGGAATGTGAAAAGTCACCGCAATCGCGAGTGGAATAGTGAGCATATTATTATTTTATGAGGACCACTGCAAACCCTAGTGTGAGAGTGAGACATTTTGGTCTACATATGACTGCACGTCCCTTTGCTCACTTCCCACAGCCCCTTCTCCCCGCAGATAACGACCTCGGGCAATCATCCAATCCGTTGATTTCACGACCGCAGTACCGTCTTATATCGTGCATTTTAAATTGCTACCGTCACAAGGCTAACATTATTTGTGAAAATGAGTGGAGTAAGGCTTATAGAGGCCCTGCTCCTTTTTTATTTGTGTAGCTGTTTCAGTTGACAATATCTCACGGAATAATACGAGTATGTCCCTACGATTTTCCCTTTCGCCTGTCTGAAGAAGCAGGAGCTGTGCATTCGTATTATTTTACTAATCATTAGTACTTCAACGGAAGTTCAAATAAAAAAAAATGAAGTATCTATGAAGAACTTACGATTATTTTAAAGCGTAAAACGTGTCATATTTTATACGACTCTTTTGGATAGCGATACATTGGTGACTTAATACTCTATGAAGACCGGAAGTGTGTCATTTCCACTCCAGTATCTGAATCAATGTATGGTGACCTATGTGACCTCTATTGAAAAATTATACAGTGAGCATATCTACATCATATCTAATATAGATATTATTTTTCGTTTTCGAGCAGCATAATTCGGCCCAAACAATACCAAAACCTTCGTCTGCCAGTCGGACAATGGAGAGGAAAAATCTTAGAAAGAGATACGTACATACACTCCCAACTGGAGATATTCTCAAATATCCTAAGTAACTCCACGGAAAAATGCAGCATTTCAAATAGATATCCATGGAATTTGCGATTTTTCCATGGATTTCCTTGAAAGTTCGAGTACATTTTCAGTAGGGCTGACCAACTGATGAACTTCAGGATTCGGTAATTCTGTTTTAAACTCGATGCTACCACAATATTCGACCCACAAAGAGATCTGTCCTGAACGCCCCTTCGTCGTCAGTGTCTGCAAATTTATGGATTTTGAAATGTGATTCTATGGTACTCATGCCAAGAGAGACTACTAGTCATGGAACCTTCAGGTTTTCGCTGTGCCGACGCTTCTAAGGCCAACTCTACCGTCGTTCACAGGGCGTTGTTAGCCTCAGAACCGTCTGCACAGCGAAATACTTCACGCTTGGTGAAAACCCCAGGAGGACTTCAATTCATACTATACTTGTAGTAGTGTGGAATCATTTTCCATTATTAATATTTTGTGTGTTTGCCCTGCTGCATATCCTCATAGTGTATTCACCCAAATCATTTAGACGGCTCTGATGTTAAACGTACCAGAGTCACATCACTTTCCCTTTGCTTAATATTGAATTTCGTAGGGAAAAATGGATAAATCAGAGAGTTTACCCTCGTACTAAGATATAAGGCAGGCGTGTGAAATTCAAATCTTCAGGGTGGAGGACCCAGTTTCCTCCCTCGGGCCGTTTTAGATTTTCCATAAATACTGTTACCCAGAAATTAATACAACTTCAATTTCTTTGTTCCTTTTGTGAAATTAGAGCTGTCTCTCCAGCGAAGCCCCGAACATTTGGAATAGGGTAGCCGTGTGCCGCATTCCGGATAAAAACTATGGTGTATTACAGGTTTATTTTATTTTGGTTAAATTCTTACAGTCGTATCCATGACAACCATAATAACTTGCATAGAACTCCAAATAAACAAAATTGCGCATTTAAGGAACGTTATTTTCCCTACACACGTAACATGCCCGTACTTAAGTAATTAATTGAAATTACTAAAGCAAGTACATCACCTTAATTTTCTCTCTATCATAACATCTCTTCTTTTTTTAACCATATTTTTCACTCTTTTCAATAAGATAATGCACTCATTTGGGTGTTCGCCTAATCCCCCCACTATTTGCCTGCTACGGTGTTTGAATAAAATGCATGCCTTTATCGCTGACCCGCCACGGAATCAGTCTCTATCTTCGATGAAAATGTCACGCGTCTTCCCTGTCATTCGAATGCTTCGATCCGTGTAAGTTTGCGTACCTCAGTGCCGTAAAACTGTGAAAGTAATTGGTGGAGACATTTATTACGGGATTAGTAGTTATATCCTGTTCACTGAACAGGATATAACTACACAAAACTATATTTATCCAAACGTCAGTAGATTCTACCTTTTTCATTTCACGTCACCTACCCCTCTTAATGTGGTATTAACACGTCTCACCGTTTCCAGCGGGCAGATGATAACTGCTGTTGTCCCCCACCCCTCCCTGATCTCTTCCCTCGGATGTGCTCTGATGTCTACGCTTCCGTCTTCAGCTTGCGTATTCGTCTCTTTGTCACCTTCTCATCCCACCTTCTCGAAGTAAATTTGAGGTCATTTACGCCGTTAGGGATGGATGAGAAAGGAGGGAGGGTGGAGAGAAACCCGGTGTTGGCATTTAGTCTACTCTCAATGAAAGTCGCCTAGGGTTCCGCAGTTTAACTTCCCATCCGACGGAAAGGGGTAGCATTCACTCAAAGTGCTCTCCACAAAGTACCTCAAGTAGGGATCGGGATACCACTGAAAAATATCTGCCGTCTCCAGGAGTCGAACCCGGACCCTCTGGGTGGGATATCAGGAGATTATCCACCGCACCATCCCGATTCCCACCCTGCCTTCTCTTTTAGTGTTACCATCACTAGAGAAATCAACCTGGAATGTCGGTTTGATTCGTTGTAAGTGTGGCGCTTAAGACTTAATACTGGCAAGCCCCCATAAATTGTGTAAAATTCACCCATTATTTCACACAGGATTTGGATAAGGAATTCCTTATTCCCTGAACCACCTGCGGTTTCATAGGATATTCCGTTAGACCCGAAAGAATGCCCTAAGAATGCCACGGTGTGCCCAATCCATTTGGTTCTGCTCATCCTCATCCAGATGCATACCGTATTTTTTCTCATCTCTTCTGTATGTCTCGTTATGCTTCGTGTAAACCCTACGCATGAATATTTGCACGTCAACTCTCCTTTTCTGTAAAATTAACTCCTTTGAAACCTAATTTGCACATCTATGCACCTCCGATTTTCTACCTAAGTTATCATGATTACCAGGCCAATGATTAATCCGAAGTTGGTTTGGTGCTTGATGAGATTTAGAGCTCACCTCATGCTTAAGCCATTGAGGCGGCCGGCGGGTGAAATCCATACGAGAGAGGGCAGATTCCCAGCGGCGTCCTCCACCCACCCCCATGTGAAATGGTCTAAGTGAGAAAGGAAGATACATATTGTAAGGAATAAGTCGTACGGAACAAATACGATAAGGAACAAATTGTAAGGAACAGATTGGGCGAATGGTCCGTGGATCTAGCGCCGTCAGCCGGATTCTTCAGCCTCTCCATACACTAGGATACCACGACGTCGCTCGGTCAAAACCAGGAACCTTCTAATGATAGAGAGATGTAGCAGTGTTTTAGGCGTTACTGGGATAATGGGACGGATTATAATTTAAGAAGCGGTGGTTTTCTGGGAGGCACTCTTTACCATATTTTGAGCTGTTGTGTTCGGTGAGTTTAATGTTCTCTTTTATTTATGCGGAAAGTAATAGTTCTTGATAGACTTTCTCCCAATAATACTTTTATCTGTTTCCGTAACGCATGAGACAATTCTCTTAAACAAAACCTATAATGTTTTGGTGGCAGTTGTGTTTATGACAACAATACCAACTTTGACAGCCTCCAGTTAAACACTAAGTCCAAGATGGCACGTTTCAGGGACACCGTAGTCCTGAAAAAAGGTTTTATTTTTTTAAAGAAGACGTCGAAATTAACTTAGTATAGGATTGTAGCGAATATTATTGTCAAACGAAAGAAAGTAAACATCGACTATAGCAATTTTAATGATTTAAATACATTTTTAAAAAGGTATCAAAGATAAAATAATTTCACCACAGCCCGGGTTTCAGCGCATCGTCATCAGCGACGCACATCATCATTTGGAGTGGTATAACTGAAATGAGACACCCTTATTAAGGTGGAAGGAAGGAAGAAGGGATCAAGAGGAGAAGGGTCAATTATAGCAGGAGGGGAGAAAGAAGGTCAGAATGATGGATGTATTCCGCCATAGTTAAAAGGATGTGGGAATGTGTAGGCAATAAACAATCATTGATGTTTACATTCCACCTATGATACCTTTGCAAAAGTTTGTTTAAATTATTAAGCTGTGATTTTAATTCCAAAAAGTTGCGAAATAATTTGTTTCAGTTGAACGATATCGAAACTTTATAAAAGCGTTACCACAATACTTGATTGTAATCGGCTTGATTATCGATTGCAATTGCAACATGGAGAGGAAGTGTGTTTGTCTACCCACGAATGAGTATGTGTCTCATTTGTCACTCATTTGGTGAGTTCGAAAATTACGATGATCAACTTCGTGAATTTTATTTAGTGTGTAGGTATTGTGTAAAGCTTTTCCAAATTCTATGAAAAAGCGTTTGGCAGTACGGATGATCATGAAATGAATGGAGTGTATGAAATCGTGTGACTATATTATAGGTTAAGTTATATCTCTCCATTTCACTTATTTCACGAAAACTCCTTCCCTGCATTAAACACATTTCGATATTCGATCCAACACAGGAGCGTGCCTAAGGAGGTTCTGCTTCATCAGCTGTCGCAGGCAATCTGATCATGAAGTATAAGGGGATGACTAAAACTTTATTTTCGAGTATTTAAACTAATGTGTTCTAACATAATCTTAGTTATTTTAATGGATTTTTAGACGTAAAGTAATTATTTGCTTCGGAGTTCTCTTTCCCTTAACTCCAATTTACGATCCCGTTTAACGACTCTTTCGGTCCGGCGCCCAGCGTTCACCGAACACATTTCGGCGAAGGGTTAAGCCATGCACTCGTAATCTTGGTGCCTCTAGCTCACCCGACAACCCTAAGTTTTGCGCAACGCTTACTGTTCGTTCAGTTTTTTATTGAACGTATCGGAAGGCCTTCTCTTTTTTAAGCTTCATTTAGTTAATTATTTCTGTGCCGAATATCAAATGCTGAAGCCATATTCAACATGAGGTCCAACCAACGGGAACTAGCACATGCGTATCTCTCACGTTGAGGGTTGAGGCTGTTGGCTTTCCCCACTAGCATTCGATGCACTTCAGTGACGACGCCACGGAAATAGCCCGTCATTTCTCACGGGCCCAGACTCCCAAGGAAAATCGCTCCATAAATTACTTCATATCCCTCGCCCTATTTTGACTGATCAGCTGGGTAAAATGAATTATTTTACCCAGCTGGAAAAGCGAATAATTTTTACACTTTGAAATTGTTGAATTAAAAATGATTTCCTTTTGTTTTCTTGAGTGGTGGATGGAGATGGTGTCCAGTTTTGACGAATTTCACTCCCTCTCGGAGAGACTGGTAGGCTCAAGTGTCTGACTGCTGCCACATCGAATGGTTCACAGGCAGACGTATTTAGGCGACAGGGGAGACGAAACGGAAAGTGGGAAGGAAAATTTGACGTGGGACTAGTATTTCCGGAAAAGTTTCCGAATATAAGGCATTTTCACGTCCCATTCGAAGAATGGAGCGACTTTACAACTGGGATTTTAATGAAAACCTAGTCTTAATTGAAGACCTGGACCCGCAACATTGAAATGCAAGCGCACACGGCCCACCCGATATGAGCCAATGAGAGTCAATCCGACTCACTTCTCAGACCAAAAATATGTCACCGCTCACGTGGGCAAAGATCATCTTGTTAGCTCACTCACCCAGGGGAGATTTCAAAAAGTGATCTTTGCGGTGAACAGCGATCAAGATAGGGAATAAGTCATATTCATCGAGGACTGGATATTATCGAATATCATGGCTGAAACGTGATACTGAGAAAGAATATTCTTATAGATCGGAGAGCACTTTCTTTTCGGAAGGGCCATGTTAGTATAATGACTGTTAATTAATCGTAGAACTGTAGAGGCAAGCTCACTTCACGATACAATTGGAAGCCATGCAAGACACGAGATGCAGCACCTCCGAAGGCTGACCTCCTAATGTCAATGTTATTGCAATGAGCGACCACTCAATATCTCTCCCATTTCCAAATCTATGCCTGATTTATTACGTAAGGTATTGTACTTATTGTATGTACCTCGCATTGTACTTATTTCGCCAGGGGAAGTAGTATCAAACTTATCATTATACTTTGTAACATACCTCCCAACATATCTATGTATTTTAATGAGGGAGATAAATTTGATAATAAAATTGATTTCCCATACCTTTACATCATCCTCGACACTGAAAGACAGAGTTATATTTTGCATGATATTACCGCTCCAATATTACGGCCGAGTAATGGAAGGAATGTGTAGTGCGAGACAGTGAAATTCATTCCGTCACTCGACTAGAAAGCAATTAATTCCCAGGAATCGAAAGAGTAAATTGGATTTGAAAATTGAGATAATTATGTCACAATTATCTTTCTACTGTATTACAAGCTCGCCTAAACCGAGTCACCGTCCATTTCGCACGAAGATGGGAACTTGCCATCCCCGAGCACGGCCTTGTGCAACCGACACAAATGCTTCGAGAAGAAGAATCCAAGTTCTTTGATTATCCAACGGACGGAGAATGAGTTTCCTCGGCCACCTTTCAACTGCGTTCTCTCGGAATGCAAGCCATCGTCGTCAGCCAGCCAGCGCCCATACAAATCAACGTGGGCAATATGTAGAGGATGGTATCTAATATTTTAAAGGTCCGATTTAATTTAATTCCTAGGTAGCGCAAATTGGATGCATTTTTATTATGGTCACGTTCAGGTTGATATTTTTTGCTCAAAATAAAATATTGTAAGGTGTAAGGTGCCTTTGCGTCGAGAAGCCCAAAAAAAAACGATAGGATGAATGAGCCTTGAAATAATTCGCCGTCTCTCATAGAAAGGTTAAAGCTTTGATGACTCTCGTGAAAACATATCTTACGACCTTTCCTGGTACGGGCGGATGATCACGGGACATGCATCATCGTAAACACTTCCGTGGTCACCTGTCATCGCCTTTTACCAACCTCAAATTACCTAACTAGTGCTGCATTATTCATTGAAACGACTTGAACACTGTATAATTCCTTTTCTTAAATATCTCGAGTGATTCCACGATTCAAACGCAAATGAGCGAATGACGAAAACTAATAACGTATGGTGCAACTGATTATCAAAACGTTAAATGAAATACATGTATGGTTGAGTTAAATGAAGCAAACCCAAAATTATCGCTTCAGGCCACTACGTATCTCATTTCAATTAGTCTCGGAATGGCTCACATTGCCTTTCTCCACTTTTGCTTTCATCCTGAATGGAAACCAAAACAAGGAACACCTCTTTGATTGGGGTTTGGTTTTACTCATCAAGTGAAACCGCATCCCTCGCTGTTTCACCTCACTCGAATTAGATCTCTGATAGTGGTAATTCTCTTTGAAAGTTGTTCGGCTTATAAGCGTGTCCACCACTGAGGCAATGGGAAAAAATGCTCGCCAAACCGCGATGATGCATCGGGATCGTCAACTCGTGAAAGGAGATCCTTCGGAAAGCGAACTTGTCGCGTGTCAAACTCAAATAGCGAATAAACTTTTGAGGTGAACCCCGAAAATATCAATGGGCACTGGGAGCAGTATCATCTTTGTTTTGCTAGCCGGGAGTCTACGAAAAATAACACGCATCAGTTCAAGAAAACTCCAATGTTTACACACATTGACAGAATATGCGTACATTCTCTGGTGGATTCTCCGTTAACCTCCTCACAAAACCAACACAAGAAAAATTTCAACGATAAAAAACCAATTCCAACTCGTAACACCAACACAATTTAAAAACAACACGATGACTTTCCACATTCGCAGAACATAATGATAATAAAAGTTAAAAGTGAAAATCATCTTCACAGACACCTTGCACAACCTGAAGTAAATTAACCATTGTAAATACCATAAACGTCAACTCTACATAACCCTAATAACATATAGTAGACTCTTCGACTACAAGAACATTGATAATACTGAACTGCAGGACTCTCCATTGATGATTTTGTGTATCCACATCACACTATCCACCACACACGTTTTCAGTTGATCTGTACTTGCATGAAGTCTAGGCATAAACCAGAGACTATCGAGATTCTGCTCGGACATAGGAGCCTCCTTCGTCGACCTGAGACCAACCCTCCGATCTTGCAGGACTCCCCTTAACCGATCTGGGGTCCATTACACGGCAGAAGCGGCGAGTAAGGTAGCGGATAGGATACTCGACCACTGTAGGCCTTTTTTAGGATAGAGGGCAGGTCACTTAGTGGGTCAGTAACATCTGGGGATAGCGCGTATATTATTAATAAAAATATAAAAGTCACCGACAAAACTGGCATTGATTTAGAAAGACATGTGACACGCACTTCCCCACAAAGGCGTCCTAAATTACAGTCAGGCACAAATAAGGACGTTATTCAACATCAAAATAATTTAACTATACTTGTTATAAATTGCAGAAGCCTCAAGAACAAATCAGCGGATCTAGAACACATAATCCAAACTCATTCCGCTGATATAGTATTAGGCACAGAGAGTTGGCTGTGCAATGACATAAATGACCAAGAAATTTTCCCAATAGATTTCAAAGTTTACCGACACGATAGAGATACAAGACCCGGAGGAGGGGTTTTCGTGGCAGTTAAAAGTCATTTTGAAAGCAGGCAAGTTTCATTTGAAAATAATAACATAGAAAGTGTTTGGTGCACCTTAATACGGACCAATCAACCCAACATAAATTTATGCTCTTTCTACAGACCTCCAGACTCAGATTTGAAAACACTTCACACCCTCAACGATCAAATTTACAATTTTACACGTAAATATAATAACAGCATAAACATAATCGGTGGCGACTTTAATCTCCCTGGTATAGATTGGGACAACAATATCGTTAAATCTGGGACCCGCGATCGCGAATCTTGCAATTCCATGATAAAATTGGTTCAAAGAAACTCCCTCCATCAAGCAGTACGCATGCCCACCCGTGGAAAGAACATATTGGATCTATTTCTTACAAACACGCCTGAACGTATTATTAGTGTATCAACTGATGAGGGCTTGAGTGACCATAAAGCAATTAATGTCCACCTGGACATAGAAATAAAAAAGATCATTAAACGAAAAAGAAAAATTTATAATTACCATAAGGCAGACTTTGAATCTTTTGCCAATCAATTAAACTCTTCACTACCCGAGTTCAAAACCCGCTTAAGTCATGTCAACGTGGAAGAAACTTGGACAGAATTTGTCAATATCATGCAAAAAGGAATCGTAGATTTCATACCTATAAAATACGTTAAAGCAAATCGCGACCCCAGGTGGTACAATAAAGACGTTAGAAAAGCCCTTCGAAAGCAGAGAATGCTACACTCTAGGGTAAAGAGGGCAGGCGTGAACACATCATCCCCTGAGAATAAACAATTATGGGACACATATAGATCCTCTAAAATTGAAACCAAAACACAATTACGTAGCGCTTTACTGGAATTTAAACGCAAAGTACTTTGCGAGCACTTGGACACTGACCCCAAAGCTTTCTGGTCATATGTTAGGGAAGTAAATGGGAGTAAACAAACCGTGGCTTGCTTAAGGGATTGTAGCAATATAATTCATACAGACAGTGAGGGTAAAGCTAACATCTTAAATTCATTCTTCCAAAGCGTTTTCTCGAATGATGTTGCCACCGCATATCTCCAAGAAACAATACATACTCCACCCATGGAAAAAATAACAGTGGACCAACAAGGAATTCTAAAATTGCTTAACGAGATTAAACCCAACAAATCCCCGGGTCCCGAAAATATACCAGCTAGGGTGATAAAACATTTAGCTCCAAACATTGCCCCGTACCTTGAATTTATATTTAACAAATCCCTCACAGAGTGCAAAGTACCTGAGATTTGGAAAACCGCGCAAATAACGCCTATTTTTAAAAGTGGTGACAGGGAGGATCCCAGTAATTACAGACCTATATCTCTCACTTCTATCTGTTGCAAAGTCTTAGAGCATATAATTGTCAGTTCAATAATGAGACACCTTGACAATATTAACTTTTTAAGTGACAATCAACACGGATTCAGGAAAACCCGCTCCTGCGAGACCCAATTAGGATTATTTACACATGATTTACTTTTATCGGGTGAGAGAGGTAGGCAAGTGGATGCCATCTTCTTAGATTTTCAAAAGGCATTTGATAAGGTCCCACATGGTAAACTCATTCATAAATTAAAGGTCGCGGGTATAAACAAGGGCGCCATAAGTTGGGTTAAAGATTTTCTTTCAGAGCAGGAACAGAGGGTAGTCCTTGATGGCGCTAGTTCCGACAGCGTTCGAGTCACGTCGGGGGTACCTCAGGGAAGTGTGATCGGGCCGTTGCTTTTCTTGATTTTTGTTAACGATTTGAACCGCGAAGTGAAAAGTAAAATTAGGATGTTCGCGGATGACACGGTGATCTATCGGGAGATATCTGGGGATGAGGATCGTTTTATTCTAGCGCAGGATTTAGATTGCATTACTAAATGGTGTTCTAACTGGGGATTGACTCTAAATTATAATAAATGTTCAGTGGTAAATTTCTTTAAAAGATCAACGGGATTTGTTTACAAATTAGCTGGAGGTGACCTGGCAGTAGTTGATACGGTAAAATACCTAGGTGTCACATTCACAAAAGACTTAACTTGGGGGACTCACATACGTAAAGTCTGCGGTCAAGCATATAAAAAATTGGGATTCATTAGACGCATTGTCGGCAAAAGTGACTCGAAGGTCAAGGAACGTTGTTACCACGCTCTTGTAAGGCCTCATTTAGAATACGCATGCAGCGTGTGGGATCCGAGTGAAAAAGGTCTCATTCGGGAAATTGAGAAGGTTCAACGCCGGGCAGCCCGTTTTGTAAAAAATACCTACGATAAAACGCAAAGCGTCACCGAAATGCTCATGGATTTGGGGTGGGAATCATTGGCTGAGAGACGATTCAATGCAAGATTGAAATTATTAAATAAATTTAGATCCGCATGTTTCAGCACCGAGGTCTCGCAAATTATTCGTACTCCTACATACATTAGTCGCTTGGATCATGCATATAAAATTCGGGAAATAGATGCCAGAACTAGCCGACTCAAGGACTCCTTCTTCCCACGGACAATACGGGATAGCAACTGCAGGGTTATAGATAGCAAAAATTCCACTTGCCACCCTCAGCGTCCAAAAAATAATTAGTTGTATTTAAATGCATGCTCTTCCACTAACCTTATGTGTTTTGCTGTAATAACCCACTCTTTCCGAATGACCTCATTCGTGTTCTGTTCATCTGTTTTTAAGTTTCCCTTTCAATCCCTCGTCCCTCTCCGCGGGGGGAAATTCCTGCTACCTGCAACGTTGGGTCGCATTCCCTGCCTTTTAAAGACTCTCTGGGGGTAGAGTGTTTCGTGGTGCATTTTCATGTGGTAGTGATATTTCAATTTCTTGCTTGTTGTGTCCTGGCTTCCGTGTTGTAGGATGTCTTTCGTGCTGCATCATGGGGTGCAGTTTTTTAGTTGTTTTGCGGTATATGTGTTTGCATGAGTATTGGATGAAGGGATTTTTGCATGAGTGTGTGCGCTGCTGTGGGTGTTATTTTCCGTGTTGTTTTTTTGCATGTGGTATTTTTCCTTTTTACGGTTGGTGACCTAACACCCCCCGCCACACGCCCTTGCGGCGGCTTGCGGGGTATTATGTAGATGTAGATGTAGAAGTGAAACATCGGAGTTTTTAGTTAATGTATCAGTTTTCAATTCATTCGCGGAATTCGGAGTGTCAATAACTAGTTGTTACTATGGCCTAGAATTGCTTCTACTATGTAATCTTAAGGGTTTAACAATAAGGGTGAGACGGACTCGTCGGGAGGGGGGAGACTTCCACTCCCTGATCCCCCTCTCCTCCGGGGAGAGGAGCGCCGGGTATAGTTGAGCCGAGAAAGGCGCGGCACAGCGGCCTCGCAACGACGGGGGAGGCGACAGAAAGCCACCCGCGCCTCTAGAAGTGAGTACCCATTCTAAGGTCCATCGTGCTCCCCAGTTGCTCTGGCGGTTGGAGGATGGATCCAAGGGGGGTCAAAGGGGACTTGCAAAGGGCTTGGCGTGATTCGATCCCCTCCACAGCAGTTTCTCGATTCCGATACACTCTTCATCACTGGAGACGTCCCCATCGAGTCACTTCCGACCGACTTCACCGCCATCTCCTCGCTACAATTGCCGCACCGGATAATGCCCGGAAAACAGCGACGACGTTCATGACCTCATATACTCCAATTGTAGCCTTTACATTAAATAGCACCCTGAAAACTACCGATGGGGTGCGTGGCAGGGGGTGATTACACACCAGACTAATTTTGACTCAAAACCCATTTTCCCCTACCGCGGTCGGACAATGTTATCATGATCCCCTATCGTTCGTGAAAAAAATGACATCTTAAACCTTAATCTCTCTAAATTTATTAACATGATCTCTCCTACGGTAGTACGATGGGGGTAATAATACATTTTCAACATCACTGCTAAAGAGACCTCCTTCCAATTTGTGCAAGAGATGCAATCTCTTATACAACTTTCGCTCCGTGAGTGATTCCCAACCTTGCTCCTCTAATAATTGTGATACGCTACTAAGTTTATCATAACAATGTTTTACAAATATAGCGCCTCAACGCTTCACGCGATCCAATTCCGCAATCAATCCAACTTCGCGAGGATCCCATATACTAGCAGTATATTCTAAATGGGGCCCAACTAACGACAGATAACATTTCTCATTAACCTTTTCATCATATTTACCAAGTGCACTCCCAAGTGCATAAGTCCTAATTTTTCGTTAGCTCGTCCACATATTCCCCGTCCGTGTTTCACCCAGGAAAAGTCGTGAGTGAGGGTAACGCCGAAGCATTTAGTCGAGTCTAAAGATCCCATTTCGGTGTACCCTATGCAGTAGGCGTTCGGGAGGGAATTGCTCTTCTTCCAAAACATTATGACTACGCACTTTTTTAAGTTCAATTCTAATTGCCAAGTGTCGCACCAGCGTTGTATAGTATTGAAGTCATCTGAAAAAGCTTCTGTGTCCTCAGGATCATGGATATTACGGTTAACTACTGTATGGTCGGAAAATAAACGTATCTTACTAGTGACTACGGATTCAATTTCATTAACTTAAAGTAGGAATAAAAGAAGTCCGATAACACTCACCTGCTCGTAGCTTTGAGAGTTGTTTATTATGAAGTACTTTGCCGAAACTTTATAGAAATTTATGAAAACTTTCGTAATCCGTGCTGCTTTCCATCAAATTTTCATCAATATCGACCATATGGTATTCTGTATTAATAAAAGTTAGTTACATTCCGGCCTTATGTTCACATTATTAAAAGGAGCAGAAAAATTTAACTATTAATTGTTAAAATAACGAAATTATAATTTTTTATCCTAATAATGAAACCAAAAGAAAATCTAGTTTTCAAAGAAGATAAAATAAAGTTACTCGCTGTTTTTAGTAGATATGTATTAAAAGAGTTTACGAATTGTTTTCAAAAATTACATTTATTTAAGCTAATTTCGTAGTAAAAAAATAAGCTTCAATGAGTATGGTTTTGCAAAATGGACATTTTGTCTTCCTTGAGTATTCCGATTCAACTGCCCCTGCGCTAGCCGCCCTCTCGAAAGCCAACCCCCTTCTGAGCGACCCTTTGTTGTCCTCCCTCGCCATGACGGCGGAATACTCTCGAAATCGTGTCGCATGCACTCGTCGGGGAAAGGAAGAATGCACTTCGTTAAATGCATTCACGGCGCAGTGCAGCCATCATTACCTGTGTGTTAACTTGCGGGCGAATGGGAGACTCATTTTTGCAGTCTTCTGGCCTACTTGCTTAGTTTCCTATGCAAGAGAGGCTTTTCTGGGTTTATTTCCCTATTTTATTTCTCTCCGAGTGCAAAATGAATTCAGTCTCCGGAACGTACTGCGGTAATTGAAGCGAAGGAAATAATTTCACAGGCGATAATTGCTTCGCCTCATCCGTACACAGTTCGTTAAACCTGAGGTATGCAAAAAAGCGCTTCCGTGACGAAACGTGCTGTTGCTAGGAGCGCCCGACCCGCACCACGGCCGACAACCACCAGGATCGGATGGAGCCCAAGCGACGCGTGGATGAGACGCTCGCGTTGGATCCGTCCGCAGACGGTTTGGTTATCGCACTCCTACCTAAGCCACCGCATTCACGATCTACTTTTTTTTACTTTTTAACATGACTTACCTTCCTATTTCACTTGCGTCTTTAATTTATTCCAAGGTGGCATCATTAGTAATGTGGTCGCAGGGTTAGCAAGTGGTGCTAGATGTCTCTTGTTGTCCCACTAATAACCACCATTGCTCGTTATCCTGACGGGGTATCGGGCAGAATCAAACACCGAAATGAAATATTACTGTTAAAAAAAACATGTATGATAAACTAAATAAATTTATTTAAGATGTCATCAAGTGTCCAGAAGAAGGATAGAGTCCTAAAGACTAAGACAATAGTGCTAGGAATAAGAGTAAGGTTAAGTGGACTGGAAGGAAAACAAATGAGGAAGTGTTGGGTGTGGTGGGGGAGGAGAGGGAATTGCAGGGAGAAATCATAAGGATGCAGGAAAGATAAACGCAAAGTATATTGAACGGCAATGAGATCCTGAGGACTATGATAGAGGGGAGAATGTTTGGTAAACAAGGAAGGGGCAGGAATAGGATAGGAATGTTGGGCGGAATGAAGAGAGGAAGGAAGTACACAGAGATGAAGAGGGACTTGTTGTAGAGTCGGATGTCGGGTTGTGTCTTGTTAGGGAGACAAATAAATGTCGGCTTACCCAACTAAAACCTACCTAAAACGGTAGGATACCAATAATAATTGAATGGAGTACTTAGTGAGTGTTTGAGTGTTAAAAGTGGAAGAGGTAATAAGGGTGTCGTGGAATGATTGACCCATATAAGAATGAGGATTGGATACACAACCATTAAGGACGTTAGCTCTATGGGGAGTCAACTGAAAAACGAACACCCGCCATAACTCACAGTTCGCTAAAATCTAGCAGCTAGCTTTTTACGTATTGATACTGGCATGGTTGTGCCTGGAGAACTGTATAGAGAAAACACACGGGTGCACGCAGTTATTGGGTCATATCCTTGTTGGTAAGCGGACTGGTTGTTGTAGCGGGTGTTCGGTTTTCATTTGACTGACCCTCGTATTTGAGGAATGTACTGTGGTGTTTTGTTGATGTAAACACATTGAAAGCGAGGCGAATAAACAAATAAATATATGATAGAAGGAGAATAAATGAAAGTTTTGATGTTATTAAAGGGTAGGCCGAGAAAGGTCACAAGGATGAATGTGATCGAATGCAATGAATTAAATGATATGGGGCATGTTCTCTGGAAGAGAAAACAAATGTAGGAAACGGCGTGTGTATATGACGGAAGTGAGAGAATCACTGAAGGCCAGGGAAGTATGGAAGAAATTAGCTAGAGGAAGTAAATTTCCGTAAAAATCCTTAAAACCAGGTTTCGTTGATATTTCATGCACTGAAATTTGTTGACTCATAGTGTATATATGTCTGAATGTAACTGGTGACAAATAGCCGAATTAGACTTTATCTTCGCATCGCCTCTAGGTTTGATCTCCGAGGACTTTTTATTTCCCATTAGGATATATAGACTAAGGTTTCTTCTTGGGGTACTATCCAACGGATGAGGTCAGTATGCTGTTTACGCTCCGACTCCACAAATAGACGATTGTTTGGGGAAATGTAGTTGACATGGAGGTACACACTCACGTGGTTTGACACGGAAAATGATTTCGTGGGTAGAGGAGAGGTTGGGCGTGCATGGATTGGTGGCTTTTGAGGAGAATGTATGCGGGGGAGAGGAGGCCAAGAAATTGTGCCCGAATGGACAGACGCAGAAACGATTACGAGCCCTATCTTCTACGTGGGGTATTGATTCTATGCGTTAACTAGCTCGCTAACCGAAATGAGGAAACTCCTTCAGAGCACTGAGGGGATGATTTTCAAAATATCTGCATGGTGCTCTATAGGTTACAGATAGGGTTTGCGGCACATATTGATTCCACATAGTAACGTGCAATCAATCAAAATTAAAATGTCCTTAAATAAAGGGTGGATCTAGGGCGGACTTTCGGTGAAGGCCACAACGTTGAGCAGAGGATAAAGAGGACCAATAAGAATTGAAATGCAACAGTTTAGTTAAAATTAAAGTTATTCGGTTCTTATCGGTAATTTAAAAAAATTTCGAAGAAAGAAATATCCTTTCACGGAACGTGTTTTTGGGACATGCTCACTCTCTAGAGAGTTATAAACTAATAGAATGTTACAAAGTTGAAATGATGGAAATAATGTTCACAGCAACTTGCGTGCCCAACGTTATTTTAGTGTAAAGTAGTTGTGTAGCTGGTATCAAGAGGAACAATAAAAGAAGAATTGGAAAAAGTAATGACCACATACTGTGCTCCTCATCATTGAAAATGGTGTCGTTAGCGCCGTTATTTGTAGTTATGCCGATCCCTCAACGTTCATGAGAGAAATTACACTATATGTACTTGTAAATCCTATAGTTCCTATAGTAAAAATTTAACTCCATTTTCATGATCTTAGCTTTTAAAATACGGGATGGCAGTAATACCGTCAGTGCAGAGAGGTAAAGCAGACTTTGTCTATATGATCATCAGCACCAATTTACGCCAGACATTTATAAGTATTTGTTTAATTGTATTAGTTTAATTTGACCCTTGGTCCGCTAGTGATGGAGGTCGCGCAGGGGATTCATTCAATCACCGCCGGCAGATGTCCTCCGCTAGCTCTCCCTCCAACCCCGGTTACTTCCGCCCTTCTCAAACCCTCCCCCCCTTGATCGATTAAGATTACAGTACTATTCACTCATTGTGCCCTATCGCCCCGAAACATCATTGCAATCATTACGAGCCCCCGGGGCATTGTAATGAGAGGGAGGGGGCGGGCAAAATGGATTCGCGTAGCCTTGACTCCTCCAGAAGGGTGCACCAGGAGGTGTGGGGAGGGGGGATGGCGCCGCGCCGGGAACTCGGGAGATTTGAACGCACGAGGGCTTCACCTTAGTGTGGAGAGCATCCAATGGAAAGAAGTGTGTATTATTTGGTGCTCCACATCAGTGGTGGCCTGCCTGATTAAGACGGGCTTTCGAGGGAATCAGGGTTTAAGTGCCGCTGTATTTCTAATCCGTTCCTTGTAATGAACTCAGTACCTTGTAACCTGGATTGCCAATTTTCCATTATTTCAGACTTAATTCGGGTGAAATTGAAAAGTTGTGAATTCCATACTTTGCTGAATCAGCCATCTGAACTCAGGTGGATGATGGCCGCGGAGTGGCGAGGGGGGTGAAGTGAGGGCGGGTGTGGGCAAAGGGCAACCGAAGACTACCCCAATCACCAGGGTGACTCGGTACACGCGAAGATGTACCTAAGCTTTGGAACGTGGTGACGAAAAAATATGAAGATGTAAAGAGATTCGAATTGAAATAAAGGAATTAAAATTTTTTCAGAGAAGTAGCAGAGACTCTCGAAAGGATTTCTATCAATATTTTCATTAAAAAAACAACAGAGAATTAAGAAGGGAGAATGTAAGATGAGGTTAAAGACGTCTTTCTACATATTACCTATCAGGGTCAGTAATGGCAGAACTTACTCCCATATGAATGAACGTGTAAATATATTTACTATGTCCTGTTTTTCGAATCTCGGTAATATTTCTATCTCAATTGCGGATAGATTTATTCGTAGCGTTATATATAAAGTGCAACATGTTCTCTAATGATGCGTTCATTGCTATTCTTTCCCCGATCACCAAATTACTGTCCGCCACAAACACCCCTACTCGGCGATCATCCGCCTGCATTCAGATGTTCGATTCAGCGAGGGATGGGATTTACATGATCTCAATTTCTCCCACATTGTCTGAAATAACGGAAAAGTTGATGTCAGGAAGGAGTTTTCGATTTTCTCTGTTGAAGAATGTCCAACCATGTTTGCCTGTCTCTTATGAATGTTATTGGCTAACATAACTATTTCATATCCCCCAATAAAAGTCTCCTATTAACTCCCCTATTAGTTTAGAGTTACTGATTAGCCTCTTCAGACCCCTGAATGAAATGCCTGAAATTGCTATTTATATTTCGTCAAGTCAAACTTCGGGTTGACTGCTTTGTTTTTTACTGTAATGATGGCTTTAATTTATATTACGTTGTTTGAATGCTTGTGAAGAATTCTATTGAAATACAATCTCCTCCGATTAGTAATATCTAATTACTGAAATGTTCAAGTCATGAATGTCGGTATATATGGTAACTTTGGTATTGTTTAAAGAGAGTATTCCACAATGTAAACTGAGTTCAGCGGTCACCTCGTCATGTGGCCTAAATATGTTTAGCCATTTTTGGCTTCTTTAAACAGATATCACCGAACATTTTATCGATTGCAATGCGAACATTTTGGTACCAGTAGCTCTGCCCTCGACCAACTGACAGCCTCGCAAGGGCGATTGCCTTCATCGCAAGAAGTGTATTTCTCAGAGGTTTGAGGAGACTTGACCCTTTAAGACAGCAGTGTTGGAGTACTTAATATATAACGGGCAGATTTTCACACCTTTGGAACAGAAAAGTTTCGCATGTTGGCTCTCGTTGGCATTATTCATCTGTAAACATTACCGCAAAAATTCACTAAATGCGTCATAATGCATCTGACCTGAAGAAACCGATTGCACAGTCAGAGAAAAGTTGATGCAAATACTTTTAAGCCGGTATTGAACGAAAGGAGTTCTTTTCTGTAGAATAACCTTCCCTCCAGTACATGAGATAGGAAAATGATAATATATGGTCAGCAAAATGAATAAATATGGACAAATTTTGAAGCAGCAGGCACTACATATTTCTTTCAGTGTTTATTCGATCGCTCACCTCACTTTTGACCCACCTCGTGTACTGGAGGAGGGAAGCTGTTAGTTAGCTCAGGGTGTGCTATCTGGTTTGGAAAGAACTGTTAATTCTTCACACTGATTTACTAAGGAATCATGATAGCAGTTGATTACTATGAAAATCTATACAACTCTCTTATTATATCACACCAGAAATGGTAAACCAGTGAATGACTTCTTAACTTCTTTACTTCTTCTTGGTTAACAACAGTGATCGAACATCATAGTAGCGAATGATGCGGGTTTGTGACTTAGAAGTTATTCCAAAGTTATTACACCAAATGATGGAGCATCAAATCCATTTTGGAGCGACCTTTGACCCTCCTACACTCATCGCGATCCCTTACAATGAACTTTGGTCATTTAAAAATATTCGTGGCATTTTCATTAAGAATTTTCGTTGCAAGCGTGTGAAAGTTACGATTGACGTATCAGAGAAACCTGGGTGGATTTCATCAATTTTCCCTGCTACTCTTGATTACACTCTAATATTGATTTTTAAACTATATTCATAAAATTCTTATCATTCAACGTGAATTAAACCGACCTAGAGTCAGTTAACCATCTGGAAAAAGCGTTGTACGTGGCAGAGAATTTTAAAGCAGTGTCGATTAGTTTCGTAAATTCAACCGTTGCTCAAGGCATGAAATACTTTCCTCCGATGAATTTCATGGCAGAGGGGTTCTTGTTTTCCGTTTCCATGGATAATTGACACAGGACGAGGGCGTTTTCGGATTGCCAATGGCGTCGACGGCCCGAATACTTTCGCTTCGGAGTCTCCGCTTCCGATTAACCCATTTCATTGTGAAAAACGCCTACCTTTCTCTTTCACAGTGTTCGCCCGTGGGAAAATTATTAGCCCTTGATTCGTGAAACCGCGTGATCTATGGAATGAACGAAGATTCCGGAGATCTGTAGCGGGAGACAAACGCAAGACTTTTGAATTTCCGGAGGAATTTGCGAGTATGTGAAAGTTGGATAATCTTGGGATAGGCTTGAGCGTTTCTGCTGCTCGATTCCCTGATGTCGGATGCAAGATAGAAATATATCTTTTTATCTAAATCTATTTTAGTGTGTACGTTTACTCTCGAGCATAAATAGCTACTTTGCCATTTCAGATGAACGTGATTTATTTAACAAAACAAGGAAGGTCGACTCTTGAAGCTTATATTTTCTGTTTGCAGGTTATTATAGATTTATTGAAAAATAAAGTATCATTTATAGAGTTTAAATCATTTATTCAGTAAATATTATGACTATATTTAGCTTTCATCATGATTTATGGAAGTGTTTCAATATCTCCTCATTAAATGAGATGGAATGATTGGTAAATCTTGCTCTTCTATCGATGTACACAAATGTTTCACCAGAGTTTTGTTGCAGTTTCACAAATTTATGTCAACAGGCTCATTGGATATAAAAATTCATTCACCATTTCCACGTGCTTTCATCACGTGTTAAGAATTCATTACAGTATCTTTCCGCCAACGAGATGTGATGATGTTTCCCCTAATTTTCCATGCGTGCCCGTAAATTTCCAGAAACAATTTTCCGTTAAATTTTCCACTTTTCCTCGTCATTAATTAAGGAACCAATTAGCTGTGCCGTTTATTTTTGAAGCATATTGGGTCAGTGAGGCAAAAACATCCTCCCGCGCGTCTAACTTTAAGATGCGCAGCACCACCATCGCTCCTCACAACATCCCTCCAACCCCGCAAACCCCATTGTTACCGCGCGAGGGAGAGGGTGTGACCCTGCATCGTTGCCACCTATACGAATACTACTTATATGTACATATTCAAAACAAATTTTGAATCGTTTCAGATTAATATTTTCCATTGAAATGCATCGGTGTAGTATTATGGAGGCAAAACGAAGAATTCCTATTTAAGCCGAGCATTAAAGAATTCTTTGAAAGCAGCGTTGTATAAAATTTGTTGTCTCCGGCGTTACTTTATGGAATTTGCGTAGCATGTAGAAATTAAATGAAATTATTGAATTTGTAATTCCACACACTTAATTTAAAAACACGACCTAGGTTTCGACGTTGAACGTTTTCTTCAGGTCTCATCGAAACCTGTGTCGTGTTTTTTGATAAAGCGTGTGGAATTACAAAGTTAATAATTTCATTTCATTTTAAAACGTCATATAGTTGCGGAAAAGTGGGTTATAGGGAAACAAACTGAACGCAAATTGGGAAACACCTGAAATGAGATTCTAGCTTTTTTGCAGGATTATTACAGTGGATAGAGTAAAACATGAAGTTAGAAGTTTAATTAAATTAGAAAATAATAAAATAGATGTGATTAGTTATAAAATAACTAATATGGGTATATACGTAGGATGGAAGGCCTATCTCTGAGAATGTGCAGACGGCAACATTGAAAGAGAAACGGGGGAGGATATCGGCGACACCGCAGGAAAGGGAGGGAATGTTTGGTGCTACATCACTACATAGAAGTTGGAAGAGTCATTACTTTCTCAATCAACTTAAATTTGACACGGGGATTTTTAATATTTATTATGTGTTTTCCTCCCTTTCTTGAGATGGCCTGGCGTCTCACCTCCATCTCTCTCTTCCGCTGCGGGGGGATGGAAGAGAGAGATGGGGGTGAGACGACGGGGTGGCTAAGGAGTCTATGGGGTGGATCCTTAGACTTCTTAGACGTACTTACGCCACACAAAATATCGATCAGGTATGCAATCAATATCCACAATATACACCTAAAATAAAATCCATGAGCGTGTTGGATGGATGGTGGTAGATTTACATTTTCGTATAAAAAGGATAGTGGTAGATTTACATAATGTAATATTACGTAGCAACTTCCATGCGACCGCTGGGGTATGTGGCAGAGGGTGACTACACACCGGACTACTTTTGACTCAACTTACTTTCCCCCGTAGAGCAGTCAGACAAAATTATCCTCATCCCTTATTGTTCGTGGCAAAAAACACATCTAACCGTTATACCCTTAATCTATCTTATTTTATTAACATGATCTCACCTACCGTAGTATGATGGGACTAATAATACATATTCAACGGCATCGCTAAAGAGATGTAATTCCAATTCATTTAATAGATTTAATCTGTATTTAACCTCCTCGCTCTGTGAGTGATTGCGAGCCTAGCTCCTCTAATAATTTTGACACGCTTCTCAGTTTTTCATAACAATGTTTTACAAATCTATTTCCTCTACGCTACATGCGATCCGTTTCGGCAATCAATCCAACTTCACGATGATCCCATATTCTAGCAGCATATTCTAAATGAGGCCTAACGATCGGAAGATAACATTTCTCTTTAATCTTTTCAACACATTTCCCAAACACTCTTCTAATAAACCCAGTTAATTTGTCCAAATATTTCTACTATTTTTCACCCATGAGAGGTTGTCAGTGAGGGAGAGCCTCAGCTTTTAATCGAGTCTACTTTTCCTATTTCGGTGCTCCCGATGCAGTAGGCTTTTGGGAGGGAATTGCTCTTTTTTTTCAAAAATTCATCACTACCCTCTTTTTTTAATTTAATCCTAATTTCCAATGTTTCACCAGATTTGCATAGCATTTTGTCATCAGATAAAGTTGGTTTGTCCTCAGGATTACGGACATTTCTTTAAATCATTTCATTGTCGGCGTATAAACATATTCTCCAAGAGACCAAGGAATTAATGTCGTTTACGCAAAGAAGGAATAAAAGAGGCCCGCTTCCTCAAAGTGACGCCTCAATCCCCCTAATTCAACTTTCTCCCCTCTAACTCATTCTTCACAGTGTCTCTCTATAAACAAGTATCTCACTGCCTTTATACCATAAATATAATGGATGGCAATATTTTGAAAAAGCTATTGGGGTTGTTGTTCTGAAAAGGTTGTTAGGGTTGATCTTGGGCTGTAATTAGTAAAATCATTATCCTTTGATTGAAGAGATGTATGCAAACAAATAAAATGGGGGGAATACAGAATTTGAATATTATGCATTTAAATCAATGAAAAATGTCGCGCAAAATTTCACTCTCAAAATAAACGCACATGGTAGGTAGTTGAAGACGACGATCACCGCAGAGGAAACGAAGAGGGACAACGTGAATAAAGAGATCATTGTTAGGAGATAAATTTACTGTGCAACACAAATCAAATTGCACGCGCAAAGGGAAATATGGTGATACTAACATAGTCTGACGAGAAATAACGCAACACGATATTATGAGGTGACTCACGACTTTTTGAAACAGACCTTTCTAGGTGGGATATAACAATGGACTCCAATATGATTTATATAGTTTTCAAGAAACGAAAGACAAAATACAGGCAAAAAAATGTCCGAATATATAAAATAATATCAATTTGAGAGAATTATAAAAGTATCTGAAATGGCAAAAATGTACGGTGTAGTAAAAACAAATATTCTAATAGTAATAAACAAATTAATTAAAACCATTCCAAAGTAGCTCATGTACAACAACAGTGACATTACACAACTGTGGCTATAAATCCATAAATTCATAGCTATGAATATGGAATGTGCATAATTATTGGGCATGCATTGAAAGATAATTGATAAACGGCAATTAAGACAGCTTTCGTAATATAATTTTAGTGATCGGAGATGAATCTAAGTAAATCCTTTTGTATTTTAATTGACGTTTCAATTTGTCAATTTATCGCATTGGTATGGTTCACCAAGCCAATGCACGTCTAATCCATTGCCCATAGCTCATACTATTACGTATAGTTGCTTAATGTAGATATATGGAATGGTCATTTTAGAAAGTATGCCCATCCAGAAGTGCATACCTCCATCTATCTCAGCAATATATGATGGCTTTCATTGCACACCCATTACATTGTACATCCAATGTGCATCCAGGGGATGCCACGGATATGTATCGGATAAACATCATAAATCCAGTGCATGCACTTGGGCTCTGTGCTGTGCGGAAGTGCCGGCTGACACTGGGGCGGGGACCTCATAGGGTGTGGGCCATCTGTTGGGGAGAGGCTCTTTTCCTCCCGATGAGACTCATGCCGCTTGAATAATCTCACTTTTCCTCTTCTCGCTGCCAAAGACGGGAAAGCTCCCCCGGCCGCCGTGAGAATGGCAGCGGATAATATTATACGCCTCCTCCTAGTTTTCTGGCTTCACGCCGCGCTAATTGGAGCGCAAATTTTCCTCTGGGATGGGGGTAGAGCATTTTCCGTGTCCGTGGGAAGCGGCGGGCCGATCCTATCGCCCTCTGCGCGGTCACTTCACTCCCCGTGCGACCCAACGATGAGGTTAAACACCCGCGCGCGACGACGGGGAGTCCACTCGCTTTCTCGAGAAATCGAATTTTAATTGGATCGCCGCCCTCATGCCGCCAATCGCAATCGATACCCAACCGTTGATGATTCAATCTTGTATCGGAAAAATAGAAATCGTCAAAAGAGCAATGCAGGCGTTTACAATCTTAGCTGCATGTGATGGAACTTGAGACGATGCTGAAGCATTGCGCTCCGTAGTCATCGAACTATCCACAGTTGTCGCAATCTATACGTGTACACGTATAATGGGAGTAAACAGAAGTTAGATAAGACAAGCAGCGCGACGGGAGGTGAGGCCACTGCCAACCCTTCCCTTTCTCCTTCGCAGCAGCGACGCGAGAAAAGACAGGCGCGAGGATCAAATGAAAACGTGGGGAAGGACGCATGCACATCAGATCGCATGCCTTTTTAAATGACGTCTTCTCTAATTGGCTAATTTTACAAACGTGCCGATAACAGACGCCAAGTAGTAACTGTTTATGAAGAACTTTCACCATGTGCACGCAATATTTTATTTATTATATTAGCAAACCCACCCAAATAACATGATCAACATTTCTTCAATAGTTTTCGTAGTAGATGGGGTGCGGGTACGTGGGATCGATCCACCCACGAGGTTGTGGCGTGCTACAGCGGGGGAGAGGTCGGGAGGGGGGAAGAGGGTGGTGCCCAGGGCCAACGTTCAGGGATTGGGGCCATCGTGAGCACTGTTTTGAGTAGCGGAAGAGAAGGCTGAAGTCGGTAAGAATCGACCCACTAACAGTTTAAATAAATTAAATTCACTCTGTTTTTAGGGACCTAGAAATCTTAAACAATTTATTGGAACCGATTAAAAGAAACACCATATCGTTAAAGGTGTCACAGGGTGGGGGGAGGGGGAGTTAATGACTCCGTGGATGGTCCCCTCTGGATCCGCCGCTGTGTGGAGATTATTCCACCTAGGTGGTTCGAGCGAGGAGGGGAGGTAGGAGAGGGGGGCGTGCTCTGTGAGCCGTGGCAACGGAGGAGGATCCGGCGTGGGGTCACTTTCTCAACTCAATGCGGAGTGAACGGACTCAACGCTTTTATCTATATAAGCACCTACGCACCTCATCCTAAGCTGGTAACTACCTCGAGAATACTGATAACAGGCCACTCCGAGATGAAAACGGCATCGCGCTTGAAGCGTAGAAATGTATGTATTTCCATAGCGCAATTACTTCGAAGCCCGCGAGAGGTTTGGCGTCTACGGGTGAGGGTAATAGGGAGGCACCACGCGCCGTAGCACTCTCCAGCCGAGTGTGAAGGGAACCGCGGCCACGAGTGACCACGGGCCGGATTTCGCACGCGGTACAGGCAATGAGGGAGGGCAATAATCCGAATATTTAGAGAATTAGGCAAAGTGTTTTCATTTAGGAAGTTTGGAATAGGATGGTTCGCCTGCAGAAGTGTTTTAGAAATAAAAATACAGAGGCCCTTCAGAATATCTGATTTCTTCATCGCCAGTGCTGACTAATGAATGTCCTGAGGATATCCTTGCAAAGAGGGACAAATGAAGCAAAGGAAGAGCTGGAAAGTAAGCCGACTTCAATAGTATTTGCGGAACACGAAGCCCGTTAGTTAGCCGATCCATTTCAAAGCAAGAGAACACATGTATATTATTGCATGTGGTATGATTCGCGCGGGGTATTGAAAAAAGCAGTCGGGACTTATCGAGAAGGATTACGCTAATACAAGAAGTATTTTTGAAGACGATGGAACCGATGACCGGAATTTAATATGATGATTGCAAGTAAGAAGAAATTAGTTAAGACCAATGTGTAGTGTGTCAACCTGTGAGTCATTAATTTGGTCTTTGAGAAAATAGCGCGAGCGTAGAAGGGGTCTTTAGGGGAATGGGTGGAGGAAAAAGTAAGATGGACTGTGAGGGTACTTTGTCGGAAGAGTGCCTTCCGAGCTGATTGGTATGCTATTGAGTGTCGAGAAGATGGGAGTCGGGAGGGTGCCTGGAGGGTGTGGAGGGTGTGGAGGGTGTGGAGGGTGCAGTCGAGGGATCGGTCGAGGAAGGGGGGATGGTGTCTGGCCAAGTACTGAGCGAGGAAATTGTCATGGAGAACGCCATGGAGAGCCACCGTGGTTGAAAAAGGAAAGAAGAATAACCAATAGGGACAGGTTTAGTATGCTTGCATACTCGTCGTCAAAAAATCGTAAAATAAGGTTAAAAAAACCTATCTGATATGGCCAGCGAATAATTTCCTTCGGTTCTCCTTTCTACGGCCAAAGACACGTCCTGAATTATAAATTGAGGGTAGCATATTGTTTTACTCATGCCAATCAAAAGTCTTTTCTTTGTGACTCTGCTAAATGAAATGAAAGAGTGGTAACTAAATTATCTCCTTCTACAGTTTATTCTTAATTGTGTAGTCTTTTAGAAAGCTCTTTTCTTCCGAGGCGTAATAGACTGAGAGATGTGGCGATGACGAATTTACAATTAGAAGGCCGCAGGTGATCATTTCCGATGCAACGATTTTAAGTCTAAGTCATTTCATTCAATCTGAATAAAAATGTTGAATATAAAATTCCGTGCAGCTGAGGTTAATAATTTTTTTAATTAAACCAAACCCTGTCATACCCGATTATAGACGGAAAACATTCGTAGAAAGGTTAAACCTCATAGCACTTTTAAATAATTAAACTGTCGGTGCCAGTATTATTTGGCGCTTTCAATAGTTACTTCTTCCTATAAAAGTTCTTCTTTGGAATTCCTATTGTAATTCCTATATCCCTCTAGGTTCTTACATCGCTAGTAATTCTGCTACCTAAATACACGTAGAAAAAACTCTTCCTTTTGCTCAAGTGCGTCTATCCCTATTCTTACTTGGGGTTTATCTTACCTAAATCGACTTCAGACTATTCTTTACTTTACTTCTTTAGTTTTAATGTTGAGAATGAACTTGGTTATCCTCTTAACAGTATCCTTGCCACGTCCTATTTCTTCTTCTTTTGTCTGGGGGTGCGCAGGGCCATGCGCGAACCTCGGGAAACTCTCGGCGTCCGTCGTCTGCCCCCCCCCCCTTCCATGCTTGAGTGGTTCTCGCCGCCTCCCTCACGTACTTTCTTCCCTAGCCACTCGCTGCCATCACTACATCTATGTACCACCCCAAATACAACCCAAGGCCTCCGATATAGCCCTCTCTTCCTTTTCCTCCTGCACTTCTAATGCATTCGAACCGTTTAAGCTTCTGAATATTTCAAATAAAAGTTTAATATTTCAAACTTTTATACATATGATTGGAGACCTTACATGCATTCATACTTTGATTTGACTGGAATATTTCTGTGCCCTCCTTTATCTAAGTTAATCATTGTGTTTTATTCCATCGCTGACTGAAATAAATACATATTTAAAATGATACAATTTCCTAATACTTAAAAAACCTACTTTAAGAAATCTAAACTTGGTAATTTGAAATTAATAGAAAGGTTCACTGAGAATTTTCCGTCGGATATTTACAATTCCGCGGTATTGTAATTTACTACTTTTCCATGGCTTCTTTAATATCTTGAATCGGAACCCAGGAAAACATCGGAGCACTCTCAGTAATATAATTTGAGACAAAGAATGTACGCAGAGAAAATGAAATGTAATTAGTCAAACAACTTCTCGATGCTCATATTAACACAATCTGAACTATTTTGTGTACAGGATTATGGTGGCACTGCTTTTCTTAAACCTCCCTTCAACTCTAACAAATTGGAATGCTTAGTTCGCATTTTCCCAATATATTGACATTATTTTAGTTTTTGACGCAATTTATTTTGTTATGCATTCGCTATATATTATATATATATATGTATATATATATATGTATATCCCTCCCCGGACTACAACCTTGACGTGGTGGAAGGGCTTGTGCGTTCCGATGACCCCTAGAGCTGTACTGGCGGGAGTAATAAAAATTGCTCCTGGTAGGGTCACCCATGCCAGATAGGTCGAAGGTTAGGAGCCAGACGAAAGGTAGTCCACGCAGCGTCTGTTCCTCAGTGAGGCGGCTGCAATGGCGTCTGACCCCAGTGGGGCGGCCAGTAAGTGATGGTGTCACGTTAAAAACACTATTGAGGAAGGCAACGGGAAACCACCTCAATTATCATTCCCAAGAACAATGTGATGGACAATAGAGATATTTTGAGTCCTGGCAACCACGGGGCTCGGCCCAATCGGCCGTGTGTCGTGCCCGGCAGCGGGGGAGGCAAGGCTTCCGCGGTCGTCATCCCACGAAACCCTTGCAAGGGAAAACCAGCAGCAGCAGGACAGAAGACGCAGGAGAAGAAGACCAAATTAGTTAGAATAGGAACGTGGAATGTTAGGACAATGATGAGGACGGGGAAATTGGAGAATGTTAAGCGAGAGATGGAAAGGGGAAATATAGATATTTTAGGTCTATGCGAGGTGAGATGGAAAGATAGCGGGGATTACTGGAGTGATAAGTATAGAATAATATACAGCGGTGGGGACGAGAGCCAACGAGGGGTCGCCATAGTATTAAATGAAGAGGTAGGAAGAAGCGTAGTCAACATAGAGCAGGTAACGGATAGAATACTACTAGTGGAGATAAAAGCAGAACTGACGAACTTAGTTATTATCCAGGTATACATGCCACCGAGCAACCATAAGGAAGAAGAGGTCGATAGGATATACGATCAGTTAGAGGACATGATTGCATGTGTTCCTGCAGGGAAACATTTGATAGTGATGGGGGATTGGAATGCGACAGTAGGCGAAGGAAGAGATGGTGATGAGGTGGGGGACTACGGTTTAGGCACGAGGAATGACCGCGGGGAGAAAGCAGTTGAGTTCTGCAGGAGACAGGGGTTAGTTATCACCAACACTTGGTTCAGACACCACAAAAGACGCAGGTATACATGGAAAATGCCAGGTGACTCGGGAAGATATCAGCTAGATTATATCCTGGTTAGACACAGGTTTAGGAACAGTGTGATAAATTCCCACAGCTTCCCGGGAGCGGATGCGGACTCAGACCACAATTTAGTTGTTATGAAATGTAGCGTACGTTTTAAAAAGATAAGGCAGGGGCGGCGAGTTAGAAAATGGAATGTAGAAGCATTAAATGGGTTGAAAAGAAAGGAATACAAACAGGCGGTAGAGAAAATCATGGAGGACGGTAAAGAGCTAAGTACTATTGAAGAAAAATGGGAATGTATCAAAAAAGGGTTGTCTAAAGCGGCAAAAGACACTATTGGAACCGTTAACGCTAAAAGGACTCGTAAACCATGGATCACGGATGAGATGATTACAAAAATGGATGAGCGGCGAAAATGGAAGAATATAAATACAGAATTAGGCAAAATGAAGTACAAAGAATTGAACAATAAATTGAGGCGGGCAACAAATAAAGCAAAGGAAGCATGGTGGAAGACGCAGTGCGAGAATATGGAAAGTCTGCAGAGGAAGGGGGAAATCGGTGCGCTTTACAGCATAGTTAAATCTTTATCGGGAAGTAAGAAAGGGAGATCAACGATAGCAGTTAGAGATAAGGCCGGTAAGGTAATAGTTGACGCAGGAAAGATCCAAGAGAGATGGAAGGAATATGTAGAAGACCTGTATAGTAAAGAGCTTAGACCAACAAAGTTAGACATTGAAAAGAAACATGACGTAGAGGAAGATAGCTTAGGTCCAGGCATACTAGACAATGAGATAGAAAGGGCATTAAGGGAGATGAAACTAAATAAGGCCGTGGGGGTAGATAACATTCCCGTGGAACTTTTGAAATGCTTGGGAAAATGTGGGAGGAAGAGGCTATATGGGCTGATCCGTAGTATTTATGAGGAGGGAATCTGGCCGGAAGACTTTGTGAGATCAGTTTTAGTTCCTATTCCGAAAAAGGTAAAGGCCACGTCATGTGAGGACTATAGGACAATTAGTTTGATATCCCACGCAGCTAAGGTTGTTCTCAGGATCATAAACAAAAGGATAGAGAGTAGGGCAAATGATTACTTAGGGGATGATCAGTTTGGGTTTAGGAAGGGGAGAGGTACGCGTGATGCCATTGCAGTAATGAGATTATTAATCGAGAGGAATATAGAACACAACCAGGAGGTATTTGCCTGTTTCGTAGATTTCGAAAAAGCGTTTGATAGAGTAAATTGGGAAAAACTAATGAGTATATTGCAGAAAATAGGAATAGATTGGAGGGAAAGGAGGCTAATCCGCAATCTGTACATGTCTCAGACTGCCCAGGTGAGGGTGGGAAACGGGGAGTCAGGATGGGCA
Source organism: Hetaerina americana (assembly GCF_022747635.1). NCBI lineage: Eukaryota > Metazoa > Arthropoda > Insecta > Odonata > Calopterygidae > Hetaerina > Hetaerina americana. Next base: position 5,340,958 of record NW_027286070.1, read on the forward strand.
GTGTTAGGAAGGGGTGTAAGGCAGGGTTGCCCATTATCACCGTTGCTGTTCAACCTGTACGCAGAAGAAATGATCAAAGAGGCATGGGAAGAACTCGAGGTAGGAATGAAAGTGGGTGGGGAAGTCGTAAAATCAGTTAGGTTTGCTGATGACCAAGCTTTAGTTTGTCAGTCAGGCAAGGGGCTGCAAGCATTGCTTAGTGAATTGGAAATTCAGTGCGACAGGTATGGGATGAGAATCAATATTAATAAAACAAAGGTTATGCGATTTTCTAGAAAGAAAAAGGCCAAGCTTAACATTAAAATAGGAGGGCAAAAGCTAGAGCAGGTAGAACAGTTTACGTATCTCGGTAGTGTTTTGGACCAACACGGTCAAAGTAGTAGGGACGTAAGGAGAAGAATTGCGCTAGGCAAAGAGGCTTTCACAAGGAGGAGGGAGTTGATGACAGGGACTTTGAGTAAGGATGTTAAGAAAAGACTCGTAAAAACTTTGATATGGAGCGTAGCTATGTACGGAGTGGAAACGTGGACATTGAAGCAGGAGGATAGACGTAGATTGGAGGCTTTTGAAATGTGGGTGTGGAGAAGAATGGAGAAGGTGAAATGGACAGAGAAGAAAACAAATGAGGAAGTACTTGGTATGGTGGGCGAAGAGAGGGGTTTGTTGGGAGCAATCCTATGGAGGCAGGAAAAGTGGATGAAGGGGGTGTTGACCGGCAGTGGGATGTTGAAGACTGTGATAGAGGGTAGAATGTTGGGCAAAAGAGGAAAGGGAAGGAACAGGATAGGGTTGTTGGACGGGATGAAGGGAGGAAGGAAGTATTCAGAGATGAAGAGGGACCTGATATAGAGTAGGATGATTGATTTTTTGTTTTGTTAGGAGTAATAAAATATTTGTTTGGTAGTTGTGTCAGTCCAAAAACCTACCTTAACCGGTAGATTACTTAAAAAAAAAAATATATGTATATATATATATATATATATATATGTATATATATATATGTGTGTATATATATATATATATATATATATATATATATATAGTATATATATATATATATATTTAAGTTACTGTATTAAGTTCGAAATTATTATTTTTGTTTTCACGTATTTCAACAAATTTCGAATGGAACAGTACTCTGATGCATGCCAAGAACAAAGCAACATTGGCTGGATAATTTAACCAATGTTGATGCAAAAATGTACTCCATCGCCGAATGAGTCAACCCAGTGATCGCTCGGGCGGTTGGACGGTAAGGATAGAGATCACTACAACATTCCGCCATTTATTCAAATGCAGCATGAGTGAAACTCACTCATTCACGGAGTATTACCAGAGGGTCCTCCCTGGAAACCTTCAATATCGAAAACCCCAAAGAATTAACCCGGGTTTGTTCCCGGAGTTGGTTGTGTTCCCTGCACTTGAGACAGCATGCTAAAAGTTATCAAAGTATACTTAAAATATTAAAGAATCCAGTTACGGGCTTGAAAATTTAACATAACACACATGAAAGCTGCAAACATTTAACTCTTTTCATTATTAATAGGACCACTGTCAAAAATCAATAAAAAGTGGTTTCAAACGTGTTTTTTATAGAGATTTCCTCGTCATCTCGAGCGTGGTAACCAAGGCAACGGCATTGCTCTCCCCTCTTTCTCACCCCGTGTTATCGTCCAGACCTTCTTCGTACCGGACGTAAGGACCACCACCTCCTTCTCGACCAATCGGAGTAATTGGAGCGCTCTCTCGCAGGGTGACCGAAGCGCCGCCCGGCGAAGCTTCGCCCGTGGCATCGTCCCGGGCGAAGCGTGGCGGCGACGATGACTCACGGACGCTGGGTTTCCCTCGCCGCCTTCCCCGCATCGCCTCTGCCCCTCCTGGCGGCGCTCGCCTGCTGCTGCCTGGCGCCGGCGCCCGCCAGCCCCCACTCCGCGTCACCGCCGCTGGCTGACAATGGCGGGAAACAGGTGAGTGTCGGTCGCGGCCACTGGCGCCGGATTCATTCGAGGCGCATGACGCGGCTCGAATATGAGGGTAATTATTTGGTATATCCTAATTATTATTACATATATACTTTCTCCATAAAATAAAGAGCCAAGTGGTTTTATATAATTTGAAACAAACTTGTTAAAAAAACTATTATTCGGAACTAAAGATTATTGATGCAAAACTAAAAGAAATCCTTTCGATAGCATTCATTCAGTAGTGATTATTCAAAAATTATAAATATAGGATCAACAAATGGCATAATATTTACATAAAGTTAATCATTTTAACAGTCGTATCAATCAAATTAAAATGTTACACCAATGGCTGTATTTCAAATATAAAGTATTACAACTGTTGATTCATCATTCTGAAAAATTATGAAATCCGCGATATGAAAGTTTAACGTCGGCACGCTTCTCGGGTTTTTAACGCTCTCGTAGACTGAAACCGTCAGTCCAAACAAACTAACCCGAGAGGCATGCATAGCCCATCTAATCCACGCCGCGGAAAGCTCCGGAAGAACATGAAAAAGTACCCCAGCTAATTTATTTGATGAGAGCCATTTCAGCAATTAGAGCGAGTTTCACACTCGACGGTCGGTATTTACATTCATGCTTTTCTTTCGGATCTTGATGGGATCGTGGATCGCATCAAGGTAAAAGCACAATCCTGCATCTTAAAAAAACATCTGTCTGCGCCGGCTTTCCTCAAAGACCAGATTTATTTTCCATGCGCAACGCTCGGCAAAAATAATTCGAATGATCTTCGTTTCTTACTACTTAAAGAGTTGCTTCCATTATTCCCCTCACTCACAAATGGGTCGCGGTAGTCCAGGGGTAGAGCGTCAGACAACTGGCTACTGACCGAAGGGCCCGTGTTCGATTCCCAGGCAGGCCTCTCTGGGCATCCTCAGCTCCACAAAAGCTGGATGATGTTTCGGGTACCAGATCTTCCTGGGAAACCATAAACGTCACAGGAAAAGGAACTGCCCCCCCTACCCTGATGTGTGAATACCACACGCCGTCGGGCTTAGTACTGAGTGAACTACTAAATCGGACTTCGGGTTGATTTCTATGTTTATGGCTTTATTTAGATACAGTCGCCATTACAAAGTTCAACAATTTTAGTTTTAGCTGAATTACTTAGTTACTCTACAAAGTCAATCGATGGAATATTTTCGAGAAACATTTACTAGACTTTTCTTTAAACCTAATTTTACTATGCCAACGTATGCGAGCAATTCTGATAGGTGCATCTGCTTAACGACATGTGTGCAAATTCGTAACCGAGCATGGAGTCAGGTCAGGTGAGGTTCTGAAAGTGGAAATTTAAAACCCTTGTCATCTATCCAATTCATAGTCTCCTACCGCCATGGATAGTAACACATGTTTAACATCATCGGAAATAAGACGCGCTTCCAATTTAGATAGGTGAATTATTCTGTGTTTAACTTTCGTTCCACGAGTCATTCTCAGCCCACTACCTCTAATAATTTCCTCCAACCTTGATCTCAAAATATTGTCTAATTATAGCAATGTGCAAAGTTGCATTTGTGCTGTGATAGCTTGGCGTGCATTGTGATTGATGAGTAACCATACAAAAGGAAGTTGATGAAGATTACTACCCCAGAATGTCAGAAATCCTAATACTAACGAACATTAGCCCCTATGGTAGGAATACAAGGCAAAGAGATTTCCGGCTACACTCTCTACGGAGATTTCCATGTTGATAAATGATGCAAATTTATATCAATGTTAAATATCTGTTGATACATTACGCATTTAAGTCAGATAGTATCGAATATAACATGGCGACTACGTTACTAAGTATTTCATGACTAAGTTTTACAAATCTGGCTTCCCTTCGCTGCACGCGATTTAATTCGGCAATAAAACCGACTTTTTTTAGTATCCCATGAATGCATTAGCACCAGATGAATTCGGAATAAAACCTAACTAGAGAAAGATTCCACCCCTCTTCAACCTCCTCGTCACATTTACCCAGTACACTTTTAATAATAAACACTAATTTTCTGCATTCCTGTCCACATACTCCGCAAATATGTTTCCCCTGAGGGAGATAGTGAGCGAAAGTAACACCCAAGTATTTGACACCGATATGTCTCATATGCGATGATGTGATGCCACTCGATGGCACGCTTCGGCGAGCGACTTCAATTCTTTTTTCCTTCGTCATTGACCCAGTTATAGCCACGTTAATTAACATTCGTAACCTCATCCCGACCACAGCCGGGCATTTCATTGCGAACGTGGGATTATTTTCATTATCTTCTCCTTTAAAAATGGTTTCCCGTCGATTTGCATATAATAATATCTTTCGCTGGTTTTGAGAAGAGGAACGGGAAGGGAATAAGTATTCCCATCCGAGGGTGGAGATGTTATCCCCCCCATGGAAACTTTTTAAGTTCAGGACAGTGGCGCACAATGGCTCAGCGACTTGTTTTTCCCTTGGTTACCATAGTGAACTTTCTTTTTCGGCATCTTCGAGGAGAGTTGCACGGATCCTGTTCTCTCAAATGCAAATGCGCCCACCATCTCCTCCCAGAGTCCTTTGGATGGGCTCAAGTTCTCATCGCGTCAAGCCAAGACCGCGGACTCCCCGAGCCGGCACGACGCGGTGGGGAGCGAGGATCCCCCATTTAATAAAATGCAATGGAATTTAAGTCACGACCGAACCGCACATTTCACATCAAGGCTAACACCAACAAGTTGAATGTTCGAGTCTCCCGCCGATGCTTCGCTGTCGGATTTTGAATTTTTCCGACCTCTGTAGTAACTCCCATCAGCCTTCTCCCGTTTTCGAGTTTCCTTGATGTTGTTGACGGATCGTCCGCCTAAAATCCCCGGGGAGTGGGAAATATTTTTCAAAAACTAGTTTTTTTTTTCATTTTTTAATGAATTTAATTTCAGCATGAAGTTATACACAATTATGTCCTCCTAAACAGTGATTTTTGCTAGTGCACGTTTTGCCTTTCACGATACATCGAAGGCTTTAGATGGTGAGTGTGTTAAAATCCTAAGTGATTTAGGAATTTGGGGAAGCCATTTGGGAGACTTTCTTGATTTTTCGATAACCTTTTCTGATACTGAGGTAGGCATATGATTCACCTTATTAATTATGTCTCGACCTCGGCTCTATTCGAAGTAGGCGCGTAGGAGCACTGACACCCAATGTAGAATACGCGAAAGTCTAACACCGCGGACAACGAGATCGTCCCTCGCCCCTTAAGTACTAAAATCTAAGAACTTATGATTACAAAAAGATACAGCATACATATATATTCCTCCCGTGAATAAGATGATCGTCATTAGGCGCATCGCATTGTAAAGATCACGCGAGTGTCTATTCGTCCCTCTTTCGGACGGCATGAGACGTGGGCCACCCCGCTGGACTTCCGCTACCTTGGTATAACTGAGAATTATGCTATCGAAGCTCGGGGTAATGATTCCGCCATAGTCTAATCTTGAGCTTAATCTGACGACGTATCCGCTAAAAAATAAACGGTTAGCCTGATTCCCCTAACGCGTCATGACAGCATGCCCAAGGGGGGGAGGGTTGAGGGGAGTAGGGTTGTGGTTGAGGGTTGTGCAAAATGACTGGGCCCCCTGTCGTGCGCTATCAACGGGGCGAGATCTGATCTTCGGCGCAGGCGACCTTGCAGCCGCGCGCCTTGAGCAACCAACACCCACTAAGATTGAGGTGGTGTGCGATTTCGTCGCTATTGCAACCCTCTACGTCACAATGTCCCCCTGTGCAGATTCAATTTGCGTCGAAGGATAAGTTTTTAAATATTCATTGTTACCCACGCGTTATCTCCAGATCATACGATAAACATAACCCATGATAAAATATGGTAAAAATGAATAATTTAAAGAGAATAACTGGAAAGAAAATATGAAATTCTCTCTGTTTGAATAAAAGGACGTGAGTCCATTGCCAGAGAAAGAACGGAATCCTTCCCATTTAAAGCAAATGTCTACGAATGGACGTATACCTTACAGCATAGCAAATACAAGATCCTGGAATCATAACATGTACCATTCCGACAACAGTGGAACTAAGCACAAGTTCGTCAATCCTTAATCTGGCACCCGCTCGCAAAATATAGAAGTAACCAGAGGAATCAAAATAAAACGGCAAGGCTAAAAACACACTGAACTTTTTTACACCATTTAACATCAATTCTTGTCGGAATTTCTGTTACGCCAAATAATTAATCGATAAAAAGAGATCGTATCCAAAGTATCAGCATGTCATCACCATCATCCTTGGTTGGTTGGCATTGTCTACGTAAAAGATGAAGCGTATTCAAATGAAAACGGAAGGAACCAGCGGAAGAAGAAGATAAGGGATTGACGGGGATGGGAATGCGGGCCGTCGGGAGTGGTGAATGACAACGGGACGCCTTGGTGGAATGGCGAGGGGAGGAAGGAAACAGACCCAAACGAATACAAAAAACGCAAACTTAGAGGTAGGAATTAATTTGATAGCTTCCGGCTCAACTATGCGGAAGTTCATGTTCATGAAATGAGGAGCACACTGTATTTGTCCAGGGGATTGTATTCAGGCACAACTAATTACAAGGCTTGAGCATGAATCATCAGGTACAATTTTTAGTACAAAGTAGGTTTAGGTATTGGCATGCACTTGTTAAGGGGAAAGCGATGAAGAAGAGAGGAGGAGGATAAGTCAAAGGTCAAGTTGGTGGGAGGAGAAAGAGGGTTGGGGGCTCCTGGTATGGCAATCAGGGGAGGAACACAACAGACGGTTAAGTATGTTTTATGCTAATTTATTTTTAAGTGGGAATCCCACATAGCCCAAAAGTGTGAATCTTTCATCTAAGACCCTTTACAATTGACTTGCAAACCCGGAGGAACGGGTCCTTGGTTGACTGTGCTTATGAATAACCTCACTGGCGTTCGCTTCGCCACATTACCGTCACCGCGCTCACTCTCCCTCTTTTGTCTCTCCCCCACGCAGGAGGCATTGCGGGACTCGGTCGCCGGTCTCCGGATGGCGCCTCTCTCGCCGTGGCGCCTGGCGCCCAACCTGCATCCTCGTCTCTCGGCAAAGCGGCCCACCACCACGTCCGGGAACGCCACGAGTGGCACCGGTGAGTGCTCCCGTCATCTCCCCCCTCCCCATGGCCACATCTGCACCCGCAATCCCCTGCTCCCTCCCCCTTCCGCCTTCCCGTCATGATGACCGACTCCCTTTCGTGGAGAGGCACTTCGACAGGATGCACGTTTGTATTCTTCCCTCACAGACAGCGGGAGATGTTAATTGGTAGATGGCGTGCGTCCCCCTGCCCCGAGTGTGCCCCACTCCTTAAACACGGGTGCCTGCTCCACATTACGCATTCAACTCTCTGAACTAGACATCATCTGTAACCTCTCCAGATTCACTACAGAGATTTGCTGTAATAATTTTTCAAGTCCTTGTCTGGTCTTATCATTCTTTCACCCACCAAAGGAAAAATGGGTCCTCGTCTCCCACCAAACAATACAGGGTTCGTCCGGAAAATAAGTGTACTGACTCCTGGGCTGGGCGCGCCGCTCCAGGCGCGCCCAGCACCGCTCTGACGGGCTGCGATTGGAGGGGGGTATGTTGGCAAGCGACGCTGAAAAAGGCAGTCGGCTCTGAGCTGTGGTGTAGTGAGGAGCTCTGTTAACGCGAGCCTCCACGCTCGACCCACGTCACGGAACGCGATGCCGAAGCAGCGTTATTCCATCAAATTTGCGGTAAAGCTTGGGAAATGGTCTACCGAAACTGTCGGTATGATTAACCAGGCTTACGGGGAGTCAGCCATGTCCAGAAACATGATCTTTCGGTGGCACAAGATGTTCGTGGAGGGCAGAGAAGAGGTCGACGACGGGTCTTCGAGAGGTTCCCGATGATGCCTTCGCGGGAGCGTTCCAGGAATGGGAACGCCGCTGGAACAAGTGTATCGACTCACAAGGGTCCTATTTTGAGGAATATTAGCTTAAGATATGTAAAAGTGTAATAAATTTTTTTTCCTGAGCTCAGTACACTTATTTTCCGGACGAACCCTGTATGTGTCCTCGGTCATTCCTTCTTTTGGTGGGTGAAATAGCTCCCTAACGCCATCTCCCGGCCAAAGAATCGGAGCATTTGGTTGCATAAACCCCAAGAAGGTTCCAGTGTAATTTGCGTTTCTTCAATCGTTCAAGTGGTTAAGAGCATCGGTCAGACAAGTACACAAGTGAACAAGGTCAGAAAGATTCGCGGTTCAAGTTTCGGTCAAGTAAACCTTTTTGCACTTGTGATCCGCGCGATTCCATCTTCCCCACTATTCCTGTGTTTGTCTTTTATGTGTTTTCCTATCCTTTCTCCTTATATCTATATCCATGTGAATGAATATGTGTTTGCCATTTGGCGGATTTTCGTGTTTGAATGCGTATGTGTGTACGAGAATTTAATAATACCTTTATCATATTTTTTTACCAAAATGTTACCAGGTCAGTTATACAGCCTAATTTTTTACAAAGCAGGTTTACAAAGCCTAATTTTTGGATTTTAATTTTCAAGTAGAATCAAAACACTTTTTTTGACCCATTCCTATATCGGATAATCAGGTTTATAAAGAGAGTTAGGTGCTTAATGCTGTTTGGTCTCGCCAAGGTTTTGGCGCTACGCCAAGCCTTTGCTGGTCTCGCAGCCAAAAAAGTGGAGATCACTCTTGATATGTTAGCTTGCGCCTTTGGTTCGTCGATATTCACTGTCTCAAGTTATTGCTCAAGTGTTTGCTTTATATTAAGAGCTCTGATTCATATGCCTTGAAATAAAATGGCCCACAAACCTCAAAATATTATTGACTACGTTAGAAAATAATCCGTACTCGTATATCCATAACTCGCTCACGTGGGGTACACTCGTTTCTAAGGGGAAGTTAAACCTAAAAGACAATCGGGTCGGAGTGGCCGCTCAGAGGAGTGGAGCTCTGTAATTTGGGAAGATTTAACGATTCCGATAATTACTGCACCCATTATCTTTTTAACGATTGTGGCATTCATTTCTACTCACATGGAGTAGTTTTGAAAAACTCCTCTAATTTATATATATACCCCGGAAAATTTAACGTTTCTTATAAATTAACTACTCAAGGTAATACAGTTACATTTGAGGACGCCGGGTAAAAAACAGAGAAAAATCGAAATTGAAACAAAGTTAGATGGACAAAATTTAATTTGCAACAAACGTTTCCGAAGAAAAAAAAACAATTCTTGAGAGACTTAGTTCAAAACATCACCTTAGCTTCTTAAAAAAAGGATTTAGAAGGGAATGATAGGACGGTTCTGTAGATGATTAGTCTAAAAACCTAAAAAAATATATTCACCAGTATTTTTTTTGCTAAAATGACAAAAAATAAACTAAAAAAAAAATTACGGATTAGATAAATAACCTGAGCTGAGGAAGAAAATAGTGATATGCTACGCGTGGAGTGTTATGATGTACGATTTGAATTGAACTATACGCTGGATAGCTCGGAATCCTCGCAGTTTAATCGACGGAGAGCTGCAAATGTCCGCGACAGAATTTCGAATCATCCGAAATTCACCAATTTCCGACTTTCAAATGTCATTGTTGCAATCAAAGTCGCGGAAATTCCCGATAATCTGCCATCCACTTCTGTTTGAGAGCCGCATTGAATTGTCTCCAGAATCGACGGTGAATCCCTTTTGGGACATACATACTACCTTGATCAAAAATTTCCCGGAATTTATTCAGAAAATTAAAAATACAAGTTTATTCATCTAAATCTATATTGTCCCCTTCAAAGTAATCCCCATCGACTGCAACACACTTATGCCAGCGCTTGATCCAATCCTCGAAACATTTTTTATATTCGGTTTTCGGTATGTCCATCAGTGCTTCCTGCGATTTTTCCATTACTTCCTCTCGGCTGCTAAAACGCGTTCCCCGTAATGGTTTTTTAACTCGATTGAACAGAAAGAAGTCACAGGGAGCCAAATCAGGTGAATTCGGTGGCTGTTGGATGGTATTTGTTGCATTTTTCGTCAAAAAATTACGAATAATGATAGCACTGTGCGACGGTGCGTTATCATGGTGCAAAATCCACGAGTTTTCTGCCCACATTTCTGGTCTCTTTCGGCGAATTGCTTCACGCAAACGTCTCATAACGCCCAAATAATACTCTTTGTTTACTGTCTGGCCTTCTGGCAAAAATTCATGATGCACTACACCGTTGTAATCCATGAAAACCGTCAGCATTGCCTTCTTTTTGGACTGAAAACGACGTGGTTTTTTTGGTCTCGGCTCATTTGGTGAACGCCATTCACTTGCCTGATGTCTGGATTGCGTGTCGTACTCATAAACCCACGTCTCGTCTCCAGTAATGATCCTTTTGATGAATGTGGGATCGGATTCAGCCTCGCAAATCATGTCTTTTGCGACGTCAACACGGTCTCTTTTTTGCATGAAATTGAGGTCTTTTGGCATGCTACACGACGGAAACCCAAATCATTAACCACAATGTCTTGGGCGGATCCATAGGCAATGTTCAAGTCCTCCGCTATTTCTCTGATGGTTAATTTGCGGTTATTGACCAACATTTCTTTTACTTTATCAATTTTTTCACCGACTTTCGATGTCGATGGTCTGCCACTGCGTTCATCATCTTCGATTGACTCACGACCACTTCTGAACCGCTCGTGCCACTGGTAAACGACCGTTTTTTTTAGAGAATCGTTGCCGAAACACTTTTCCAACATTTCCAACGTCCGTGCGCCACTAAATCCGTTTTTTACGCAAAATTTAATACAAGTTCGTTGTTGCAAATTTAAATCCATTTCTGAAATTGTAAAAAATCGCCAACACACACAGAGATAGATGTACTCTTGGCTACGTAACTTTTGCAAATGTCAAGTTATGACACTAAGATTTAAAGGGAATATCAACAACTGATGTACCAATTTAACAAAAAAAACAGAACTCAAATCGGAACGATGGGAGCGCCACACGGTGGTTATTCCGGGAACTTTTTGATCAAGGTAGTATCTAAAAGTGGGTACTACAGGGAATCGGGGTTACTATTTGCAGGCCGAAACGAGAGATTGTTGCAGCGACGCCGCGTGGTAAAGGAGTTCAAGGTTCAGTCTCGCGAGAATTTCGTGGGACAATTGCGTCACCGCGCAGCCACGCGTGGGATCGCCCACAGTGGGAGGGGGGAATCCATTGGGGTGGGTGAGAAGGGAAGGAGGGAGACATTGGGGTGCCCGCGAGAGATAGATAAGGGAGGCGGGAGAAAAAGACGTAAGAGAGAGAGATCGTTTCTGCTAACCTTCGCCGGCGGGCCTACCTCCAGAAAATGAGCTTGTTAGCGCCGCGTGGGCTCGGTGGTGTGAAGAGAGGGTTGGGAACGACGGGTTCAAATCCCGGCGGTGTTGAATATTTTTCAGAGGTATCTCGATCCCTACTTGAGGTGCTTTGTGGAGGGCACTTTGAGTGAGTACGCCGTCCGTCGGATGGGACGTTAAGCCGCGGACCCCTTGGCGCCTTTCGTAAAGAGTAGGCTAATGCCGACGCCGGGTTTCTCTCCACCCTTCATCCTTTCCTGTCCTTCCCCTATGGCGCAAATGACCTTAGCTGTCGGTCGCCTCCCCTCAAAACTACTACTACTACGAACAAGTGATAACCCCCAAGGAGAGGGGGGGGGTATATTCAGATAACATATGAAGGATTGAGAGAAACTCGGCGTCGGCATTAGCCTACTCTAAACGATAGGCGCCAAGAGATCGCACGGAATTCAACGTTCCATCCGATGAACGGCGCTTGACGTGCTCCTTACATAACCCCCCAAAAATGGATCGAGTTGCCATAGAAGAATCCCACCACAGCCTGGATTCGAACCTGGATCCTCTCGGTGAGAAGCCATTACTCTGCCCTCCGCACTATCTCGTAACCAAACGGGTGCTGACGAGAATGAAAACGCTAAAAATAATTCCATGCGCAATTTGTTGGGTCGGCGCAAAATAAAACAAGCACTAGATTTACTCTGATTATTAAGACACACATAATGTACAGAGACAATGGAGAAAGCGCTGATCGAGGAAATAGACGCATTTCAATGTATAATCCTCTAGATTTTTCTCAACATGTCCCGAGAATGATGCGAGTGTGACGGCGTTAACTCAGAAACTAACCAGAGAGTCCCTCCATTACAGAGAAAGTGATACGTAACAAGACTTTCTAAAAGTCAGGAGAGCATTAAATCTAACTCGCGAAGTCAACGTAACAATTAATTAGGAAGCCGTGATACGTCGTTTATCATTGAAAAAGCATCGAAATTGACCAGCAATGATATACGTATTCATAGTTTCGTTCATTCCTCCCACAACTCGTGAACCTTACAAAACGAAAGTTGGCATTCCAAAAATATTTTAATCAAGGCTTAGATGCAATCACTTGCCATATCCCCTCTCGCAGACCCACCGCAATAGGAAGAGCCGCGAGGGGTGGCGGGTCCGCCGTCCGCCACGCCAAGGCGTGCGGGCCGGCGTTAGGGCGAGGCAAGACCCATTCTCTTACGAAGACTCGTCGATATCCCAGAATCGAAGGCGAGGAAACTGTCCGGCGAGAGGTGTCTTCACTGTCTTCAATGTCCTGAGAGGAATTTGCACTCACAAATTATGTCAAACCATGAAACTTAATCCTGCGCTGAACTAATTAAAAAATTCGGGAGGCCCCCCTTCTACCCTGCCAGAAAGTGTGAATTTCACACGCTGCTGGGCATAGTACTGGATGAGCTCCACCCTCACCTGTCAAACTAATCATTCGGGTTGATAACTGTGGTGGTGATATTTGATAAGAACGTCGCGAAGGTTATCCAGGCGCATCGCTGCTTTAAAACAGCGGGGTGAACCATTACACGGCATGGCATAATATTCCACCAGTAGCTTCCCCCACGTTTACTACGCTTTTGTTCAACATTATGGGCACCCCTCGCTGGCTCTATCCCCGCATGTTGTAGAATACTAAAATTTTTTTTCATTTGTTGTGACCAATCACAACAAAACGCCACGGAGTAAGGGCTTCTAATTTTTGTCCATAGTTAGGGTCAAAATTCACAAAGTAACATTGGTTAGATCCAATTTGGATAAACTTTATACTACATGTATTTATATTTGACGCCGGATTGCCTCAATCACGAAATATTCGCCGTTTTATTCCAAAAATACGAAGGAACATGTCTCAAGATTCTGTGATACATGTGAGTGGCAGAGAACCACGAAAGGCTCAGTACCATTAGTTGAAAACATAAAAATCATGGCAGTTAAGTATTACGCAAACATTTCAATTAAAAAATAATGTAATTGCAATAGGTACACAATTTAATTATTAAAAAAATAAAATTTAAGAAAAGAGGAATTTAATATAATGGGTTAAATCAAGTTAGATATCAATGAAAATTTGAGAAATTTCACTCCCATCCCTTGCCAAATATACTACCCTTGCCCGGCCTATTTCAAGAGGGAGCAGTTGCACATTTACGCTTTGGACGGCACGCTGCTACCCCTAGGCTGCAAGCGACGCGACGGCGCGCTCCGATTTGGCTTTCGGACTGAGTTCGGTGGTGCGCTCATAAATGATGAGCTCGTAAATCAGGGCCGGCCGAGGGACGAGGAGTGGCACTCTCACCATCCGCCCCTGGTCTGGAGACCGACCCTTCCTCCCTCCATTAGAGAGGGGCAGTGGTAGCGCCACTCGAATCGCGGTTCATCTCAAATCGGAATCACGGCACACAATATTCCCAATTTGGAAAATTATATTTGAGAAGATATTATTAGCGATCCCCATGCAAAATACATCCTGAAATAATAACTCTTTTCAAAAAGGTTAAAGCCATAGATGAGTGTGTTAGTGGTAAGGCATTAATTGTCGGTTTAAAATGTAATCTGTTGGTCAGTCTTCGTGGTACCGTTGGTATACCCTCTCCCAATTATAAGGCTGCATCTCAGCCCCAGGGAAGACAACCAGCATACAATCGGCGATATTTGATGATGAGGCGCAACGAAAATAAGAGGGAGCGATTGCGAGGAAACACTTTTGTTCGTCGTTTATTTTCTTGGGGCGCATTGGAGGTGCGGTTGGAGATATTCACTGCGGCTCGTGGGAAATAAAAATGTTTATCTTACTCGCGTCGGAGGAAACGTGCTCTCGTTTCAGGGAACAAAAAGTGCGAATCGGGACGCGCGTTGGGGTGGGGTGGGGATGGAGGGGAGTGGGGGCGGATAAGGATATGGGGCCGCGCTGGCTCTCTTTCCCGTTATCTCCTCTCGGCTTGAAGATTTTTTTCTTCATTGTTGTGCCCCTCCGACGGAAGCAGTTGCCAAACGCCCCCTCCCCAGGCGCGCACTTTCCTTTTCGCTGGCTCCCCCTGGAGAGGGAGACGAGGAGATGTGTCTGCGGGGGACGGAGCATCTACGTATTAGGTGGAGAGGCCTTAGCCCCGTGCGGCCGGGGGGAAAGGGCGGAGGAGGAGGGGGAGGTGGAGGTGGATTTTGCGTGCGAAGGTTGCAGCCCGTATGCGCAATGGCCGTCGCTTCCGCCACTGGCGGCTGATCCTAAGAACATCTACATAATACCCCGCAAGCCGCTGTAATGGCGTGTGGCGGGGGATTTTAGGTCACCACCTGTAAAAGGGAATACAACCGCATTCAAAATCAACACATCCATGCAAACCTACACTCATAGTGGCATATACAATCTTGCAAAAACCCTTTCAACTTACACGCATGTAAATACATATACTATCAACTAAAAAACAAATGTACCTTAGAATGTAGTTAAAATTTATCCAACAACATGCAAGCTGAATTTTGAAAATTAAGAAGGCGAAATTCCACTACCACGTGGACATGAAACATATAATGGTCTTCGCCCCCAAGGACACAGGTAGGGAATGTGACCCAACGCTGCTGGTAGATGGAGGGGCCCCCCACAGAGAGAGACGAGGGATGGAAGGGAAGCTTAACAACAGACAAAGCAGAACAAGAAATACTGCAACAAGCACTACATTCTTTAATGGCATTCTAATGCGGTCATGCGGGAAGGTTTTTGATAGCAAAAAACACGAGGTTACTGATAGGCACGCATTTGAGTAGAACTAAATATTCCCCAGACATTTCCTTATTCCCTATTCCCTGTGGGTGGCAAGTGGAATTTTTGCTATCTATAACCCTACATTTGCTATACAATATTGTTCGTGGGCAAGAGGAGTCCTGAATCCACTAGTTCTGGCATTATTTTCCGAATTTTATATACATGATCCAAGTGACCAATGCATGTTGAAGAGCGAATAATTTGCAAGACCTCGGCGCTGAAATATGCAGATCTGAATTTCATTAGCAAGCTTAACCAAGCATTGAATCGTCTTTCTACTAATGATTCCCACCCCAAATCCAGAACTACCCAGGGAGCCCCGGGTCGAATCCCGGCGGCTACGGATATTTTTCAGTGGTATCCCAATATCTACTTGAGGTGCTTTGTGGAGGGCACTTAGTACGCCGTTCATCGGATGGGACGTTAAATTGTGGACTCCTTGGCGCCTTTCGTTAGGATTAGGCTAATGCCAACGCTAGGTTTCTCTCTACCCTTCATTCTTTCCTGTTAATTACTAATGGTGCAAATGACCTAAGCTGTCGGTCGCCTCCCCAAAAAACTACTACTACCAAATTCAGAAGCATTTCAGAGACGCTTTTCATTTAATCGTAACAGTTTTTAACGAAGCGGGCTGCCCAGCGTTGAACCTTCTCAATTTCTGAGGCTTTTTCAGTCGCATCCCATTCACCAAATGCATATTCTAAATGAGGCCTTACCAGAGCGTGGAATTTCTCGACCTTGGCGTACCAAGGTTTAATAGATCGTTGCGTACACCAAGGGTGCTAAGATAGCCGAGTACTTTGCTTAAAATAGTATTTTAATTGGATGTTACCTAAGTGCACCCATATATACTCGTAAATGTAAGGTCATACCGGTCAATGATGCATTGCTACGAGGGTCATCCGGAAAGTAGTACCCGTTCGTGAAATAAAGACACAAAAGTAAATATTAACAAACATAAAAAATTTTATTTGAAAGAGGATACTTTAAACTACTTCTCAACATAATCTCCAAGCAAATTAAGGCATTTGTCATAACGTGTGACAAGTTTCTGTATTCCTGCTGCATAGTCCTTCGCCGCCAGCTCATTGAGATACGCGAGGGACCCATCTTGCACAAATTTTTGCATAATGCAGATGGTGTTTAACAATTTCATGAACAATTGTTCGAGAAACATTGGGAAAATGCTCACAGATGTCATCAATTGTGACGCGCCGATCGTTCCTCACGAATTCGTCAACTGAGCTCACCAGTTGGTCTGTAATGACAGACGGTCTCCCCGAACGCTCATCGTCGTGTGTGTTCCCCCTCCCCATGTTGAAGTTGCGACACCACCGCCGAACAGACGACTCGTCCATTACATTGTCTCCATACACCTCCTTTAATTGGCGATGAATATCACATGGGCGAACGTTTCTTGCATTGAGGAATTTAATCACTGCCCTCACTTCACAACTGGCGGCGTTCTCAATTTTTTTAAACATTGTAAACAATCACAGAAACAACACAGGCAATGCTAGCGTCACGCAACTTGGCTCAGAGAAGGCAGACAAGCCACTGAAGCTATCTGACCTCGTCCAGCGGCTACTCGCGTCGTCAGCACTTCATGCGGCACGAACGGGTACTACTTTCCGGATGACCCTCGTACATCTGCACTATTTACTTTTGCGGATAAGGATATTGATTCGGGACCACGTAATTTGAAACTTTTTCAAGTGGTAATACGCTCGGCCACCATCACCTTAAGTTCCCCTCGGAAACTGAGCAAAATGGTAGCATTATGCTGGATGTATCTTTTTTTTAATTTTCAATATCTGTGTGAGTGAAGTGTTCAGAGTGAACTTTGAAATAATGATACAAGAATTCTCCACACAACTATAATTTTGAACCACCGTTACAAAAATCCCTGTTAGAAGTTTCAAAGTAATATAAGCCTAACATTGGACAAGGCGTCGTGAAAAATTGTCAGTAGAAATAAAAAATTAGGGGTCGATTAATCCAAATCCGACCCTGGAGCACAATACAAGCATTGTATTTAGCAGCATCCGCAGACCATGGATGCTGTGACATCATGGAGACTACGCCGATCAATGTTTTTTAGGCTTAGGAAACCATTATTGCATGGGGTTCTCAGTATTCATGCCGTAGGAGAAGACATTTCAGAAGCGCTCACAAATAAAAACTAGTTTGAATATATTATCAAGATTATTTTCAAACCAGAGAAAGAAAAATGTGATATCCGTGATAAAAAGTACAGGGGAAAAGATGGATTCAAAGTTTGGTGAACCGATAACATTATTCGCGTTCCAAATATTTCTAAATATATGAACTATTTAGCTATCATTAACTAAGAAAGATTTGTAATCATTATAAGTATTAAGCTTGCAAATGTCCGCATATCAAACATTTCACGTCAGCAGCAAATGAAAGAGTGCCTAATAATAACAAAACATTGGGATGACAAGTAATATTTTCATTACAATAATATGACTGTAAGTAAAAGGAAATAAGGATTACGAGTGCTACTCATAGCGAGAGTTAATAATCGAAAATATCCCATGGCTATCTTCTTTGGAAACCGCTTCCCCTGAAAACATAATGGCTTTTAAACCCAAAGCAAACAGTTTATGAGCCAAATTTTTATTTTATATGCACAACTATTTAGTGCTAAGAGTTTTCAAAAATGATTTTCACTCTTTTGCATCCAAGAATTTATTTTTTCCCCATTTATGCCTTTCACAACCCCTCAGTACACGCCCAGGAGCTTGATGAAGGAATCCACATGAAAATACAAGTAACTACAACGGAGATGGAGTCACTTCTTGTCTTAAACCCAGACAAGGAAAGAAACCTTACTCTATACAGCCCTGACCAGTTGATTTTACGGTCATCCAATGACCATGGCTGGTGATATAACACCCCCCGCCAAACGCTCTTGTGAGGTATTATGCAGATGTAGATGAGATGTACATAGATCTAGATGAGATTTTTCCCGTGATGCACGGGAGGTATTAACCCTGATTGCGTCCTGTAGCCGGCGGTGGAATAAACGTTTCTTCATTTGAAGAACGCTAAGGTTGGGAGAGCGCGCCCTCCATCAATCGCAAAACAAGTTTCCCGAAGACTCCTCTGCTCTCCCCCTTGCCATGAAGCACGCCGAACTCATTACGGCTGGCTGCGACGGAAAGAGTGAGCCATGCGTGATGGAGCACGGCCATCCGCGGGAGTGAAGGCTAAAAGTCAAGGTTTGAAGACAGATTATGAACATTCAATGGGAGCAGCGAATCACCAAAGACCATGTAACTCCCCAAATTAATTCTAAGATTCTGTATAATAAGCAGACACGCCCTTCCTCTAATTTCATCATGAATTTTATTACATCACCCTTTTCCTTCCAATCGACGACGTCCCACGGTCCAATGTTATATTGGTAAAAAAATAAATTTCAAAATAAATGCAAAAATTTAATTTTACCAAATTATATTAAAACGTAACATATGTAAATGGTACGTGAATTAAAAAAAATACGTGAACTAGTCCCATTATATACGAAATTACCAGTTCCTGGCTCCTTTAATAACTATGTGTTTCGTGAGTGAGCACGTCAGTCGAGTGTTGGGACTTCAAAGAGAAGACAAGTTTGGTTGGAGTATCTATGTAAAATTTCAACCCCATCAAATACCCCCGGTAGAGCTATTCTCTACCTTAACAGAGGGGCCCATGTCTCAAAAGAGAAAACTTAATTGCTTGTATGGCTCTTGGGAGGAAATTCCAGGCGAACTTAAGAAAATTCGTGAAAATCTGTTATCTTGTAACGAGGTGAACAAGAAAAAATAGGGTAATATCATTTATTCCAGAGTATTTAATTTTCCAAAATGGGTCTATTTAATTACTAATCCCTTTCAATCAATTACTTATCCCCTTCCCTATCCGTGCATTTCCTGGGATGGCTCAATTTTCCTCCTCTCTGGTTCAACATCCTTCATCACGTCATTAACCTTCGACCTTTTAATTCTAGCATACGTAATTCAAGGCCTCTTGTTTCTATTTTTAACCCTCTCGCCCTTCTATCCTCCATATCCGTTCTTGAAAGCTTGAAATATTTTCTCTTAAGTTTTCTACCAAACAGGCCGGAAGTAATGCTTACTGCTTATAATAAATGCAACTACTTATGTAAACATTTCCCAGCAAACGTTTCTGGTGGACTCAGGAAGTAACCGTTCCTGTCTGCTTTTCTCAGCATAATCGCGATCTTAAAAACTTCATCTTGATTTGAAAGACAAGGATAAAGTCGCAAAAGTCATGGTGCATCATAAAAATGGGAGAAGAGACCTCCACTGAAAGCCGTAGAAATTGAGAGGATTTCCGTGAGTGTCAAAACCGCTCTCCGGCACATGCATACATTTCACGCTTCCTAAGTCACGGCAGGATGCGCTGCTGCGCCGGCCGGGAATAACTGTCGCCGAAAAAAATCCAGTGATTGGGAATTTAAACTCTCCATCCTGCAGACCAAAGCAACCGTTCTCCTTGTCTCGACAGTATTACCTCCATTCGTTCTGACCCCTTCGTATTTTGGTAAGGATATCGTGTAAATAGCATCTGAGATGTGAACTGTATAACCAGGAGGTTCAATATATAATTTTTGCACACACCATAAGGGATCAAAATAAGTAACCACAAACGACGGCGCGAAGGAGAAACGTTTTGTTTAAATCTAAGAAGCCTAATGCATGGTCATCGTTTTAATCTTACCCATATTTAGTTACTCTTTCTTTTAAGCTCGCCTCTAATACTCTCTCTCGTCATTCATATCTATGAAATTGTCATATCGCAATGCACATTCCGCGGATGATTCCGTTTAAAGTTACTCTCGCCTCATCTCCCGCAGTTTCTTGGAACGTTGAAGAAACATTAAATTTGGTTATAGCATGCCTTGCCATCTCCTGCCACACACCCTTACGATGGCTTGCATTGTATCATGTAGGTGATCGCAATGTAGTTGGCGAAGTGGCCTGTTGATGCAATGAGTTCAATGTAAAACATTTCAATAGCGATTCGATCATCAAAAGTGATTCCTTGACTATGGCCATTAATAAAGGGGCCCATTTTCTTATTCCCTTTGTTTCGCCAGAGGTTTCGCAGGAAGCTTCAGAAGACCTGAAATATCACATCGTCAGGGGTACTATCATAAACGCCACTCGGAATAGATCTCGAACTCTCCGGTCAGGAGACCAGAGCTGCAACCACAGAACTACCACGCCTCCACGTGAATTGGTCTAAATTCAGCAACATGAAAACAATAACAAGAACCAACCTACATGTGGCAAAATGAGAAACTCGTGCCCATTGCCATTTCTATGCTGAAATACGTGAGTGTGCAGTTCCGAATGGCAACTAGTGCGAAGCGAGGTCCGCCTTTTTGACTCTAAGACACTTCCAACTTCCGCCGGCGCGCGTCATTTCAAGTTCCACCCTCGACAAGAATCGAAGGAAAAAAGAGATCTGTGGAATATCCGCGATGACATGGTCACGACGGATCGAAGGCTTTTGGTAGGCCCTAGGTGAGCCTACTACCGACGGGGGAATGGGAGGAGGCGGCGGCAAGCACCCTGCGCGCGGCCAGCAAGGGGCGACCGAGGGGGGAGTCTCCTGGTGTTGGGGAGTAGGGGGAAGGGTCACCTGGGGAACCATCATTCAAGAAGCGAGGGGAAGAAGGGTGGAGGCGGGGAGGGAGGTGCGGTTCGCTATTCAGGAAATGGAGGAAGGGTGGAGAGAGAAACCAGGCGTCGGCATTAGCCTACTCTAATCGGAAGGCGCCAAGGGGTACGCGGTTCAACGTCTCATTTAACGGACGGTGTACTACTCACTTAAAGCGCTCTCCACAAAGTACCTCAAGTGGGGATAGGGATACCTCTGAAAAAGGTTTGCTGCCTCCAGGATTCGAACCCGAGCCCTCTGGGTTGGGAGCCAGTACGTTAGCCACCGCATCATCCCGAACCCCATGATATCTATACTTGAATATTTTCTGCCCCCGATTGACTTCTCTACTAAAATTAATACCGTTTATAGCTCCTTTTACATTTAAAAAATATTCAAGAGGTTCAGCGTTTTGCAGCTCCGCTGGACCATAATTTTTTGTAAAACGAAGATCTGCCAAAAAGGTTGAAAGCATGAGTGCTACGCACCTTGGCCAGCGTCAAAATGTTTTTGATACTTGAGTGATGGAAGAGCTAAGAAGGGCTTGAATCGACTATAGTAGGGGTTTCATTTTTTTCTGAAATATTTGCCCTTCAAACGAATTTTATTATTGCATATTTAATAAATTGTTCCAGATTTTTCAAAGATATTTCCATTTTCATAGCACTTTGAGTTGCACGGGAGAATACCAATGTTGTTAGATAGTGTGTGCACATCGTAGGGGATTTTCACGTGTACACCAAGTGCGGCAGTTTTCGAGATTTTTCGATGATTCTTTTTTTATCGTATAGGTGTATACATGTTTATATTTTTTAACTTTCGAATGGCGTTTCCTCACTACTCAATGTAGAGGAATCAGGCACGGAGGAGTACTGTGAAAAAACGTAAGAAACACGAGGGTCTCTCACTGCAATAGACCGTGAGTGAAATGGCCTCCCCTTCCTTGACATCCACCAAAATTCAAGAGGTTAATGTCATAAAAAACATAACATTTCCGGAGGAGAACTTCTATGTGGGCTTAGATAGCGTATATGAGGGACAAGATAGCAATAGCAGCAGCTGGGTTCGTGTCATGACAGCCACATATTGTTCCGTCGCGTAGAACGACCCTTGGGCTGTTGGTGCAGACCCGCCCATCAGAGGTCTTCCATCCGTGTCTCCTCCTCCCGTAACTGTTCCTCGCATTAAGCGGGTAGGGGGAGGGGTCGCTTGGATTTCTAGCACTAGAGGTCCCATTTTTGGCCCATTGTTTCCTAGTCTTACGCTCACTGGGTTAATGAGGTTATTTTGAAGCCAGTGGGGGCCGGGAGTCACCTTCCACTTCCCCGCGACAACACTCCTCGCCTTGGCTTGCCCGTGGGCCAAACACGCGAGAAGCGCCGGCGTTGGGAGCGGACGCACCACGAACAATGGCCTGAACGCGGTCGCGGCATCCTGGGTCATTTTCTTCGAGCGGTGGGCAACTGAGATACTTTGATACGTACAGTGCATCGGCAACCGTGAATCCGAATGGCATATCCGAAATGTCACACTGCTCGGGTTGACGCTGAATTTCTCTTTAGAGGCGTCAACCGGAGTCAAACTTGGGCCCTATGGTCAGTAGTCTAACGACCTATTTCTGGACTACCACAATCCCCCCATATTACACACAACAACAACAGAATTACATACGATGATTTAATAGTAGGGTTCTCCATTATACTGATCTCCCACGTCACTTACCATTTTAAACTGATTTGGATAAATTGAGCACACAAATGTAACGCAGTTATCTCTTAGGAACTTTGAAAAATTTACACGGCACAACAAAAAATGTGCCAAATATAACAAAATGGGTTTCACAAATAAATGTTATACATAGACTTGAATTTTCTGATTAAAAACATTATTATTTTGGCCAATTTTGCGGACGTCACCGACGGTTTTGATATTCAACCACCACTTTTGTTGCGTTTGATGATAACGTCGAAAGTGGTCGTTTCGATTCGACGCCGGCGGCAAGAAGCCGAGGACCCAAAGTCGGGACTGACTGGGGGATCATGCGTTTACCGCGTGAGGGGCAGCAACCATGCCCGTTTAGCGCGCATCATACGTTGTGAAAATTTAACATGCAGGAAGGCTTAGGTCATTCCTTTCATTTTCATCTCCGACTAATGAACGTATGATAGCAAAAAAATATTTCTCCGGCGGGTCAGCCTCGCAAAAAAGACTGATTCGCTAAAACCAGCTCGTCGTCGATCGAAGGCAGATTTCTTCACTCACCAGAGTTCTTCATTCGCATCTCTTGACTTTACTGTGAATGTTTGCAGCCCACTAGCTGCTGCTAACCCGTTGAATATAGTAACTGAAGGCTTATTCAATAGTTAACTTAATCAGGCCTTAATGGACGAGCGGCGGGCCTCCAAGATGCGTCACTTGACCAGAGCAGTAAGTGAAAAATAATCATTTCATCTAAAGAGGTACGATGACTTACCCAAATCGGAGTAAATTAATTTTCTGAATAGGGGAAGTTGAATTTCCTATGATTGACCCGGACGCATTCATTCAACTCTTCAAGTTTCGATGCGTTCCCAAACCACGGGGGGGTGGCTGGCTGAAAAGGTCGTGAATTGGGAGAGGGGGCGGAAGGATTCGGGAAGGAGGGCCATGCAGATTGAGGGAGGGGAGGGCAGATGAAGGGGAGACGATCCCCTACATTTTCCGGCGCCTTATTTCATATATTCAATGATTTTCATTTGGAGTGTGGGAAATCTTCGTTTGGCGATTTGTGTAGGCTCTGCTAGCATTATCACTAAAAATATCATGAAGGATCTTCGCACTTATATTTCCTAAATTGTTTTTACGACGATTTTTTTGGAATTCTCACTGTTTTAAAATGAATTTCCCAGATTAAAACCCCATGGCCAGAAGTCGAACGTTCAATTGCTGATCATATAACGCAAAAGTCATGACAACTTTCACCTTCTGCAAAAGGTGACATGAAAATGTGGGAACCTCGAAGGTCAGCCTCGGGCAGTCTGCGATCGGTGGCCACGTTGTCGTCGAAATTTCAGGGGTAGGAGAGGGTCACCGTTCTTTTAAAAGAGGAGGAAGAATCCAAGAGTTCCAGCCCCAGGGCTTAGAGAAGGGGCGACAGGTCTAGATCTCCTAGGATGTCATCATTCCGTGTCTAGCGCCCCTCTTAGTCGCCGCGGGGTGGTATACTATTTTCCCCGCCCTTTTATCTAATCACCCGCTCCTCCGCTACCAATTCTCCGTTACCCGGAAACGTTCGATGCACGCGTATCACGACACGCCAAACTGCTGTTTCACGCGAGCCGCGAATGGGAGCGAGGGGCGGGCGGGTAAGAAGGGGCCCGCGGGCCCGGGAATCCGCGAGGGCGATACGAGGCGTGGCGACGACCACCCGGCGGGGACCCTTGACTGTTCATTGTGATCGTGCTGTCAAGTAGAAATCCACATCGAGCGAAAAGAAATATCATATCTCTCTGGTCTGATGGGATTATCTTGACTAATTTTTAATTTCAAATTCTTGAGGTGAAACCCAAAAACTAAATAACAAAAGATATGAGTGCATGGAATAAGATCAGCATACGTCTCAACAAAATGATTGGGCAATCGAAAGATAGAACAAGTAGAGGAGTTTTGCCATTGTGTTGCAGGACGTGAACAGCAGCAATAGTAGGTACAATGAGGGCGTATGTTTCCTTTACAATGGATGTTTTAATGTCGCCTGATGGATCTCGTAAGGAGCAAAATGACCCTGGCCATCCGAGTGTTTTTAAAGCAAGGCTATAAATACATACTTACATACATTGGAACTGGCACTACCCTCGCCAGGTAGGTTAAACCATTAAATATTATTTCCAAGTCACGTTGTGCGATTGAATCAAAATCATGGAGATTTAATGAAACACTCATCACTTTTGAATTAATCCCAGAACAATTTTGGAAAAGTGGTCCATTTAGAGTCTAGTCTCCTATCGTGAATAATTTCCACGATCAAAAAAGAGCTCACGGGGTGGAGCCAAGCAATCATGGAAAGAATAGGAAACATGCCTTCTCGTGGAAGGGTATTGGAAAGGGGTTTGGGGCAGGGGAGTACATGCATACACGTACATAAGTGTCGAGGGATGCACCGGAAATGACCTTTTGGCCGAGAAATGGGGAATTATCGGGCCCGGGAGGGGGGAGGAAAGGTAAGAGAAGGGAGGTCTAGGCAGAACTAAAGAGAGACCGGCCCATCGAAAAAATGGTCTCCTCAGGAAACATTCGAGGGAAACTCGACTCGTTATAAAGCGTTGGTTATTTTCAAAAATATAGGTACTCGTTTTCGGAGATGTAAAATCAGCGCTGAAAAGTTTAATTAGCGAAAATAATGAAAAATTGAATGTGATATTTCCATCAATTGCGTATAACAATGCTCACTGCACAGCTTTCGTATTGAATTGGAGTATACTCCAAACAAATGTTTATTCTTATGTTTAAGTAAAAAAAAGTACATATGTACTTCCCTCTTTCGTATCCAACGATACTTTTACAAGGCCATTTTAAAAGTATTATTTAGCAAATTTTGCAATTATTTGAATGACTCAAATCTACACATTAAGACGTTTACCCTATTCCTACTGGCGAACTCGAGTTCACGGTAGGGCAAGCTTTCAAGTACGAAAGTTAAGCTGCGATAGCCCAAGCGTCAGATAAATATACACCATAAGAATAAAGAGTCATTGAATAATCAGCCACACTTCAATGCCGCTTCCCCAAAGCATCATCATCATCACCATCGTCATAGGCTATCAACCCGGGGATTGATTTGTAGCAGCTCTGCAGTCTACATCCTGTTTCAATCTGCCAATCTATTTATTCCTACACATAGTTCATTACGATGGCGTCTTCCATCACCTTGTTCTTAGTTCTTCCATCATCATCTTGGTTCTTTCTTTGGCCTACCTACGTATAGTTCTTCCCCACTAATTTTTCTTCCACCTTCTAATATTCTCTCTTCACCAATTCTTTAGAGTGCATATATCTTCATTTGCCTTCCTTTCTTTCATTCCATATTTCCTCCGCCTCCAACCTTCTTTCTTCTGATACTCCCATCGCCCATAACTCGCTGTTGTAAGAAACTACCTTCGTACATAAGATTCCATGTACCTTTATGTCTCGGCTAGTATTACTTGCCGTTTATATTTAATTATTTCCTCTGGTAAAAGGTCGTCTTCGCCATCCTTTTTTTACGTATACAGCTTCATCCATCGCTAGTGATCACGCTGCCTCGAAATTTGGCGAATTGTTCCTCCCGTACCAAAGCGTCATTCTTGAGTATTAGGAGTTTCTTTATGCACCAAAAAATCAGAATCTATATAGCAAATCGATTACTTTGTCAACCCCTGGGAGATCACCTTCAGAGTCTTAAATTATGTTTTCCGTGATGCTCATATTTCTTGGAAAATGTGTTGAATGAATGAAAATCACTGTTGTGTTTCTGGAAGCACCCATGGAAAAAGGATTGATTTCCATTTGGAAAAAAAATATTGCCTTTTCATGTTCTATTTTAACTTGCAATGGAAAACACCCTCAAGGAGATTTCATTCACAATTAGAGAAGCTTTCAGTACAACTTACTGTATATACTGGCTAGCATCATACTTGTAGGTATTCCCATTAGGACTCAATTCCGGAATCTGTGTCTCAAACGGTGGTGATCGCTCGGAGAGGTACAGGTTCACACACACACATACATATGGTTACAAAGTAAAACAATTTCGTACTTGCACAATGCTCCTGTTAACACTTTTTCACACGTCCTTTAACTGCCGAAAACTTTACACAGGGTGAAAAATGATTTTTGAGAAATTAATGAGCTTTGCTCTTGTTTTTCCGTTCCATAATTCAGTAGCCGAAAGTCTCATTAAAACTGACATTTCCATAAGCTTAACATTTAGATTCAAATCTGGATAATAAAACTTATCCTCGAGAAATCTTGGCGTTAATATTGATTTCCGTAGTAGTTGGCATTCAATGGCCGCATTCATGCCAATTAAACGCGCTTTCTGTGTGTCGTCTGTCAACGATTTTCAGAAGCGAGCGAGGGACGCAGCCATAGCGGCGACCTCGCACACAAAGGACGCCGTATCTCCCACCATTGTTCCCCTCCCTCCTCGCCTCTATTTTGTTTGGCCACTTGTTTGTCTTCTTTCGGCCCGGAAGTTGCCGGAAACTGGCGCGAAGAGACTCGGCGATGTAACCGACGCACACTCTCATTGCCTTTCGGAGGTCAGCCGTGCCATTTCTCATTCGGCGACTTTTGTTTCACTTCGTTATTGCTGCGAGGTACGGAGACTTCCACGGGCAAAGGCCAAGGCGAAACAATTCGCACAGAAATGAATCCATTATGGTGATGTATATTTTTAAGATTTCAATAAAATTAGAGAGATTAAATGTAAAACATTTAAGATGTCATTGTTTTCCAAAAACGATAAGGGATCAGAATAATATGGTCCGACCGCGGTAAGGGTAAAAATATTCGGTTCAAATTTAGTCGGGTGTGCATTCCCCCCCTGATACACACCCTTACGGTGACTTGAAGGGCAATAAAAAATATAAATACAAAATAATTTCCAAATTAATTGGCGCGAGATTCACTCGATGTGCATACACGAACAAAATCATTGATCTTTTAACGCACGAACGAGGAAGGTTTATAAGAAAATTCTGCGTGAATTCCATTTAACTTCGTAATTATTTCATGATCAGAGAGGAAAATTCCTTAAGATACATAGTTCCAGTATGCTTTTCGTTGCTATCATTTTTTCGAGAATTGTATGCATTGCCAGAACTTTCATGAGCTATCATAGACTGATACCCAATTTTTCTTCGTTGACTGCGGTTATTTAAACTTCTGCTCGCATGAGAGAAACTGTTATTTTACCGCCAGTTGCAATACAAATACTTTTTTAACGTGAGGTAGAACATTTTAATTTTAAATCTATTAAACTCAAAGAAAAATATTATGAAAATACGGCACTAGTTCAGTATAGTATTCAGCGTAGTTCAGTTTGAGATGTGAACTCTCTCTAGATGTTTTACTAGTCACCAAATATCCTCAATATGACTAGCGTTTTCTCCCTCCAACATCTGCGAGGCCCGAAACCCTAGGGAAGACTGGCATAGACCTCACTCTCACTCTCTCATTATAGAAAAAAGCATGATGCGGCCATAAAAACCCACGGAGCACATTTCATATTATTTCTTGTACAGGTGGTCTATTATAAACATTGAGTACTTTACATTTGCGCAGGTTTAGCAAGCAAACTTCTTATAATCCGATATAGCTTCGAGGATGATGAAGACGATAGTATAGAATTCAAAAATATGTATGGCATAATTAAAAAACATTTTAAGTAAGATATTGAGTATACGCGTTCAAAGCTGGGATTGAAATGTTTAGGTATGCGAAGACTAAGAGCTAGATTATACGTGCATATTGCAAAGATGACAATCGTGTGGGTTTTCATCCGACATAGGAAATATAAGTCAGCCCCCCAAACTCCCAGGTAGGACAGGAAATCGTCGGAAAATATGAGAGAGGTGCACTGCCGAACGGATAGATCAAAACATTCGCTTTTCCCGCGCACTATTCGCGACGACTTCAGGGGGAAACTCCAAGACGAAAATGGGATGGTACTGAAGTAATCAGTTGGGAGCATAACACAAGTTACATTCCCCCTCCTCAACTCACTTCACTGCTGGCGTCCTAACAACCCTCCCCCTGCCATACGCCCTTTGGTCGGGTGGTGGGGTATCGTGCAAATTAAGTTGTAGTACTAATGCCACTGTTAATTGGCAGTTCTGCATGAACAGAATGTTATACGGTAATTGGTGACTTGGTTGGATGGGAGCCCGCCCCTTTTTAACATGTTTCCGTATTTGTCTGCTTAGTGTTGTCATTGATATATGTAGTACTTATTGTATAATTTACATATTGTGCACTATGGATGTTGAATGAATGTTTTGTCCGATCAGCCCCTTTTCACAAGCCATTTTCGGTGGAACACGAGGTGCTAAGTCATCGTGGAAGTAGTCGAGTAGAAGTAGGAAGGCTGGTGACCTAACACCTGCCACACGTCCTTGCGATGGCTTGCTGGGTGGTGTATAAATAGATAAAAACAAAGATTATGCGATTTGCCGGAAAGATAAAGGCTAAGCTAAACATTAAAATAGGAGGGCAAAAACTAGAGCAGGTAGAACAGCTTACGTATCTCGGTAGTGTATTGGACCAACACGGTCAAAGTAGAAGGGACGTAAGGAGAAGAATTGCGCTAGGCAAAGAGGCTTTCACAAGGAGGAGGGGGTTGATGACAGGGACGTTGAGTAAGGATGTTAAGAAAAGACTCGTAAAAACTTTGTTATGGAACGTAGTTACGTACAGCTCGGAAACATGGTCTCTGAAGCAGGATGATAGACGTACACTGGAGGCTTTTGAAATGTGGGTGTGGAGTAGGATAGAGAAAGTGAAGTGAACAGAAAGAAAAACAAATGAGGAAGTGTGGTAGGTATGGTGAGCGAGGAGAGGGGTTTTTTGGGAGAAATCCTATGGAGGCAAGCGAAATGGATGACGGGCCTATTGATCGGCAGTGGGATGTTGAAGACTGTAATAGAGGGGACAATGTTGGGCAAACGAGGAAGGATAGGAATAGGAGAGGGATGTTGGGTGGAATGATCGGAGGAAGGAAGTTCACAGAAATGAAGAGGGATTGTTTTAGAGTAGGATGCTGGGTTGTCTTTTGCTAGGAGTCCCAATATATTTATTTGGTAATTGTGTCCATCAAAACCTTAACGGATAACCTAACTTTATATTAAAATATATATATATATATATATATTTATTTATATGTATATATATTTATTTATTTATATGTTTATATATATACATATATGTATACGTATACATATATGTATAATTAAAGATAGACAGATCGATAGATACATGTAAATATATGCTTTTGCGAATGATTTACATGTATTACTGTAATACGTATATACGCATGGGGGCCCCCCTACCCTGATGTGTGAATTTCACACGCCGTTTAGGGCTTAGTACTGGGTGATCTCTACCATCACCTACTAAACCGACCTTCGGGTTGATTACTGTGTTTTTATACGCATGGGACATGAGAGGGGGGGTGGCTAGGGCTGTGGGTTGGGGTGAGGAAGTGTAGGATGTTGAAGGTGTGTGGGGAGAGGTTAATCGGGTGAGGGAAGGGGAAGAGGCAGTGGTGCCTTGGCTATGGCATGGGATATTCACTGCGATAAATCCGCAAATTAAATTAGCGCATGCGTGGGTGGGTGGGTGGCATTGGAGTGTGGTTAAGGACAGCAGAATAAATTTCCGATTCGAGTACATTTTGGGGTTGTCGGCCGAGTGAACTCTGCCGGACATCGCGATTTTCAAGGAAATACACGTCGGGGGAAAAGACGACCTTTTGGAATCGAGGAAACGTGTCCGGGGAGGAAATCAATTCGATGGTGCTAATGAGTTGAAGTGCTGTGGTGACAGTAGGACTCAGAGAGATACCCCAGTGGGCAAAAAAGTCTTCGCCATCCATCCAATTCTGCCATTTTTCATGCTCATCGATTTATACTGAATCTAAGATAAATCAGCTCTGTCAGATCTAACCAAGATAAATCATATGCTATTCTCTTTTTAAGAAAAGAGGCTAACCGCTGGTTTTAACTGATTAGACCCCATGATATTCTATTTTTAAAAAAGAGGGTAAAATGAGCTCCCTGATACCATTTCAATTAGGTATATTTTATATCATTTAGTATAGAATTTTATTGTCTGGTACGAATTAACTGAAACATTTTTGCGGTATGACAGCGCGTGAGATCTCTGCGCACCTGGATCCGATTAAACACAAATCAAACTCGAAGTGAAACCATATGCTTAAAAATCACAGCAATTACTTAGGGGACAATGTAAGGATAATTTGACATCCTATAATTTAGACCTTGGAATACAGCGAGTATTCTGCCACATTGTTTCAGTTTCCTCAATTTCTTATGAATAAAACAAATAAAAGAAGACTATGGGTGGTCTTCAATACATGATGTTGGAGGCGAGTGGTGAATGATAGAGATAAAATGAGAGACAAGGTATTATAAAGAATAGAGAAGGCCATTCACTGCAATTGGCAGTGAACAAGAACAATAATAGCCTGGATACTCCTCGAAAAACAATGGATTCAGGAGGAGTATGGAGGTGGATAATTGGAAGGCCAGAAGAACTACAGCTGGTCGAAGACGACGCTCCACAACAAATTCACATGGGCTTAGAGAAGGGTTTAGGGGGCACGCTCAAGAAGATTAATATCAGATATTGGTAATATTGGAGAACTGCAGTAAATGATCTTCAGATTGTATATTGTATATGAACTTCAGATTTCAAAATGAATTATGCAGGCTAGATGTGAGAAATCGTCTTTAGATGAATCTGAAGTGTATTTAGATAGTTTAGTAGCCAACGATCCACTGCTAGGTTGTCTGGTAGGGGGTGAATACACACTGAACTAATTTTTAACCGTATATTTTCAACCCTACCGCGGTCGGACTATGTTATTCTGATCCCTTATCTTTCGTAGAAAAAAATGACATCTTAAATCTTTCTGTTCTGCTCTTATTCTCTCTAATTTTATTGGCATGAACTCTCCTACCGTAGTACGATGGGGGTAATAATACATTTTCAGCATCATTGCTAAAGAGACATCCTTCCAATTTATACAATTAATTTAACCTTCACTCCGTGAGTTATTCCCAGCCGAACTGCTCTAATATTTTTGGTACGCTACTAAGTTTATCATGACAGCCTTTTACAAATCTATCTCCTCTACGCTGCACGAGATTCAATTCGGCAATTAATCCAACTTCGTGATGATCCCATATACTTGTAGAATATTCTAAATGGGGCAAAACTAACAACAGATAGCATTTCTTTTTTTAACCTCTCCATCACGTATACCGAGTACTCTTTTAATAAATCCTAATTTTTCGTTAGCTTGTCCACATATTCCCTGCAAGTGTTTCACTCAGGAAAGATCGTGAGTGAGGGTAACGCCTAGTTATTTAATTGAGTCTATCGATCCAAATTCCTGAGGATTATTTTTATTATTATTTACAAAGTACCCTACAAGCTACCACTAGGGTGTGTGGCAGGGGGTGACTGAACACCAGAATAGACTCGACCCAAAACATCATACCTCCTAGAGCGGTCGGACAACGTTATTTTGATCCCTTATCATTTGTGGTAAAAATAATATCTTAATTCTATCTTTTCTACACTTAATCCCTCTAATATTATTGACATGATCTCTTCTACCGTAGTACGAGGGTTAATAATGTATTTTTCTAAGTAGTCATAATATTCATAGTAAATATCAACATATTTAAGACGGTCAGCGAATTTGGGATTAGTCCAACTAAAAAAAGGTGAAGCAGCACATGCGCTGTAAGCATTTACCATAAAATGTATACATACCTATTTTGAAATATTATTTAAGGCTTAAATTAATTACCGCAATTCGATACTGGGTATATACACCAGCCTTCAATAAATGAAATCCAAAGTTCATCCTTCTATTCGATCAAGGAACATTTCCAAAGTTATATGCAGAAACATATGGGTCAAATAAATAATCCAATTGATCGCTGCTTGCTCCAGGTCTCGTATGTATTTCAAATAATAATCGACCATTGAAAATTGCTTTCTGCCGAGAAAATACATGGTTAAAATATTTGTGTCCGAAAAATAAATGAAAACGACGCATTGCGTGTGCTCGTAAACCCATATACCACGTAGCATATTCTAAATCAGGCCTAACTAGCGAAAGACAACATATCTCCTTGACCTTCCCATCACATTTACTCAAAATTCTTCTGATAAAGCTTAATTTTTTGTTAGCTTGTCAACATATGTGTATGTGTTTCACCCAGGAGAGGTCGTGAGTGAGGGTAGCGCCTAATGATTTGTTTGAGTCTACACTTTCTATTTCGGTGTACCCGATGCATTAGGCGCTCGGGAGGGAATTGCTCTTTTTCCAAAAAATCATAACTGCGAAATTTTTTAAGTTTGATTCTAATATCCAATTGCCGCACCACCATTAGCTTATCTGCTAAAGCTGCTTTGTCCTCAGGATTATGGATATATCTGTACACCACTGCATCTTCGGCAAAAAACGTATCTTACTAATGACTACGGAGTTAATATTGTTAACGTAAGGAAGCATTTAAACTACCTTTCTTACGAAACCATTCACAAAGTCTTTAATCCAACTCAGGATATTTTTATTTATACCATATGTTTCTAGCTTTGTGAGTAATTTGCTATTTGAATGGTTTAACCATTCGTACGAATTGCATTCCGTCCCCCGCTCTTCAGTACCCTCAAACTGGACGCACATAGACGAGCAGTCAGTGGGACGAGCCGAAATCATCAAGACATTCCGGGGTGGTGTTCGTCGATGGCTGCAAAGTTCAGGACGGCCACGGGATGCGTTCGCGAGGCGTGCAGCGACGGTCGTGGGCACCGCGACGCCCGAGGGAGTAAAGGCCACGGGCGGCTGATTGCTGTGCATAAGCAGGAGTCAGGAGGGGGGAAGAGGGGAGGTGGTCCACTTCCGGCTACCGCCGCCGCTCGTGTGCATCGAATCGAAACGCGAGTGTCGCTGCGTTTGGGTACGAAAGCAAGCACGTGTTGTTTACGATGTCACGCGATTCACAATGTGTGGTCAGTTGCATCACCGCTGACTGGAACGGAATAGAGATGTGCTATTCGGAGAAAAGTATCGATCCAAACCGTATTGACTGAATCGATTCACTCGACAAATATTATCGTACTAAAATCGAATAGATTCTGATCAATTCGATTTTTCTGACACAAGGATCTGAATCTATGCATTCCAGTCGAATTATCGGCTTTATACTGAAATCCATTGCTTGAATAAGTCGAGATATGGGAAATTCCCTGACGGAGAAAAATCGATGATTTTTTCGTCTTAAAATTTCAGATAGAAAAAATGGCTTCAGGTTCGAAAATCTAACCTTATTGAAGGTAAATATCATAGAGTGAAATGGAATCCGGGAGAGAATTGAAGGGAAAATTGAGATATAAAGATCAAAATGGAATAGTAATTTACCATTTCAAAAATTAGGAATCCTAATGAAGGAATCGTTTTTCTTACACCGAGTTTTGATAATATTCCCTCTCCAGTTTCCCGTGAATCATCTGGTGTCTCGGAAAAACATAGTTGACATCTTAATCAGTCCCAAAGCTGTGGTATTTTGTCATCTTTTCCATTATAGTTATCATTGGGATAATTTCCGGAGGATACACTCTCACCGACTCTTGACCTCAGACCCCCGCTTGATCTCAGACCACCTCTGCGGTGATTGCAGTTAGCATTCCCAGCTATTAATCGAAGAGAAATCCGGTTCGATTCCCGTCTGATGATTCCCACGACTCTCGCGTGCCATTCGGCGATGTTGCCCCCAGAGATTGACCGCCTTGCAATGTGGAGCACGCAGGGTTAAGAATGGGCCACGATGGGCGCCCCTGAACTTCACCGACAAACGTCAACCGATTTCTCCCGCCCAGAGGTAGGTTTCACGGGTTAGGCAGAAAGAGAGCATTTAAGCATTTTATTTTCATGCGAATTACTTATACCCTTGAGCATAATTTCTTACCATTAAAATTTATTTTGTATTTCGAAAGATATTGAAAATATGACACAATTTCCAGATAAAAAAATAAAAGAAAACAAATTTTGAAAAATTCAACAAAAAAAAATGTTCTAATATACACTGTACGTAATTTCTTCATCCCAAATTATAACTTTAACTCCAAACTATAAATGGTGCAAGCCCGCAGGATTTTGAAAAATACTTCGAGTAAGGAAAGGAAAAAACTGAAGCATAAAATTCATTACTAGCAATTTAATATGAAATATAAGGTAAAAGAGGAAATATATTAATATAATATTTTTGAAATGTGCTATCTATACGTATCCAAGATACCAATAAATCTCCATTTGAGAATTTCATAGACTTAATACTTAAATGCTTCCAATAATACTGTGGCCCTTTATTTAATGTCAGTGCGTAATGCGTAAATCTGCTACCATAATGATCTGTTCATAATGATTGCTCAGGGTGGATCTCATCTCATTACTTCAGTCCAACAAGATGGGAGTACACGCTCACAAGGCATTCAACGGCTGTTGCTCAGGTGCCTGAGGGTGGGCCCTGAATTGCATTCCCATAAACACTATTACTCGAAATAATTCACGCAGGCCTTTTGTCCATTTGTTTAAATTAAGATTGCAGCCAATATTTTTAATTGAATCCTACGTAAACCAAATGATGATGATATAGAATCTTCGTCGAAGTGAACCTTTTGTTCAACCCATTGCAAATTATTCAATGTGGCTAACTTTTCAGCCAGAAACTTTGTACAACTCTATAGATTAATGGAAATCTTAAAAATTATAAAAATCATTGCACACCACGGATAGCAAGTCATTCCCTCCAGTAATTCCAATATTCCCTGAGGAAGGTTGGACAAATAATTCTTATAATTCATGAACTTTCCATATTTTTTTCTTTTTATATAATTGACCATATTTACTAGTCGTAATGAAAATAGTCTGTGGAAACGAAGATCTCTATTCAGCGCTCTAGAAGACCGGTGATTCGCACCAAAATTTACCCAGTATGTCAGAGTCCTCCTTATTCCCTTAGCGTGCACAAGTCCTCTTTCCGCACCTATACTCTAAACATCGCGTGGATCGCGATGTTTAGAGTAAAACGTCTGCTTCTATCAGCCACCTTGTCTTACAAGTTAGGAAAATTAATAAAAAAATGGACTCCAGGTTTTGGATGCTCCAGAAATTTTCGCAGAAAGAACAAACGTGAATTGAAGCCCTAAAATCTTTGTTCAATGCACCCATTTAGTCATCAGTTCAGGAACTAATTTATTTCTTTGACTTATACCGCTTGGTAGATGGAAGAAATAATAATCTGATAATGGCTAATAATCTGATATCCTTCTCTTCCATGCCAATCCACATCATTCACAAGATATTTTTACTAAATGGACCTCTCATCTGAATAAGACTCTTCATGGGAAATCGTGCGCACGATATTTCATCGCGCTCTCTTCCGCTCGAGAGATTTCAACTCGCACTGGGATTTCGTTCCTCTAACAATCTAGGTGATCGGAACGGTGCGGTGGCTAGCGTACGGGCTTCCCACCGCGAGGGTCCGGGTGTAAATCCTGGAGACAGCAAATATTTTTCAGTGGCATCCCGATCCCTACTTGAGTTGCTTTGTGGAGAGCACTTTGAGTGAGTACGACGTCCGTCGGATGGGACGTTAAACTGCGGAACCTTGGTACCTTTCGACAAGAGCAGGCTAATGCCGACGCCGGGTTTCTCTCCACCCTTCCTTTCCCATCCATCCCTAATGGCGCAAATGACTTTAGCTATCGGTCGCCTCTCATAAAAACTACTACTACTCTAAAAATCTATAACCCGGAACATCATGTGGGGTAATGCCCATTCGCTTCTTTGTCTTTCGTCACGATGCCGAGTCTTCAGAGCTCTACCCCTTTTGCTTTCTCGCTTCCTCTTCGTCTCGACTGCCGGCGACGGCAATGCACTTCGGCCAAAGTTCCCGACTTCATTTCTGTGAAGCGGTGACCGTCTGAGAAGTGAGGCACATGGCAAAGAGGGAAATGGAATCTACTTCTGAACGAGGGAGTAGAAAATACATTCAGTCGGTTGGTTACAGTCATGTACACAACCCTATACTGGGATCCCGAATTGTGGCGTAATAAGCCAGAGACTTTCTTTTGCGGGAACTCGATTTTGATGGCTACAATTTGATAGTTTTAGAAATTGTAGTGAAGGTATTTTAAATGAAGAAAATGCGTAGTTCCAGGTTTGACTAGGTGGAATTCTCTGGCATAGAAAGAAGAAAGAATTTCAGTATTGCAAATTCCACATTTCACTCATGGTGACCATCGTTTCGCAAGAGTGCCGCATCGTCTTTTCTTTATTTTTCAGTACCTTCAGAGCCATCGCTATGGTGTGTGGAACGGGATGAATTCACACCAAACTAATTTCGGCCTGAATATTTTTCCCTCTACTGCTGTCAGAAAATCCTATTCTGATCCCATATCGTTCCTGGAAAAAAATGACATGTTAAATCAATCTGTTCGACACTTAATCTCTCTAATTTTATTTGACATGAGTTCACCTAGCGTAGTAAAATGGGAGTAATAATACATTTTTAACATCATTGCTGAAGAGACATCCTTCCAATCCATACAAAAGATTTAATATGTGATATAAGATTTAATTACCTTCGCTTTGTGAGTGATTCCCAGCCTAGTTGCTCTAATATTTTGGATACAATCGTCAGGTGAACGCGCAGCCGTTTGCGCTCCCCACAAAACTCTCCATCATCTTTCCCGCACATCCGCAAGTACGCAAGCATACGTAGTTCTCACGTGATATACGTTTTCACTTGATGATTTTCTGGTGTAGCGAAACTTCTGTTTTATGGAAAGTAACGCGGAACTTACTGTTCTTTATTTTTTCACTTGCCTTCGTGGCTCAAGGCTGGGAAAACTGATTAGACTATCTGTGAAGCACCATATTGTTTTTCTCATTTAACTACGAAATAATCGAATTATTACCATGGGGCATGAATAACTACACAAATATATATATATATATTTGTATAGTAGTTCATAAAGTAGTAAATATTCTTTTTTTCCATTGTCAGAACACAAGGAAAAAAGTTATGAAATATCATCCATATGGGGATATTTAGTGTTCTTTGTCCCTTATGCATGTGGCCTCATAGGAAGCCCATTGTCTGCACGAGCTCATTCTCAATTAGCTGAATTCCGAATGCCATTCCATCCTGGGAGAAAAGAAATTTCTAAAACCCATGAATGCATATATTTAAGAATAAACTCCAGGAAATGATTTCGGATCTATTCCTTCATTTTGCCTGGCTGAGGGAAAAAAACTTTCAATAGGCATAAGAAACTCAACATGCTGCTATCAATCAGTAATACTCCTTACTTATTAATCTAGAAAGAAAAGCCTCATTAAATCCCAATATGCTGGCCACATGCAATATTTCTTTACTGGCTTACTTAAGCTATGCGGCCGAAATCAATATCTGCACTAAATTCTGTGCGGGCAGATTCAACCGCGGGTGTTCGTCGCAGCCTATCGTCCCCCGTACGTATCGGCGCCCTGATC
Organism: Hetaerina americana; assembly: GCF_022747635.1. NCBI lineage: Eukaryota > Metazoa > Arthropoda > Insecta > Odonata > Calopterygidae > Hetaerina > Hetaerina americana. The sequence goes on from NW_027286070.1 coordinate 5,379,140, forward strand.
CCAACCCTTCCCGACCCCCCGAGTCTGCACTGCACCGTAACGGCTGTCTGCTGGCCGGTCACCCCCACCGGGCGTGACGCCAAGGCAGAAGGGGGCGAGGCACCGGGGGAGGGGGGTGGAGGAACGGAAGAACAACAGTTGAATATTTCGCGTGTGGGCTGTGGGTCGCCGACCCCTTGGGAAGGGGAGGGCCCACACGCATGCCTCCGCCCCACCAGGGGATGCCATTCTGGACGACGATACTCAAGTTCATGTCGCGATTGAACTTGACATTCGGGGACCGGAGAAAAGGAGACTGGTCATCCAGTGTCGTTTCGGATGCGAACCTATTACTGCCAGATCGCATGACACAATAAGCAAATACGTCGCAAATGCAGCATTCAAATGATGAATCAGAGTTTCATTTGTCCGTCTCCTTCGGTGAACCAGTTCTTATTTGGAATTGGAGTGGAATGAAATCGCGTGGAATGTGGGAGTGCGAGTCTAATTGGGCGCCACGCTGAGTCTCCCAACAGTGTGGCAGCGAAAGGGTTCCAGATATCAACAAAGTGCTTTCGAATCACCCGTTGCGCGGAAGGAGGAACCCGGTCTCACCCATTCACCGGCTCTCCCTGCATCACCGCTCGTTTTCGACAGTGAACACTTACGCATACAGCTGAACCCAATTACCGTGTCCCCATTATAATTGTGATGTAATATTCGAATGCTTATGGCTCAAAACTATATCACAATGTTTTCCTCATGGGCATGTAGGCGCTCTCTTTCTAAAACTTGAGGATAGGCAGAATCTGCATATACTCTCACTTCTCTCCCATAACAAAAATAATTACCTATCTAAGTAATTATCTGATAAACTGGTCCTCATTAACAGTATGCACCAGGGGAAATAATATCTACTCAATACCTCGACAGGACACAGTAACTTTTAAGCAAATCTTTGTTTGTAACATCTTGTAGACTCTGGAACATTTTGCCTAAGGACATTAAAAAATGTCAGTAAATCACTTCATTCAAAAACAGATTCACTAAAATGATTCTACACGACGGAAATACTTCTCTTTAAATCTACGCTTATGCGTTATCTCAATTCCTCTTTACCTGCACTATTTCTGACCATCAACTTCACCTTGTATTAAAAAAACGTATACTATTTCATTTTACTTTATTATGCATGTCTATGTATTCATGTGTATTTATTGTACTCTACTCCATTGTACGAGGGTCATCCGGAAAGTAGTACCCGTTCGTGAAATAAAGACACAAAAGTAAATATTAACAAACATAAAAAATTTTATTTGAAAGAGGATACTTTAAACTACTTCTCAACATAATCTCCAAGCAAATTAAGGCATTTGTCATAACGTGTGACAAGTTTCTGTATTCCTGCTGCATAGTCCTTCGCCGCCAGCTCATTGAGATACGCGAGGGACCCATCTTGCACAAATTTTTGCGTAATGCAGATGGTGTTTAACAATTTCATGAACAATTGTTCGAGAAACATTGGGAAAATGCTCACAGATGTCATCAATTGTGACGCGCCGATCGTTCCTCACGAATTCGTCAACTGAGCTCACCAGTTGGTCTGTAATGACAGACGGTCTCCCCGAACGCTCATCGTCGTGTGTGTTCCCCCTCCCCATGTTGAAGTTGCGACACCACCGCCGAACAGACGACTCGTCCATTACATTGTCTCCATACACCTCCTTTAATTGGCGATGAATATCACATGGGCGAACGTTTCTTGCATTGAGGAATTTAATCACTGCCCTCACTTCACAACTGGCGGCGTTCTCAATTTTTTTAAACATTGTAAACAATCACAGAAACAACACAGGCAATGCTAGCGTCACGCAACTTGGCTCAGAGAAGGCAGACAAGCCACTGAAGCTATCTGACCTCGTCCAGCGGCTACTCGCGTCGTCAGCACTTCATGCGGCACGAACGGGTACTACTTTCCGGATGACCCTCGTATATCGTATTGCATAAGTATTACCATATTTTTTGTACTGTACCTCACACTGTTATATATGTATTTATTGTACTTTATTTATTTATTATTATTTTTACTATCTTGCAGGGTTTTCGCAAGTTTTTCACACATCCCCTTCTTTGTGGGTGTTTTCCTGCGTGAGTTTTTACTAGGGACTTCATGTCTGAACTCCATTGGTTTTTTTCCACGAAAGTGCATATTTTGCTTATTTCTTTTAATATAAATATAACTTTACTATTCTTTTCTTATGTCGGTTTATATTTCCTCTTATTATTATTATTGTGTACTTGACAAAGGGTTACATAGAAGAAGGGACCTTAAGGTCTCAATTTCACCCGAATAAAGACTTTTATCTATCTATCTAACTATCTACCCTTGTCCCGCGCAGGGAGGTCACTGGAGGCCGGTGGAGTACAGCAGGTGGTGGTCTTCCCGCATCTGAGCTGGCGGGTCGGGGGTGCGGCGTCGTTGGAGGTGAAGGCCTTCGGGAGGAAGTTCCGCCTGCGGCTGAGGCGCGTACCGGTTGACGCGGGGGTTGACGATGGGGGCAGGGCCCTATACAGGGGCACGGGTAGGGGCTCCATGGCCTCCCTCGAGATCTGCGGGCACGCTCTGGTGAGTGACCACACGGCGCGAGTGCTCTCTCGGCTTGCACGCAGCGATCTGTTCCCTTCCGTGGACGGCCGCACTGCCGCAAATAAATTGGTCGAAATGTTTCGTCAAATGCAAAGAAACGGTGCAAAATTCCACGGCAGCAACGAGAATCTCCATGTACGATATAAATCATTGTCCTTTACCGGAATCCGAATCCAAGTCCCCCGATTTCCGAGGATGGATAATGTGTTTAAAAATTGGCTGTAACCTCGTCAAACGGGGTGCTGTGCGCACGTTTGCGATTATTTCGCAAGAGACATTGTATGTAAGTGCGGTAATTAGTCGATATATCTTGCTACTTTAAAGGCCTTAGACATTCGCAGTGTAATCTTTCGGGTCTAATGAATCGTTTTGTTCGGAGATTAGATTAGGTAAACGGTGAGGAAAATGACACCCGAGTGAGGAGTGGTGTGGGGTAGGCGGGGAAATCCGAAGAAGGGTAAAGTGACGCGGGTCCGTCGCCTCCACCACAGGGAGGGGAATATGTGGCAGCTCCGGAGGCGGACAGTAAAGTTAGATATTAAAAAAAAGAGAGCAAACCAGAGTAGGAAGATTAGTTCGTTCATTTGGGTAGTACGTATAAGTCCACATATTTTAGATGAAAAAATGGAATAGTATTTTGAACATTCGGAAAAGAATTATGCTACGTATTTGATCAATTTTAATTTGTCAAATAATTGAAAATTGGAAATCCAGATTACTGGGTACTGATTTCATTACGAGGGATGGAATAGAAGTACAGCGGTACATAGTCCCTGAATCCCTCGAAGGCCTGTCCTAACCAGACAGGTCACTGCGGATGTGGAGCACTAAATGATGCACACCTCTTGCCATTGGATGCTCTCCGCGCAGGTGGTCGGCCCATGAGCACATGGGCGAAACACTCGTGCGTTCTAATCTCCTGAGTGCCCAGAGTGCGGCGCAATCCCCCCCACCTCCTGGCGCACCCCTCTGGAGGAGTCAAGGCTACACGAATTCATTTCGCCCGCCCCCTCCCTCTCATTACAATGCCCCGGGGGCTCGGAATGATTACAATGATGTTTCGGGGCGATAAGGCACAATGAGTGAATAGTAATCTTAATCGATCAAGGGGGGGAGGGTTGGATAAGGGCGGAAGTGACCGCAGGTGGAGGGAGGGATCGCTGAGGACATCTGCCGACGGTGATTGAATGAATCCCCCGCGCGACCTCCGTCACTCGCGGACCAAGGGTCAAATTAAACTTATACAATTAAATATATACTCGTGAATCTCCGGCGTAAATTGGTGCTAGTGATCATACTGAAAATACCTGTGTTGCCTCTCTACACTGACAGTATTACTGCCGTGCCGTATCTCGGAAGCTAAGCTCATTTAAGAGGTTGAAGGAGTTGAAAGACCGAAGAGGTCATGACCGTGATGAGGGAGGCACCACGGTCACCGATTACCGAAAGGTGACCGTGGTGTCTCCCTCGTCACGGTCACTATTAGTTGGTAAATACTATTTCGGAAATATAACGCGTCCTTCACTACTACGGCGGAGACATTTATCCATGTTGCCGCAACACAACAATGTAGCAATGGGTAAGTTACATTGTCGAATTTTTATTAGACGCTATCTTCAATATTAAGTTTATTCATTGATACCATGTTATACAGACTATACCTTGATATGAAGAATATGGAAAATAGCTATGATGTTAAGTTTTCGCTCGTATTAATAAAATATTTCCATAATATTTCAAAGCTTTCATTCGTTGTTTAGTAATTTTCTTCGTTCGCCTTTATTACGAATTAAAGGTGATATATGGCAGAAGTGTCTATATTTCTCTACTGACGTATCATATTATATTATTATATTAAGTTTTAGAGCTTATTTTACATTTTATAAATCTTGATTGAGGTCCTACAAGATCCTATTTTAGACAATTGAAACAACTTTTAGAAACGATCATTCCATACACTCATGAATCCTCTTCCGGCGTTGAAATCTCTCTTTGGCGCCGCACTCTTCTCGCCAGACTGGTGACATCTTCACCACCGCTGAGGAACACCATTACTCAATCCGCCCGCTGAGCCCCGAGCGGTGCGACGGAGGCAAGGGGGGACCGGGGTCGACCACCCGCCGCCGCTCCGAGAACGTGGCGCACGTGTTCTCGAGGCTGGGCGGGGACCGGTGGGGTGAGGCCAGCCCCTCCTCGCCGCCCCCCGGGGTCTGGCGGAGGGGACTGCTGCTGCCACCGGTGGACGAGGGAGGCGTCGGGGAGGAGTGCGGAGGGCGCCGCCGCCCCGTCCCGGGGTGCGGCGGCCCTCGGGCCCTCTCCTCGGCCCCCAGGGCCCTACCCGCGGCTTCCCATCCCCGCTCCACGGCCCTCCTCCGGCCAGCCGCCGCCCCCGCAAGCCGCCGGGTCCCCTCGCACCTCTACGTGGAGACGGCTGTCTTCGTGGACTCGGACCTGTACGCCTACATGGAGGAGAACTTCTTCCCCGTGGACACGGAGAGGGAGGTGAAGAGGGTCGTGCTAGCCATGATCAACGCGGTAATTACCTACTACGGCACTGCCGCCCCCCCAAGTAATGATAATAAAGTTAATGTGAAACATACGTTTGCTAAGTCGTCCTAAACATTCTGAAAACTCATTTTTATCACGGAAGACAATCAAGATAAGAGAGAATAGACTGCAAAATGGATAAATCAACAAGGGTAGAGTGGGAAGTCTGTGCAGAAGTCGACATCCCGTAAGATATTTTTTACAAGAACGATAAGAAAGAGAAACTGCTTTCGTGGAATTCATTCTGACATGTAGTCAGCATACATTAGTCAATGCGCAGTACATTCCCTTCGTGTCTGGTATTAAAATCAAACTAATCTTTTTTTGATAATAACTAAATAAGATCCGTTTTACGAGAAGTGCGCAGAACGAGATATGATACATTAACTTGTCGCTCTTAGAATACCCAATGGTGTAAAAAGTGGTCGCCACCAATGCATAGCACCAAACATTGTCCTGGCAGCTCGCTTTGGCATGGAAAATACCTGCTTCGAACAGGTGAAAAATCCCATTGCTGAACAAATAGATCATTACTTCAGCAACATAGGCTATGCGGCATGAATACACCTATTGACATATTTGCGATAATTGTGTCACTGTGATATTTCCAACTGAGGTCTTCAACTATTCAAAGATCATGAAATGTTCTGACCCTAGAGATAAGTAGTACAGTTGGATTATAGGCTTATGTACTGTGGGCGCATTTTTCCCTTGAAATTGAAGACATTGTTTTCTTTTCAGCCATTCAGAAAATACGGTTTTTGAATGCGCAAATGTGTACGCATGAAGGAAAGGCGAGACGATCCGAGCCATGCTGCCGTAAATTTTCTGGTGTACACAATGCTCCTTGATGATGATTTTTTGGAGTAGAAAGATCTTCATTTCATTGGAATACACGTGGGAACGTAGTCAGGGGCCATAGTAAAAAATCCCTCGAGAGGCCCCCGATAAAATTGATTTCCATAATTAACGCACGTTCCACCAGGAAAATTTCATCGTATATCCAGTTTACAGGGTGCGTGGTAATCCAGGAGGTAGAGCGTTGGGCTACTAACCGGGGAGTTTGGGTTATATTTCCGGGCACCCTCAGCTTCGCCGAAGCTGTGTAATTTTTCAGGTACCAGATCTTCCTCCTGGGAAACCATAGGCGGCACAGGTAAAGGAACTGGCCGTCCTACCCTGGAGTGTGAATTTCACACGCCGTTGAGCTTAGTGCAAGGTGAGCTCTCTACCATAATTTATCAAATTGACCTTCGGGTTGATTACCAGGGTTATCCAGTTAGCACGCAACGAAGTTAGAACCAAATTGCATCCCATGTTTATCAGTCCCAATGCAATAACGCTGCGGCTGATGAACACGGCGAGCCCTGCTTATCCGGGACTTGGTATGGCCATGCCATAGAATGCACTAATGAAGGTTGCCTAACTTCATTAATGATAACGCACGTCAACATTTAGATTTCCGCATTTTTAGAATCGCCAATAAATTCCGCGTCCTTCGAAACCTCTTTCGCCCTCTCCCTGTGCCGCCAAATTCGAAGCGTGACTTCCAGGTCTCACAAATGCTCGGACCGAGCGTAATTCTCGTACAAGGTCAGTTGTATGACCGCATTCGTTGATCAAGGCAGCGTTGACGCCCCGATGAACGATTACGCCACATTGTGAAGCACCCTCACTCTTCCCACCAACCGATACCCCCGCGAAATGATTGTGCTTCATTCAAGTCTTCTGCACGCCAAAAGAGGAAGTGAAATATGCACGTAACAAGTTGCGAATTACAAGTGCTTTACTCTCGGTTCGTGAAAATTCTCCGCGGTCGTGAAGCCGATATAGACAAAAAGTCAAGTGCATGACACACATTTCCCACTTATTGCATGCAAGACATTTTAGACAGTTGTTTAAAATAGTTATTCTAACAAAGAAAATCGAATTACTTCTTCGTCCTTTGATGCTGGCCTTTCAACTGTCATACGATATTGATTGCTAGGGGGTTGTTTATGAAAAATCATTTATTTCTAGTCAACGGTATTAAACATATTTCTAACAATGAAGCTAATAAAATAAATGACAGAAATCTATTGAAAAATTATGGATTAGAAAATCCTTAATGACAATCAAAGGACACCATTATATTACTACTACCTAAAAAGTTATTTTTGCTAGGTATCTACTATTTCTCCTCATCCCTAGCTCAAGAAAAAATGTTCATTGCCTAACTTTTCCCTACAACCTACATCCAGTGATGATGAAGAAATTATGATTGTCATTCATGGACATGGGAGTGTCCTGGAAGGTGTGCTGAATTTTCATGTTCGTAGTATTACCCACTCATTAATTTACTGTGAGGGTGCGGTGCTATTTAGTCCTCTTATTTCTCTGTTGCATTTCTCCCCTGTAGATAGAGCCTACACATACAAGTATACCCTAAAGTCACCCAAGGGTACACAGCAGAGTGTGAAAGCATAAATATTCTTACTCTTTACCATTCCTATGTTTCTTTGCTGCTCTTTCTATCCCATTTTGAAGATCTACCCACCTTCTCCCAACTTTTGCATTGCCCTATCCTCATTAGATATTTATCAAGTTTTTCATGGTATTCGTTCCTTTCTACTCCTTCAAGATTTTATTTTGACGCAGCCAATTCTTCTAGTCCTATTGAATTTTAAATCTCATTTCCTTACAAATAAATTATAATGTGAACATGTGAACATCGACACCTGGGAAGCTATTAGAGTTGATACCGCCATTCCTAAAACTATGACTAACCATGACATAAGCAAAATATCCATCTCTGTTCCCAGCATTTTCCACAAATTCTTAAGCCTATGATAATTTTTGAACCAGGTTAGTTGATATCAGACCCTTTCTTCAACAGAACTCAACAACTTTCACTCTAGCATTATTTCTAATTCCTAAACTATTATTTCTGAACTTTCTCTCATCCATCCCCTTGCTCATCACTGTGTTCCAATCCTACATTACTATCAGATGCTTCTTTCCTCGAGTGTTCTCAATTAATTCTTTTAATTGATCATACAAACTGTCCACTTCTTCCTTCAAGTGACTAGTTGTCAGCATGTAAACCTGGATAACCACTTGATTGGTCAGGTTTACCCTAATTATCCCTATCAATAAAATTATATCACTCACCCACTATATATTATACTTCTCCCCAGATTCCTATTCAACACTGCAAATATTACATGTTGACTTTTCTCCTATAAACATAAACTATTCTCAAGCTACCACCCCAGTAGTCACTGCTGTTGCTCCATCACACCTCATGCAAAAGTAATATTTCTATACCTTGTTTCTTAATTCTTTCCAAATTTTTAGTTTCACTGTCCTCAACATTGTCCTAATATTCCATGCCCCTATTCTAAATATTACAGTTCTCTTCTGGGTCTTATTTTCCCCCTATTCCACTTTTGCAGCTGCCCGGCATAATACACAGATCATTGGGTCAAGTGACATAGTTTCCAGGATTCTTTACACTTTTTTGCCATCCATTGTATCATGGGAAATGATGAGTGGTAATGATAAGTGAAATCCAAAGTAGCATGGTCTCCCCTTGCCTTCCTCAATAATCTTTTAAAATGACACCATCACCCAAATGGCTGCCCCACTGGGGTCAAATGCAGCCTTTGCAGCCACCTAATCAAGGAACAGACACTGCATGGACTGCCTTCATCCAGCTCCTACCTTTTGACCAATCTCAAATGAGTGACCCTACCACGAGCAAATATCATTATATCTGCAAGCATCTTTCTTGTAATCAAAGGAACATGCAAAATGCGATCCACTTCAAGGCTGTGATCCATGGGAGGAACTGAATGTTATCGTGACAAAGTATTTCTTAATAATAAATTATTCTTCATTTAAATTTCAGTTACCTTTCTTAAACTATTGGAATTCTGTGGAATCAACCATTACCAGAAGTGCCATTAGTTTACTGAATGATTCTTTGCTTCCAACGAGGAATTTTCAAGAATGTGTTTCTATGAAGTAAGAGCGGACTGTTGACAATATGATTTATGCATTGTGGGGGCTACATAGCTCATGCGTGATTCACCCCAACCATATCGCTGGCTGGCCGGTTACATCCCTGGTTGCCAATCTCCTGCATCATAGGAATAATAGTTAATTAATCAATGCCAATTGCTGAACCTTGTCACTCCTATGTATAAATGCTGCCTTCTCCTAGTTAGATCCTAAACCCTAGATGTATACTTGGATCATGAATGGGGGTCAGACAAGAGCAACACACCAAATTTTCAAAACCTCTAAAGCACTACTCCTAACAATATGCTTGATGATATCCAATTTGTTTTAGGTTTTATGCATATTTCAGCTGATTACCAATGTGGGGAATCAGCAATAAGTTTTTTACATTGATTTCCCCAAGATACTTAAAACAGCTCTCCACTTTTCATCAATTTTTCATGGGCTAAGCCATCTAAGTTAACATAATACACATGCCTAGTTAATCAGAGATGTATGATGACTGGTTATCAATCATTCTGCAGAGTTAAAGCAATGTTTTCTTATTTAATTAACCCAAAAAGATTTTGTATGTTACTAGAAGCAAATAACTTAAAATGATGTTTTGCAGCAACATGAAACAATATCCAGTGGCTAAATGAAGAGTATGATGAATTTTCACTAACAGATATCAAATTTCATTTTCTTCATTGCCAAAATTCAAGAATCAAATAGGTAGTAAAGAGGGAAGTCTTGTTATGGGCAAGAAAAGGGATGAGTCTTGAAAAATATTTTAGGCACATGAAGATGGTTATAACGAAAGAGTGATGAGATTCATGAATTAGGAAGAATAGAATGGGGTATGGTGAAGAATAAATAAAGTTTCAATCTCAAAGTCAGATTTACTCACAAATGAACATGTTCCAGCAGTTTAGGAGAGCATACTGCAATGGATCCTCCATCAATCACAAAAATAACAAATGTATATGTTGATCATTGTCTTTAATAAACTGGTTCTTGTTATGTACTTTTCAAAATACCTATGAATTAAACCAAAGTACCAGACTTCAAATATATATTCACTTTGTTGCAGGTTGAGTTGTTATATCAAGACCCATCCCTTGGTAGGCAGCTTTCATTTGTTATCAAGCGATTGGAGATCCTGAGGCACGATCCACCAACACTGGTGAGGTCGCATGACATTGATCGCTACCTAGCAAGTTTTTGCACTTGGCAAAGTAAACTGAATGTCACAGCCAGCCAGAAGTGGGACCATGCACTTCTGCTAACTGGTTTAGATCTCTATGTGGTTGGCAAGAATGGAAAAATTAATGATCAAGTTGTTGGTAAGTTGTATCCTAGTTTCATTGATGTTTCCAGCTAAATTTGATGTACATTCCCATCAGTCCACAATGGGTGATTATTTCTGTGAATTGGACATATTGTTCATTGTATATTTGTATACTAAAAAAATTCATGGAATGGGGCTTAAGCTAGGAATTGATTGAAGGGAAGTAGGAGTCCAAGGAGATGATTCCTAGAACAGAAGATTCCAATTGTGTGATTAACCCAGAAAAAGCCATTCATTCTCACCAGGAATTATCTATTTCACTTTTGTTTTGTCACATTTATGGTCTTATAATAGCTATAATTGCGTTTCATACAATTTTTTAGTTATTCAAAATTATTTTAAAACCTAGTTCAATATTACATGTATGTCTTAATTCCATAATATTTTAACAATTAGGTAATCAAAAAAGTCATTGCATAGAATGATTAGCCTAAATAATGAGCACAGAAATTATAAACCTGAAAATGATTACTGATTTAGCTTCATCAACAATTCAGAGCAACAACAATGACTTGGTGGATGGCTTCACATTCACGACAATAGGTGGACTATGCTAATAGGAAGTTACTCTTTCCATTGCCTTTCTTAATAATGACTCCAGTCGCAATGTATTGTAGCTATCATGAGAGAATTCTGGCTCTTAATGGTGTCCATTTTGTTTTCCAGGGTTGGCACCTGTGGGTGGTATGTGCACGGGAACAAACAGCTGCACCCTAAATGAAGGACGGCACTTTGAGAGTGTCTACGTGGTTGCCCACGAGATTGGACACAAGTAAGAGGAAAGGAAGCTCTGCCTCCCCTCCAATTGCTCATAATAATCATAGGCTTATAGAAAAATAAATGATTTAGAGTAGTCAACTACATATTTGCAATTATTTGGGGGCCATAAAATTCCCTACAAAGATTTTAAACAATTTAACCCTGAAAATGGATGGTGCTGAAGCATCATGCCTATACTGTTGCCGCAGGGTAGACTTGGTTCCAAGTTGAGCGCCGCTTGACTTGGCAATGAGTAGGAGGGTCGCGACGGTGTGTACAGAAGGGTCTGGGCTCAAGCCTGCCTGAAGCTGCCGTAGGTGCAGATCTTGGTGGTAGTAGCATATTTTCTGGTCACTGCAGTCCCATGGACTTTAAATTGAACCACTCCCTTGGGAATAGATTATTGGTGGCAAGGTTAGGAAAAAGCATGCATGAATCCAAAATACATGGATAAATTTCAATGCCCACAGATTTTATGGCCCTGTTAACCCTTCAAATGTGAAAGATCCATACTGTCATCACTTCCTTGAGTTTTAAGGCAAAAATATTAACGAACTCCTGATTAAGAAGTCATGCTGTCTATCAGTTTGCTTCTTTCTTCAGTGTTTAATATTTGGTTTGCATAATTGTCATTTTCTTCAGAACTCTTAAAATCAGAGGCATTGACTAGTCTAATGAATTTAGTGATTGAATACTGGCCAAAGGCATTGATTTCCTGTCCCAATGATTTTGGACAGTCTGAGTTTCATGCAAGTTGTGTGATATTTCAGGTATTTCCTTTACCTTTCATTCAATGAACTACACTATCATTTGGTAAAAAGTGAGACAACTAATGCATCCTTCTTGAAAAGAATGAAAGTAAAATAATGCATTAAATTTCCAAATATATACCTCAACCCTTTTGCTGCTGCTCACTCTCTGGTAACCTACTCCTCATGTGTGCTGAAAAGGGAGGGTATTATGTCTCCATAATCTTTGTTATTCCCAAATAATAAAAAAAGTAAATAATAAAAATATGTAAATCCTTAAAATTACCTAGATTCACTTTTAATTTTGAGGACATTTTTTATCAATTAATTTTTACCAACATAATTCCAATACCATTTCAAAGTATGATAAAGCACCACAGAGAGGATGAAAAGGTATGCTCACAGCACCCTAGTACAAACATGCCACGTATATTCACAGCAGCTAAAGCGTGAGCAAGGTACATGAGGCCATTGGAAATAAATCTTGCTTTCTTAAAATATGTACTGAATATGAATTTATTGGTGATACTGTAGGTTTGTGTTGATTTTAATAACTTTATTTTTCTTTTTCAAAGTCTGGGAATGATACATGATGGACCAAATGCAGGGAACTCATGTGACCCTTCCTCCCACATAATGTCACCAACTTTGGGCAGTGGGAAGATTACTTGGTCTCATTGTAGCCGCAAATTCTTGGAGAGGTTCTTGAAGTAAGCCAGGTGTTTTTTTTATCTCAGCTGTTCCCATGCCAAGTTGTTATAGCTACAACTATGCTATGCAAACTCATGGATTATCACAAATTTCATCCTCGGATATTATTTTATTAAAATCATTTTTCTTGGAGCCAAATCTTTCCATAATTATGACTGGGCTGATATTTCCAGTGAAACCACAACCACATAGTATATGTAACTAATATGACCCTAGCCAAGAAAAACCCAAGCCTGAACACCACTTTCATGCAAAAGTGACATTACTCAATAGTATCAGTCAAAATAATGACCATGGTCACATTGAGAGTGTATTGTGCCCTCAAAATTAAGTCAGAATATCAAAATTGAAAGAGAATATAACTTCATATTTCAAAGTGGATGGGCATATATATTTTTATAGGCATTCATTTTCACTCTGCCACGTCGCTTTTAGGCATTTATTTGATTTAAATACATGACTCTTTGGTCAGCTTGAGAAAATAGGTTAAAAGTACTTAATTATTTCTGAAAACCCTTAATTGACATGTGAAGCACTGCTCAGTCTTCGTGCCTCTTTGACAAGCCAAAAGCTCCAACAAGACATCTGGACCACAGCGTGGGGTCACTTCTTCCTGGGGAGAGATTCAATGCTGATCAGCAGTGTGAGTACAACATGCTTTATGATTTACCACTTAGAATATTTGTTAATCGAAAGCATGAGAGCATGGCAATAACTTTTCTTCCATCCAAGCCTAGATTTTTACCGAGTCTGATAAATGTGAAGGATTCATGCTGGCATTCATCTTTGTAAACATTCTTTACCTATCACTTAATAAATGTATGCTTTGAAAAAAGCAAAAATTACTACATCCACAATAAAAAATAACCACTATAGTAAATAAATTTTCTTGCATAAATTCATAAGTCTCTACAGTACACTAAAAATGAAGACACAGTTTTAATTTTTCCCTCATTAAATTATTACCTCCATGATCAGCATATAATATTTCCGACAGTACCTAATTCATGCCTTGGAGTACTAAAGCATTTTTTATTGGTTTCAAAAATACAAAGTGTGTTTATTCTTACAAAATGTAACTCTGTTCATCTTACAAGAGATTATATTGGGCTTCATTTGGAAGGGTTTCTTGTGACATCCATGATTAATCAAGGTTGAGGATACTCACACTAAGGGAGTAGGTCATTTTCTATTCCATTTATTCAAGGCAATGGAAAATTAAATAAATTCTAACGATGAAGCCAAATTTTTGAAAGGGATATTCAAAGCATGTTTGATTTGCTGGATGACCATTGTTAAGGAAATTCCAATGAAACTTGGATGTCATAGACTCTAAAGAGTTGATCACTTGCATTGCATGCATCCACATTTAAAAAGGCCTCTTCTCCAGGCATGCTCAAATATGGCCGAGGGAGCGGAAGGGCAGAGAGCCCTGGGGAGGGAGTGTGCAGAGACTTGCAGTGCCGCAGGGACCGCTTCACCTGGGCCTCCTCTCACCCTGCCCTCGAAGGCACTGACTGTGGTATCACAAAGGTGAGAAGGGTTTCAGATACCACACAGTGGTTCAGTATGTACCTACCTACAGTAGTTACATGTATGCAAATTTCATTTGAAAAACAAAGATTATAATCCTAATTCCCAAGTTTTTTCTTGATGTGCCAAAAGTTCCTAAACATAATTCTGATACCTCCCCACTGAAAAGGGAGATTTTTTCAAGATATCTTTTGGCTTTTCCAAAAGTCTCTTCATGACCCTATGTTCCTTTATTTCAGAACTCTCTGAATGTTTTCAGAACAATTTCATATGACTGCAAAAATGAATTTTCTAGGATTGTGTTCTTTGTTCTTGAACTATGAGATTGTTCTTCCTATCTCACAGATATTAGTAGCATACTGAGTATAACTGCTTTCACTTTCAGCTCAACACATTAAATATGCTCAAACCCTGAGATTAGATCAAATGCAAAAAATTTTTCTCATTCATTCATGCTGCAGAGTCACCTAAACAATCAAGTACCTAGATTGCAAAATATATTTTAAAACATGGATACTTTTAAATAAAAAGAAAAAATATAAGTTTATCATTAGCTTAGAAATAAAATACTATAACACCTCAAAGGTGAAAATTACATTAGCTTTATTTTTGTGGGAAAATGTCTTTCAATTTGCATTTGGGATTAAAAATACCTATTACATAGAGGAATACAGAAGCAGAAAAAATATCTTAAAATAATATGTTTTTGTCCTAATTTCCTTGATTCCATGGTTCAATTTTGAACACCATTAGAGTATCATAACTTACAATAGAGTTTGCTGAAATTAACTGTTTAACATGGCATCGTTTCCTAATAAATCAAATGCTCTAAAACTAAACCTTGATTTGTATATATGTAAATGAAATGATTGATTTCATTTGGGTACCTAGACAAATTAATACAAAATTTATGATTGAATTATTACTTAATTTAAGTTGTGTGAGTTTTCATCTAATATCATGCTTGTTTCAATTTGTTTCCTCTATGAATAGGTGGTTTCCATTCAGGGATCAATATTTTTCCAACAATGAATATTATATAGGCATTTTATCGGTAATATAAATAATATGATGCATTACTTCCTATTTATTTTCATGGGAACACTGGTTAAAAGTACTTGCATATGTCTGATGATATGTATAACTTCAATACAATTTTAAAATCCCCATTCTTTTAACATGTGAATGGTCCAGCCTGGCCCTCACAACCCTCCACATCATTCCAAATTTTGAACCTAACTTTACTCAATCCATACATATCCAACACAACCAATTTTATAAACAAAAAGGAGTGCTCATCTGTTAAGATAAACGTACTAATTTTTAGATGGGTTAACCTTACATCCATATTATTTTACTGACATTCAAGGTTTTTATAAAAAGGGTTGAGAAAAGTATCATAGTTTAATAAAAGTATCATAATTATGTATATCATAAAATTAATTGTGTTGAAATGAGTACATTTGTTAGTTCAAGATTAATGTGATACCTAACTATATTTTACTATGATTGCCTAATTCATCATCAATAGCAGCCATTATCATTTAGCAATCCTAAATCATTTCCTGAAAGCCTTCATGTTGTATTCTTTTAAACTGCATTCTCCATTCCTCTGATAAGTGTATTTTTATTTCTTCATACCTCTGCTTCATTCTATCACATGCAGTTTTTATAATGTTATCAATTAGTGGTTAAGATATTATACTTATTTGTACCTATATTATAAATTTACGGTAAAACCTTCGGTATTCCGAAGTGTTAACACTTGTCAGTCTGATATAAGTTGTTTATTTTGACAATGTCAGTGGTGCAGAGGTGGGCAGTGTGTGGATCGCAGCCCTCAAATTCTCAAAGGGTTGAATGACATCCCCGTGGAAGAGGGATGGTCACCATGGACTGAGTGTGCCTCAGCTTGCCTACGCCCTTCCCCTGGAAGACCCCACTCCGGAAGCACGGGTATCTCATATTCAACACAGAAATGCAACAGTCTAAGGTAATTTGCTCAAGTTCTATATTTTTTCAATGTATATATTTCGTCAGTGATCTTTACTCAGGTAACCTATCACAGGAATGACAAATGAGTTTTTAAAAACCATTTGGGACATTAAAAAGCAAGATTAATATTTTAAAGATAGATAATCTTAGTTACAAAAACCAGTTTTATTATACAAACAATGATAGTTGAAGAAACTGAAATGGATTTTAAGTTCATTCAGTTATGGAATAGATATGCATTGATCTGACCAACTTCTGATTGCCTTGGTTCTATTGATGTCTAGGAGAAAGAGGGGTTATCGGCACTGCCAGGGAAGCAGAAGGAGATATCGCACATGCCGTGCCAATCAGGTGAGCTCACTCAGATGTTCAAACATACCTTTGTTTATTTTTTGATTATCCAAAAGTTTTGCCTTTCAGGTCTAGTAACCTTGACATTCTTATTCCAAGGATTTAAATGAAAAATCAAAATCTGGTTGAATGGAATGAAAAGATTGCAGCATTCTTTACCTCAGACTATAGGTATATGTTGAAATTGAGAAATTGTTTTCATCCCACTTAATTTGAAATATTGTAACATTCAAAGCTTAGATCAGTAACCAATCAATGGCATAGGATGTTTTTCACTTCTTAATGGGCACAGATAAGAAATGAATTTCACCATGAAATTTGAACTCATGATCTGCTCTCATGGCACACACTCACACTTGTTGTTTTTTAATATTTCTCCATACTGCCCTAAATCATTTGTGCATTGCAATGATTTTTAGTAATAAGAAATAATTTTGGCTCTCTATATCTTGTAAAATGTTCAATTGGCCCCAAAACATATTACTTCTTTTTACCACATCAGTATTCAGCGTGACACAGCATCTGAGATGTCACAAACAAAAGTAGTGTTCTTGATGTGCTAGACATATTGAAAATTTTTATAATTCTTTTTGTGCATCATGCAGAGTCAGTATTCCAACTGAATTCAGGATTACCTAAAGGACAGTGGAATAGAACTTTTAGCAAGAAGGTTGCCAGTTGTATTACTTTGTAGTTGTCCTGATGCAATCATTTCATTCTACCTCTACCTTATTTGCCTGGTCAGAGGATTGGTTTGAGGACAGAGAAGTAAAGGTTGACTCTGATTTCTAAAGTGAAGTGAAGGAATGGTGAAGGCAGTTGGCTCAGCAGCCTCTGGAGATATGGGAGGGGGAACTCATGAACTTATGATCACCTAAACAGCAGGTGTGAGGACCATTAATTGTTTATGACAGCAAGGGTTAACTCTTGTCTTGAAGCAATTTTAAGACCAAACCTTATTGCTTCAGGGTGTAGATAGAGACAATGTGTCAGTAATTTTTTATTAGGATTCTAGTTTCCTCTACCTGATAGTACTGAGTGGAAGATATGCATTTCAATGGTGCCCATGCCTTTCTTTTGTATCTGACAATGAATAATTAAACTGGTCCCCTCACCAGAAGAACCTAAGGGAAAAAATGTTGTGTATGTTTCAGAAATCAAAATATATACTGTCATGTGATTTGAAGAGCCTGCACTCATAGTTGTTTTTGGCATGCTATAACACTGAAATCACTGAATTCACATTGTACTTTAAACTAACTCCACAAAAATTCCTGTGATTGAGACAAAAATTTCATGACAAGGGGAGGATTCCAGCCAATTATTTTTCTATAAAATACTTGAAAATTATAAGTTATGGCTAAATAATGAAATTCAACAACTTATCATAACAGTAAAAAGATGATTTTCTTTTAATGAACTGACTGCCATGCATTTAAATGTCAATGCTAATGATTTCATTTTTTAAAATATTGGCGGTACTGTGCATAAGTTTGATTTATCTTTAATAAAGTAACTGAGGTCATAATAAATATTTTCTACAAAATTATTCATGGAAAATTACTCTAAGAATCTAGGCTTAACTTTATAATAAATGATTTAATAACTATCAAAAGAATTGCTTATTTACATTGCTAACATAATAACAATAAAAGCTTTGCTTGACTGTAGTGTGCCAATGTACCAGCCATGAGTGTGCTGGATTATGCAATTGACGTCTGCTCTCGTGGTCAAGAGGTGGATGAATCGATGACTGGAAGTGGCTCTCAACGATTAAGCAGCAATCGTAAGTGTACACGACTCAAGCAAGCCCTCAGTAAAGTCAATGTCTTAACTATTTGCCTAATGCTCAAAGACCAATTTACAGCCAAAACACAACTACAGTAGGATCTAAAACACCAATTGTCTTTTGGTTCTAAGTCTTCGAAGTGTTAACTTTCATTTTCTCAATAATGCCCTATCTATATGTGAACCCCAGCTGAACTGCTGGCTTTTGCAAATGTGGATTTGAATTCACAGTTTGGCATGAATTGTGCAATATTGTGCGAACAGTAATGTTAAATTTCTGAATAGCTATTCTAATCTTCATTGTGACATGAAAATTGATTTAGCTGACAAAAATTTTAGAAAATAATAATTAATATTGATTTAAAACTTTGATTAAAAAAATAATTGCAATGTGATTTTTCCTCAACCTCTTGCAGCTGTTGAGGCTTGTACAGTGTGGTGCTTTCAGAAAAATGGTGGCTACAAAAGTCGTGGCTGGACTTTCCCTGATGGAACAGCATGCCTGACTAAGAACTACAACAGAAGTTCACCATCGTACTGCATAGATGGAGCTTGCCAGGTTACTACCAAAACAATAACCCCTGGGAAATTAGACATCAATCTCTTAATGGAAATCAATTATAATTTGATATTGGTTGTACAATATTCATGAAAAAGTATTTACAACAGCAGTAAAGTACTGCCCATGGGGCCAAGTCCCTCCCCCCTAGTTACACCATAACCATCATATTTATTTATCATTAGATGGTTACATACCACAATAGATATCAGCAATATTAAAAACAGAAAGCAGGCTACCCACCTATATGTTTTACTTAAGAACTGAAGAAAGTGACTTCTGTTGGTCTCCAAAAATTCACAGACTGAGTAAAAAGGCTAGGTTTGCTAGCTAATAATGCAGTTTGGTTTTGAATGTTGAAGCTATATGCAGAAACTAGTCGGCCTTTAAATAATGTGATACCCATGCATTTCACTGAGTCCTGGCCAGATGAAAATATAATGTATTTAGCTTATGCCTGTTTCTTGTGTCATAATTATGTACAGTGGAACTTGTCAAGAGATTATTAATATTTTCTCTTATCTAAAATTTGATAGCATATAGGTGACAAACTGCCTTCATGCAATTAGCAATGTAAAGCGGTTTGCAGTGATCTCAAGATTCTGTATTATACATCATCCTGATATCTTTTCTAAGCAGAAAAAGGGTAGATTTAACACCATATGATGTGCTCCGTAGTTTTATTTTATATAATGGATGGCAATTGAAAAATGTATAGTGTGTATTAATGAGGAATGTTCTCAGTAGTGATACTTTCAATTCCCTAAACAGGAATATGACTCAAGGTGGTTTACACATACACAGGGACATGATAATTTTCCCCCCTCTTGCCCTTCACCTATATATACCCCAGGTTTCCTCAATCTGATTCAAACTTGTGTTGTAGTAATTTTTATCCTTCAGAGCACTGAAGAGGACCACTTCATGGTTGAAATATATGTATTGGCTTTTCACACCATTGTGTTTCCCTACTTTTTACATGATTTTTTGTCTACCTCCTTTGTTTCTTTCTTTTGACTGAGGGGCTTTATTCCCTACCATTTTTGGTCTTGATAATGCCATCCAGGGTTTTGCCCACTCATATTCCCAAGTGTTGGTATCGCTTTGCTTTAATACCTAAGTGAGTGTATGTGAGAATTATTCCCCCGAAGTGAGTCCGTGGCGCCTGGATTAATTTCTTCGCAAAACAATTTGGTCTCTTCCTTGTTAACACATTTGTGGTGAAGGTAACCTAGAGCCTGTACCTGGCAAGGAAAAACTTCCCCATAAACCACTTTCAGCTAACCAGTGTCACTGTGTGTGTATTTGTAAGTTCCCCCACATGGTCCCTGGCAATAGAATTCGTTTCCATGTAAACTTATTTGGGAAAAGCCCCCTGTGTAAAAGTGAACATCCCAATATTTTGAATGTGGATCTGATCACTGGTGAGGGATTAACTTTCCCCGTAAATCACCACACCAATCCCTCCTTTTTTACTTTTACGGTGGGGTACAAACCCTTTACAGCTTAAGGAAATATTAGTTAATATAGTCTATCTATGATTATCTCAGCTTAGTTCATTTTTAGGAAGAAATCTAGTGGCATCACAAGTTAGCTATTTTCAACTACTCTTTTGGAAAAGGTGAGTAACAGCTGTTTGGCTCTGTATTCACATAGCTGTTCTTTAATACTGTTTTCAAAGAGCCTTGAAGGAGCCAGTAGGTAGGTAGGTATTTCAGCTGATAGTTATTTGGCTAGGTTGTGTCTCTCTCTCCCTTTTTATAGACTGGTATTACTCTGCTGCACTTGAAATCAGGGAAAACTCCCTCTATCAATCACTCCTTTATGATTGCAGCCAATGGTTGGGCAATATCACAAATACTATGAACTTCTAGAAGAGGTTATTTGAGAAGCTACATGCATTGAGGGTGGAGGACTGTTGACTGTGTCATCATGGGGCCCATGGAGGGCTGCTTACATCCCTCGCCTGCAATGGCTCACCTCTTCTCCCTTCTCCCCTCCCAGCAAAAACCACCACTGCTATTTGTGCCTTAGGATTCACAATTAGTTTTGGCAAATTCCAAAGAAACTGCGGGAGATGCCGCAACAGTAACTTTTAACGGAGTCATCCGCTAATGTGCATTTTAATGCAACAATTTCAGAGCGTAAAAATCATTCGCCTTGACTGGGATTCGAACCCAGATCCCTCAATATCCGGTCGAGTGCTTTAGCCACTTAAGCTACCGAGGCGTCCTCTTAAACTCTGAAATTTTTTGGGGCTTTAAAGGAACTAGATGTTATGACGAAATACCGTACATACAATGTCACATGCATTCGTAGTCGTGCGCGAGGCGCCACTGTCCACGAGGTTAAACTAGTTCCTTTAAAAGCCCCAAAAAATTTCAGAGTTTAAGAGGACGCCTCGGTAGCTTAAGTGGCTAAAGCACTCGACCGGATATTGAGGGATCTGGGTTCGAGTCCCAGTCAAGGCGAATGATTTTTACGCTCTGAAATTGTTGCATTAAAATTAGTTTTGGCTTTACCATTGACAGTTAGATGTTTCCATTTGAAAGAATATGCTCAGCAGAGGGAAAAAATATTTAATTCACCAGGACAGATTTTTACATTGAAAATAGTATTGCTATTGAAGTTGTACTTTTGAACGATTCTTAATGAAGTCTCAAATTTATTTTTAGCATTGAAGATGTTAGATGCATTAATATTCCTCTTTATTTGCTATTTTCATTTTGTAAGCTTTCTTTTCATCATGGTCATGTTTATTTATAAAGTCACCATTCATTTTTTTGATCTGGCACTTAATTGGACTACCCTTTTCTCATTTTATAAAGCTTACTATTGAACCTTATCTAATTTTTTGTAATTTCTGGAACCATTAATATACTCAGATGTTAGAGAAAAACATCGATCAAAGTATTTTATCCATAGGTAATAGAGGTGAATAATACTTATGCACCCATTACAAGGTACAAGATCATTACCCCAGTCCATTAATAGCAGAAAATTAAAATTGAAATATGTTCTCTTATTGAAAATATACTAAATATATGCAGATACCATGACTAAAGTTGTCAAATTACATGCATGATGTGATGCATTGAAACAAATTTTGACATATCATATGGTACATTTATGTTTGGTTTTCAAATAGTGAGTCAATGTTCACATGCTTTAGCAGTGGGTAGTACTCAATATCATTCAGAATATGTCCAGGGAGGGAGAGGGCATATTCATTAGAGAAAGGGATAACTGACATAAATTCTCCTATATTGCCCAGGAGTTCATTCGGAACGAAGTTGGGGACTCCATTTTCGACAACAACGATGTGCTAAAATTGAATTCCAACAAAGAGGCCAAAATGCAGGCTGTCGTGGTCATAGCAGAGGGTGGAGGACTGTCACCTGCATCATCATGGGGCCCATGGAGGGCTGCTACATCCCTCACCTGCGCTGGATCACCCCTTCTCCCATCCCCCCTCCCAGCACAAGCCACCACCTGTGGCAGTTCATGCCGGTTTGCCTGCATGGCACCGGGCAGTGGGCTGCGGCTTGTGGAGAGAGAATGCCGAGGCAGGGAGGCCAGCTGCAATGGTCCCCATGCTAGCATCCAACTGTGTATCCCAGAAACATCAGTTAGTATGCCCTTCCACACAGAAATGTGGTAGTTTATGCATGAAAAAACTCAAGCCAAAGAGTTTATTCCTATCTTTTTTCTAAATTTTGATACATATTGGTCATTAGGGGACATTACCTAATAGTCTGTCAATATTTATATAGTCACAATTAGGTATTTTTCTGATACTTATTCATTTAGCAATAATCTCCAGGAGGACTTGACAGTATTTAGACACTTATTTGGCTGTTGAGTCTTTGGGGACTCTATTCAGGCAAGATGTCTTCAGTTGACTCATGAATTCATCATTATCATCATTTAACTGATATAAACCTTTATTGAAGGCATTCTTCTTTCAGGTTTCTCCATGTAAGTTATCAAGAATGCCAACTTACCTGGAGAATCCAGGAAGAAAAATGCATCCATTAACTTAACATCCATATTTCTGTTCTCACTTAGTCATTTTTAGTCCTCAATTTTTCCACTTTGTTTACTTTAACTTTCCCACAACACACTTGTTCCTCTTCCATCATCAAAAGGGTAAATATTTCAAAATATCATAATTACTCCAAAGATGCAAGTTTTTGCTTTTTTATAAGTTACAGTACATCTATTGACAAAGTATGCATATGCTCATCTTTGTGTGAAAGATTAATGATGATGAGATAAACTTGATTAATTAAATAAATAGTTTTTTCCTATGTACTTAACCTGCCAAGGTTTTCATAAGCTTTTTCTTGGGTTTTATGAGGTTCCTATCAACAATTCTCTCCTCTTTGTACACTGCTTTACCAGGTGCGATTTTTCCCACATCAATGGAAAAATGTGAATCAAAATAAATGAGACCGAATCAATATGCAATTTAAATATTTTGTGCTGCTGCAAAAAATGGCACTTTGGATTTAATCTTTTAAAAGTAATTCTGTAGGGAATACACTGTTATACAGAAGCATCTCACTTGGCCACTTGTTAAACTAGGCAAATACAGCTGCTTTCTAACCATTTCTCATTCACTTTCCCTAAAAGGAGTGCACCAGACTGAAGACCCCATTTGAGCATGCATCACAAGTGTGTTCTGGCTACAGAGAAAAGGTCCGGCGGCTCTCAGGACTGGGAATGCAAATTTCCCCATCTGTTGGTATGAAATTTTTAAAATCTCAAATGAAACTATTGCAATCAGCATACTAATAAGTACTTGTGTAGAAATTAGTTTTTATTCTGAAATAATTAAATGACCAGGAAGAAAGAGGTTTAAAGATCATGGTAACTAAATTTATTTTAAATTCTTAACAGACTTCTTGATGCTATCAAAAAATGGTTTTCAACCATGCACAAATTTGTAAGTACTACAATAGCAGTACAGTTGATGAATATAGCTAGCATACAAATAATATTTCCATTATGGCTATTTGATTTCACATGAAATATAAAAAGTGGACCCTGATCGCCCTTGCCGTGTTGCATGTCAAGATGAGAAGGTTCGCCATCGCTTCTATCTCGTCAATGGTGCAGATGGCTGGTTTCCCTTTGGCACAGATTGTGCAAGAGGTGTTCCAGGAAAAAGAGCATTTTGCGTGGCTGGGAAATGTCTGGTAAGTTCCTGTATGTTTTGCCATTAACAATTAATTAGTTTTATATAATTGTTGTTCTTAATGATTCCGGGTCACGTTAGTATTGTCCAGTCTCCTTCCTCTCCCTTACAGGCAACCTTGATAACTCTTCCAAGAATTGCATTCTTCAATCTCCATTAATACCAAAACCCCCAACACCCTCTCTGGCTTCAGTCTTTGCCTAACAGGCTCCAGTCTTTTTCCCTTAAAATTCAACACTTGACTAATTTTACTATATTAAAAGATATTTTCACATACATCATTACAAAAACAGCCAATTTAGTAATTTGCATTCACTGATTGTATTTTCTGGTCATGAGAAATTTCCCAAGTCAACAATGAATGTACTCTTTTTCTGTACTTCATGAAACCCAAATCATCGAAAAACCTGAATTCAGCATAACAAATTTACTTATTCATACTATGACATTAAGCTAAAAAATGAAATTCAGCTAGCCTCATGAAAAAAAGCTATTTGCAACAATACCACATACAGTGGCATCACTTTAATCTGAGGCAGTTGGACATTATCACAGCATCCGGCCAAAAAAAAAAATATTTTCTGAATTTTGGATAATGTCTATATAAGACCCAAAGTCAAATAATACAATAAATGAATACATGAAAAGTATGAATACAGCATGTGAATATTTCTTTAGAGCTAAAAATACCCTTGAAATAGAATCCAAGGAAAAATTTGACAATAATCTATGTTTTTGCCTTTCTCTTTGTAAAAAAAAATTGCCATCAATCAATAAAAAAATTGATTCGTAGTATCTTTGAGGAAGGAATCTGGCCAGAAGACTTTGTGAGATCAGTTTTAGTTCCTATTCCGAAAAACGTAAAGGCTACATCATGCGAGGAGTACAGGACTATAATTTGATATCCCACGCAGCTAAAGTTGTTCTCAGGTTCATAAACAAAAGGATAGAGAGTAGGGCAAATGATTACTTAGGGGACGATCAGTTTGGGTTTAGGAAGGGGAGAGGTACACGTGATGCCATTGCAGTAATGAGACTATTAATCGAGAGGAATATAGAATACAGCCAGGAGGTATTTGCCTGTTTCGTAGATTTTGAAAAAGCGTTTGATAGAGTAAATTGGGAAAAACTAAAGAGTATATTGAAGAAATTAGGAATAGATTTGAGGGACAGGAGGCAAATCTGCAACCTGTACATGTCTCAGACTGCTCAGGGGCGGGTGGGAAACGGGGAGTCCGAATGGGCAGTGTTAGAAAGAGTTTTAAGGCAGGGTTGCCCATTATCACCATTGCTGTTCAACCTGTATGCAGAGGAAATGATTAAAGAGGCATGGGAAGAACTGGAGGTAGGAATGAAAGTGGGCGGGGAATTTGTAAAATCAGTTAGGTTTGCTGATGACCAAGCTTTGGTTTGTCAGTCAGCCAAGGGGCTGCAAGCATTGCTGAGTGAATTGGAAACTTAGTGTGACAGATATGGGATGAGAATAAATATTAATAAAACAAAGGTTATGCGATTTTCTAGAAAGGAAAAGGCTAAGGTAAACATTAAAATAGGAGGGCAAAAACTAGAACATGTAGAACAGTTTACGTATCTCAGAAGTGTTTTGGACCAACAGGGTCAAAGTAGTAGGGATGTAAGGAGAAGAATTGCGCTGGGCAAAGAGGCTTTCACAAGGAGGAGGGAGTTGATGACAGGGACATTGAGTAAGGATGATAAGAAAAGGCTCATCAAAACATTGATATAGGGTGTATTTATGTACGATGCAAAAAGATGGTCACTGAAGCAGGAGAGTAGACGTAGATTGGAAGCTTTTGAAATGTGGGTGTGGAGAAGAAAGGAGAATTTGAAATGGGCAGAAAGGAAAACAATTAAGGAAGCACTAGAAGTGGATATAAGGAGAAGAAGAGGTGGGTCGCAATTTGTTTTCAGTAATAAAAATATCTTTTTCTTCAAAATAATAAAATCCATTGAATATAAAATTACTAAACTAAGTAACTCCATATGAAATTTTTTACATAGAACTTAAAATCAAAGATTTTCCTTCAAACCCATAAAAAGTATTTCACTAGTAAAATCTTTTAATATTGAAGTGCTAATTATAAAAGAAATACCAATTGGTACGAAAGGACAATAGGTTTCCTACAAGCAAAGAAAACTTTCAAATGGTATCACCCTTACAGGGAAGTATTAAGTTCCTCAAGTGTAACAGGAGAACATACAAAAAGGGATCTACAGAAATAATATAAAAGATTATAATAATTGTTAGCTGAAATCCACAGTGCTACAAAGAAATACATATTAATGTCCTTCATTGTACAATATGGAATAAAAAGCAACAATATGAATATTATTAGTCAAAAATAGTAATATGCTGAGTGTTGACATGGTTAATATTTACAAATTATGTATCAAATTTCATAACATGTACTTGAATGATAACATTTGTGAGTGAGTGTTTGTGCTATCTTTGTTTTTAAGGATTTTGGAGAAGACAGCATACTATTGGAACATTCAGAATGGCAAACTAGCTTTCGTGGATTGTGGCATCGCAGGGTTGAACGAAGCCTCCTTCCCAGTGATATCCATGTTAACTCAAGCCTTGATCGAGAATCTTTAACTGCAATAATCAAGCGGCTGGACTTACATGGTTTGTAACTCCACACATTGGAGCTGATAATAGCTATCATTTAACTAAATAAGTAGTTAATGTTAAACCTTTGATAATGATTGAATTTGACAATAGAATTGATTTTGTTTAATTCAAATACTACATGTATCATACTCTTTCAAGTGCTATTGAGTCATGTTTTTAAAAGTCTAAATTAGGGTGGATAAACAGTGTGGAAAACATAAATCACAATTTGGAATTCAGTTTATGTCCTCTCTATGATGAAATGCTGAAGTAATACCAAAATCATGTATGCAGTTCTCTTGCACAATACTACTTGCAAAATAAAGTACTCTAGCAATTTTTACAACACCAAAATAATGCAATTTTGTCATATGCATAAACAATATGACTCTGCCTGGTCTGACATCTTGTATTTGGAAGGAAGTGTGTTGTTATTTTGCTTGCTTTAATTTGTGACAGGTTCAGCCAATCCGACCAGCACACATAGGCCAGAGATTCGTTCATCAATTGACTTGACTAATCCCGTTCACATCCACCTCTCAGATGCTCTTCACATTGGCTCACGGCACAAGAACTCAACCAGCCAGAAGAGCCATCACTCAGCAAAATCACGAGGCCTTACCCTCAGACTGAATCCCTACATTTTTGCTCTAATTTTGATAAGTTTACAATTTCCATTCCTTATTGATTTTTATGGTTCTTGACATAATTATTTAATTTACAACATGATTTTTCATGCGTTTGTACAAACTTTTATAAAAATAAATTTTGTGACATTGTTTTCATTTCCTATTTTCCTTAGTTTTGAATTCCCTATTTTTAACAAATTATGATTTCATAATCAGCCTTTTTTTTATAAAGATTTTTCAGATTAGCAATTACTTGAGATGATAATACTGTAAGTATTACTGCTCTGGTAGTTAGCAGCAAGTTTTCCCTACATTTGAAACAGAGACACCCACCATCCACTAAATTCTATGACTCATCTTATCGCCCACATCAAACCAATCCACCCCACAACCAATATCCTGAAAAACCAAGCTCTCTTACAATATGCACAATCTTTTTGCTATTTATATTTTGAGTTGATTGTAAACTGTAAGCTTATATGAATTTAAAACATCTATTAGTATTATCTCACTAGAAGCTATCTCAATAAAAATTGTTATTTATTTTTACTGATAATAATCTGCTGATATAATTCAACCACTTCACATCAATCAATATGGGGCATAATTATTACCATATTTTCTTATGTATCTTGAAATTTTTGGATCAGTTGTCCCTAATTGGAATGGCTTTGATTTAATCATGAATCCCCTCTATAGGGATATACCCCCCATATTCATCTCCAATAAAGACATTAGATGATATTTCCAGAAGTATGACGTTTGGTTTAATTCATCACAAAAGAATGAAATGACAGTATCCCCTTCTAAAACAGCCAAAAGTTTTCAAGGAAGGGAAGGTTATGTAGTATTTCTTTCATTTGGCTGAAAATGGAACATCTCTTCATCAAATATAAAAGCAATGGAAGTATAATGACATAATTCAGTTGTCAAATACCCTTGCGCCTGTTTCCACAAAATTGTGAGTGCTGAAGGATTTTTGTAATTGTTTCCTAACTAAAAACACTTTTTTTAACATAGACTCTTGATTAGTAAATTCATATTATGTAAATTATGAGAAGAGAACCAATCATAGCTTGCTAAGACTGATATCAGCTAACATTTACTGATTCCTTTACGAGATAGAGCTTAACACTGTTGATCACTACTGATTAAATACTCCTTCCCTTCAGCTTTATTTTCTTAGTCTTGCACATCTAACCTTTGTCCAGCCATGTCCATCACCTCTTGCTTGGAATATCATGGGGGGATTTAAAATTCAGATAATAAACAGTATATAGGAATTCTTCCACAGCCCATAAAAGAATTATTTCATTAGTATTAATTATTCAAGAAAATGGGGCCACAGAAGTACATGCTGAATAAACAGTGTCTTTCCCTTGATATCTCAAAGTGGAGTTAGAAATACATTTTGTTATACAATAGCAACAAATGTGGGTTAGCCAAAAGTGCCCCTCTACCAGTATAAATAAATGAGAAACACAATACATATGCCCAAGTCTTGGAAAAAATAAAATATCAAAAGTATCAATAAGTGATTTGAGTAGCTCAAATGATAGCAAATGTTCTTCTTGGCAAATAAAATCAAAATATTACTCAAATTATTTTCATTCGGATAGCAGAATTGATCATGACCACAATTAAGAAAAGATTGACCATTGAGGAAAAGATATGGTGGTTGGGCAGCAAAACTAAATTAATGATTGCTCATTACAGAATCATTCTACCACTATTACATTATCAAGCTAGGTCTCGCAAAACAAGTTGCAAAGACTTTGAACATGAAAGGACAGATCTTTTAATACCATAAACAATAAACACATAAATCAACTCAAAGGCCACTTTGGTGATGATAGAGTTCACCCAGTACTACACCCAATGGCATGTGAAATTCCCAATCAGGGTGGGGGCCATTTCCTTTCCCTGTATTGATTACAGTTTCCCAGGAAGATCTGGTAACGAAAAAAATCACTCAGCTAGGGTGTGGCTGAGGGCACCCGGAGAGACTTGCCCGGGAATCAAACCTGGGCCCTCTGGTCAGTAGCCAAATGCTATACCCTAGATTACTGCAACCCGCGCTATGAATACATATCAAGTTAATTACTTGAACTTAGTAAGGAGAAGCCAAAAGTGATTTGGGATAAGATGAATTTTAAACTTAATTTTATTAATATTCTAACACAAAATGCTGAAAATATTCCATTTTTACTTTCTCAAAAATTCCTAATTGGATAAATTATTCATGATTTTTCAACAATGTTTTTATCTAGACTCATTTGCCCATCATCGAATATTTCACTTTTTCAGCTAATGGTTTCTTGGGCATTACTATTAAAAGCAATTATGCAACTATAATTTGACGTTTTGGCTCTTCCCATGTATCTAGTTCATCACGTTGTGCTTCGCATAATGCCCACCCGTTGGTTGAATTTTTTTCTCCAGTTTGGTCTCTATATACATATGAATGAAATCATGACATCAAGAGGATAAAATATTAATTTATCAGAGAAGTATATTTGAATTTTAGGGAAATCTAAATTAAGTGAAAAATGAAATCAGTTATGATGGACTTACCTATTATGTATTTTGAATTGCAAAATGAAAGTTGCCTTAATTGTATCATTTAAAATTTGTCATAGCATTGTTAACTCATTAAATGTTTAATAAAGTAAACTTCATTGTCCCATCTCAATCATGACCTTTTCAGCTCCTGATTCCGATATATTACACAATTTCCTAACCTGTGGAAATTTGCAAGTGATTAGCAATACCAGTCCAAATAATAATTTTAGTTCAGTTTCATCGCTACGATTCTTTAAGACCAAAAAATTTCAACTTTGTGAGTTTTACTTTCATAAATGAAACTCACTTATATTGTATTTTTACAAAATATGGTGATTTTTTTATGATTACAGATACAATAACTACTTGCCTTTATATCAAGGTTCTTAGTTGTACTGAAACTTTGTTTCGTAAATATTTTGCATGTTTTTTTAAACGTTAACTTTGTAATTCTAATGCATGTCACGACAAATTTTAATCCTTTATAAAAAGCAGAGTCACTGCTAAGAAAATGAAAAAATTAAGATGAAAAGGTTAATGAATTTTGGTGACTATGGCACACTTGATGGGCTTGAGGGTAAAATAAGGGTATACAATAGGCGTGGAAATCCCTTCATCCCCTAAAATATCAACGTTCCAGGACGATTCCACTTATTCTCTTACACGTCAACTAACTGGAAACCATCTGATTTCAATTGAGTAGGCAGATAGTTATACAGTCATATGTTCATATTATGAAATGTGTTGTAAATTGATGACAATCTACAATAAGTAGTATTTAGATTTGATTTACCTCTTGTGGAGTAGTTATGGGTGTTAGACCTTAAATGGTAAGTTTCAAGATTAACTTCCACATGAGTCAGAGCCTTAAAGATACATTAGATATACATTCATGATTCCATACTTAATAAAAAAAGGTTTGCAGGAATCATGTGGTGGTATATTAGCAAGAGAGTTAATAGCTTTATTTTGCAGTGGCAAAATTTGTTTAACATGTGGGGAATGACTCCATAACTCAACACCATAATTCAAATGACATTGAAAGAAGGCATGGTAAAGTGTTAAAAGGCACTCATTTGAAATGAGAAAGTTGAGCTTTCTTAACATATAAACAGCTTTACTCAGTTTATTACAGGTCTGACTGACGTGAGTCTCCCAGTTAAGTATTGTATCAAGATAAATTCCTAGTAATTTTAGCAGTTTCAACATCAGGTATCACAATATACAACAGCAC
Source organism: Hetaerina americana (assembly GCF_022747635.1). Taxonomy (NCBI): domain Eukaryota; kingdom Metazoa; phylum Arthropoda; class Insecta; order Odonata; family Calopterygidae; genus Hetaerina; species Hetaerina americana. The sequence goes on from NW_027286070.1 coordinate 5,410,347, forward strand.
CCTAAATCAATATATCTTCACAATAAGTATTTCAACAGGTACAATACGTTTTTCTCATTTCATTTTAAGGCAGGGTTGATATCAAAATCGCTTCAAATCTTTCCCTTACAATTAAAATTTTATACCATTACGTAAATTTACCCGTTACGAGAATTGCTAGGGTCCCGCTTTACATTGCGACCGCTTTGATAAAAAAATTAACGCAAAGATTACCCATAGCCAGTAAAAAAATTAGCATGAATATTCTGTACATTGTAGGTCAAAGAGATGAACCTCATTAGGACATTCCTCATACTTCTTTTCAAATCGCGGATGGAACCTAACTGGGTACGGTGACCAGGGCGATTTTGTCAGAAAAAAGGATTGCTTAAAAGTTACCCATGTACGGAATGACTGTGCACAGAATACGAGGCAAACCTGTATGTTACGATTAAAAAAGTAGGTCGCACTAATTTTCCAATTACTTGCATATACCCGTAGGTTAGGTTAGAAACCCTTACATTGAGCATAAATGCTAATGTTTACTATGGTGTTAGATAACATGATCTCAGGTACTGGAGACACTTGGTAACGTTCATTGGCAGCGCTGCTTTCAATTTCCAGTCGCTATGGTAACCATGGTAAATAAAGTAGATACCGAAACTACCAACAACACTGTGCCATGTTTAAATGTCAACTCTCCTCCATCAAGAAGGTAATAATGAATTAATCGTACAAATGGGCATTACTGCAAATATATGTAAATGCCTTCAGTTCGCAAATGCAAGAAATCACTCGAGGTTACTACGATTAGCAAGGTAAGAGCTTTTGTTTCCGAAGTTTGGCGCCTAGTCCAAACAATTATATTTCGTTTATTCTATTATGAGTACTGAAATGTCAACGCTAGTAACTGTCTTCACGTAAGATGGATACTTGTATTAATTTCAAAAATTAGTTTACTGAAATGCATCATCGTGGGACATGTTAAACGAAAGTAATTGAAAAACCAGCTGTTCCATGAGCCACATTTTAGTTACGTTACAATAGATAATCTTATCCAAAAAACACCATGTCATACAGTAACTGTTGTGAATTACTGCCAATTTTTGTTTTTAAACCGTTTAATAATAAAGATAATCCGACATGTCACAAGAGGCCTTAAAACTCTCACTCATCAGTGCTGCATTATATTTTTATTCATACCATCATTTCGCTATTTTTCAGATTTTGTGAACATCAGCATGAACAGATATGCGAGAAAACATACTATGAACACTTAAAATAAATATGTGACGAAGGGAAAAAGGACGAAAAGTAAGTGAATGTACAAATTTTGGATCAAATTTTGAAAATATAACTACATATAAATAAAATATCGGCATAATAAATTACGGAAATATGAGGAAAAGTGTAATCACAGGTGTCAAACTTGAAAGTGAGTTAGTTGAGTCAACTTCTAGTTGCCAGTTGCAAGAGCAATGGAGAATAAATGACACAAAGTCATTATTGAAGTATTACTTTGAAAGCTGGAAAAACTTTGCGAAGGATAAAGCTGATGAAAACTTAAGGAAGAAAAATGAGACTACGCATAAAAGATTAGATAGAGGGAAAAACTATTATTTTAGTTCGTGGAATTGTATTGACTTGAATAAAATTTTACTCCAGAATGAGATTGAGCTGATGAGAAAGTTTTGGAGTTTGTGGAAAGGGGCAGTGAAAAGTAACAAGAATTTTCCGAAGGCAAACATCAAAGTCAAAAATTATCCAAATGCAAATCAACCAGTGAAGCAAACTTTGAGAGGAGCACATTTTACATTCAATGAGCCATGCAGAGACAAAGGCTGCGAGATTTCACGAAAGTATTTTAATTTGTGGAAGGAAAATATAAAGAGCCATATGGTACAAGCAAACGCTACAGAGGAAACTAATGAACATCATTGCGTGTATCCAGAAAGGATAAAAACATCAGACTCAATGTGTGTTTTAGGTTTAAAGTGTATCAATGAAGATAATTCAGATGCTAGGATTTTAAGAGATTATCTGAATATGTGGAGGGCAGCTAAGAGCAACTCCTCATTGATAAAACAAGATGTTTCTACAAGTAAGATTGAAAATTTTTTAACGGCTATAAGAGCTGCCAAAATGAAAACTGTAAAAAACGTCAAATCCACCCAGCATGGTTTGCATCCCAAAAGAAGGAAAACCCATAACAATAATTCCTTTAAAACAAATCATATGAGTGAAAGAGTTAGGGCATGGAATGCAGTTTCATGCGTGAAGAATCAAGCCCCCTTAAAGAACAATGTTGAAGAGCACATAGAGACCAGGGATGATGTGAGCAGTAATAGTATTTCCTCAATAAAGAAAGAAGTGAACTTATCCTTGGAAGAAGCTCGTTCCCTCCTTGAAAGCACCATTGCTGCTTCTTACAGAGGAAACTGTGCTAGGAGGAAGTCATTTAAGCGGTGCAATAGGAAAGGGAGCCCTCTGCCTCCAGAGATGGCAGCAGGTGACATTCTGGAGAGGATGAGGGTAAGGGAGGCTGAAAGGGCTGCTCGTTGGCAGAAGAGCCATGAGAGGAAGGAGAGACAGGAGAATGAGAGGATAACGAGGCTCATTGAGGAGGAAAGGGAGAGGTTGCGGCAGCAGGAGCAGTCCAGAAACCAAAAACTCCAAGAACAGTCACAAGAGAAAATGAGGAGGATGCTGCAAGAAAAAAATCTGAAACAGATCCGGCAAAAATATCATCAGTTGAACTTAAAAGCACTGAAACACTTCCATGAAAAATTACTGCAAAAGGGATTACAAGCTTTTGCAAATGAATTGAAGACTGCAGCTGGACGTGAGTCACAAGCTAGTAGACATCACAAGAAAATGCTGATCCAGAGGAAATTTCATGAATGGATGAATGTCACACACCATAATTGTGAACTTCGAACCTCTGCAGCAGTTGCCTTCCATAAAAAAATATTGCTAAAATCATGCATCAGACAGTTGCATATGGTAAGCTGTATATTGGAATTTTTTAATCAAAATATTCAAACATTTTGAGAGATAACATTGGAACCCATGTGGGAATTTTTTCCTCTAGTTACAGAAAGAATATACCTTGAACAAGCAAACTGCTATTGACTTCTGTGAAATGCGAACTCAAGAAAAAGCATTCGTTTGTTGGAACCAGTACACTTGTGATATGATGATCGAAATGAACCTAAAGGGTGAAATAGCTGATATTTTCTATATGAGGTAAATAGATAATTTTATTAAAAATTAATTTATTGATTTCTTCAATTGTAGAAGTAAAATCCAAATCAACCTTAGAATTCAACCAATTAGAAACAGATTAACAAAGTTAAAAGCACTAATAAGAATCATTGGTCTATTGGGAGTCACATTTACTTATCCACATGCAATTAAATCATCATTAAATATTAATATAAATCAACTTAACAAATTTGGCAAGTTTTTATTTTACGCATGGCTGTATAAATTAGATAATCTCTGACCCACAAGAAAACTAGGTTTTAAGTTCTACATGTATATTTTTCAAATTGTTGCAGCCGTAATGGTTATCTCAAGAAGCCTGGTTCATTGAAAATAGTCTAACTTGGTGCTTATCCAGATATTTATTTACCAAGTTTCCTACGTATAGATATTATGCCAATCAGAATTTTCAATCCTAGGTAGAATTATGTCCATAAGGTGTTGGTATATATGATTTGGTGTGTACACACTACTGCAATTTTGAAAGAACTCAAACACAATGTTAATTCTACATTACAATCTTCAATACATGACCAAGGTTTATATGCTGTGCAACATCTTCAGGTAGGTTACAGAAATTATCCAGAAGTAAATATACTTGATTTTGGGGGGGGGGGGGCTGAAAAGATGGGGTAAAATGTGAGGGGGAGATGGCTGGCAACAATGTTGTTGCTAGAGAAAGTGTAAAAAGGGATATGGACAGAGTAATGGTTAATTTGCAAGACTCAGGGGGAATTGACAGCGGCGAGGAAGCAGGATGGAGGTTGCATTAGGTAAAGGGAGAGGGGAGAGGGTTGAATGGTTTTCGGGGTAGTTATTTGGGTATCGGAAAGCTAAGGAGGAGAAAATCACATTTATTCAATGCTAGACACAATTATTTCAAATTGTTCTAAGGATTCCAACCTGGGTCCCATCTTTTCCAAGAGGTATTTGGAGGGTAAAATTGCAGGTGTGATCTTTTTCAATCAAAAACTTTGTGGGCAGAGAGGTGTTGTTTTTTGTTTTGAAATATAATTCATGTTCTTTGATTCTTTCCTTGAATTTCCTCCCTATTACCATATGTTACATTTTAATTTATGCACCCAACGTTTTGAGTTGTTTTGACCCTCTCTTTGGCATGAAAATATTTTTTGTAAATTATATTTCTTGAAAAATGTGAATTATACTTTGGTTTTATTTGAAAGACTGTTGATTTTTATTGAAATATTTCCTAGGACCCTCCCCATGCTCGACAATGTTGATGTAGTGGAAGAGTTGTGCATTCTGATGACCCCTAGGACTTGCTGGTGGGAACAATAATATTTGCCCCTGATAGGGTCACCTATACCAGACAGGTCAAAGGGTAGGAGCCATACAAAAGGTAGTCCATGCAGCATCTGTTCCTCAGTGAGAGAGCTGCAAAGGCATCTGAACCTAGTAGGGTGGCCATTGAGTGATAGCGTCACGTTAAAAACACTATTGAGGAAGGCAATGGGAAACCACCTCAATTTTTATTCCCAAGATTTATATGATTGAGAGTATAGAGAAAATGAATCCTGGCAACTATAGGACTCAGCACTATTGGCCATGTGTTGTGCCCAGCAGCAGGGGAGCCAAGACTTATGCAGTTGTCATCTCATGAAACCCTTGCAAAGCAAAACTAACAACAGCAGCACAGAAGAAGACAGAATTAGTTAGAAGGGAACTTGGAATGATAAGACAATGATGAGGAAAGGAAACTTAGAGAATACAAAGTGAGAGATGGAGAGAAGAAATATAGACAGATGTTTTTGGTCTCTGCAAGGTGAGAGAGGAAAAATTGTGGGGATTCTTGGAATGATAGTTATAGAGTAATATACAGTGGAGGGGTCTCGAGCAAGTGAGGAGTTGCCATAATATTGAATAAAAAGGTAGGAAGAAGCATAGTCAACATAGAACAAGCAACTGATGGAATATTATCTGTAGAACTAAATGCTGAACCAATGAACTTGGTCAATGTTCATGTTTGCATGCCAAAAAGGGCCTTAGAAAGGAAGAAGTCATCTAGAAGAAATGCACAATCAATTGGAGGAAATACAAGATTGTGGGTGTTCCTGGAAGGAAATATTTGATAGTAATGGAAGGCGATGGTAGGCGAAGGAAGAGATGGTAGCGAGGTATTGACAATGGCTTAGGAGTAAGAAATGATGGTGGGAAGAAAGCAATAGAGTTCTATATAACACAAAGGTTATGTTGCGAGGACTACAGAACAATAAGTTTGATTTAACATGCAGCTAAAGTGGTTCTCAGGATGATCAACAAGAGGATGGAGAGCTGGGCAAATGATTGCTTAGGGGATGATCGGAAAGGGGAGAGGAATGCATGATACTGTTGCACTAATCCAATCACTATTAGAGTGGAATATAAAATACAATCAGGAGGTATTTGCCTGTTTTGAAGATGCTGAAAAGGAGTTAAATACAATGGGTAAGGAAAAACTAATGAATATATTGCAGAAAATAGGAGTAAGATTGGAGGGATAGGAGACTTTTCCGTAACCTGTACATGCCTCAGACTATTCAGGAGTGAGTGGATGATGGAGAGTCCAGTTAGGCAATGCTAAGAAGAGTGATAAGACAGAGATTATCAGTGGTACTTTTCAATGTATATGTGAAGGAAATGGTTAATAAGGCATGGGAAGAACTGAAAATTATTTGAAAGATGAATGAAAGTTGGTCAATTCACAAAATCGGTTAGGTTAGCAGGTGATCATGCTTTATTTTTTATTTAGCCAAGTGATTGCAAGCATGGCTGAATGCATTGAAAGCCATTGTAATAGGCATGACATGTGAATAAATGTAAAGAAAACAAGTTTTATGCTGATTCAATAAAGATAAATGCTAAGTTAAATATAAAAATACTAGGTTATAAGTGGGAGCAAGTGGCAGTGTATTTCTGAAGTGTTGAGGACCTAAATGGTCAAAGTAGTAGGTACATAAAAAGAAGAATTGCATTAGCCAAAGAAGCTTTTGGACTCAGTAGGTATTTGATGACATTTGAGTGAGGATGTCAAGAAAAGGCCCGCTTTGACATGGATCATAATTTTGTGGGATATGAAAACAGTCATTGAAGCAAGGCAATAGGTATACATTGGAGGCTTTGGAAATGTGGTGGTGGAGGTGAAGTGGACAGAAAGGGAAAAAAATTAAGTGCTAGGTATGGTGAAGGGGAGAAGATGGGATTGTTGGGAGAAATCATAAGGAAGCAGGAAAGATAGATTTACAGCATTTTGATTGGCAGTGGGATATGCCTAAAACACAGGTGAAACCACACCAGGTAGTGTGTGATGATTTTGTTGCTTAGTGAAGTCAAGCTGAAATTTTTTGTTGGTATTGGACATGAGCTGAATTGGAACGCAAATAAATGAAGGGGTAGAAATAGGATTGGTGCGTTGGATGGTATGGGTAATTTAAGAAGTGTCGGTTGTCAGGTTTATTGTAGTGTCGGATGACGGGTTGTTTTTCTCAGGAGAGAGAAATAAATGCATTATTGTACAGCCAGGGTTCATCTAAAACCTACATGAACCAATAATAATGATTTTCTAAGAGATATCTTTCATGAATCGTTAAAAGGCCAGAAAATTTTAACAGAGAGGATGGATATCCACTCCACAGTGCGTGGAAAAGAATTATTCCACGCAAATATGAGGATGTTCCCTGATTGGCCAAGAAATTTCCCGGTATTGGCGCCGGATTTTCCCTATATAAGACGGGACAACAAGCTTCTTTTCATCCTTGACCTGAGGATGCCAGCAGGATAGTTGGCGAAACTGTTGTACATTTAAACGACATACGCGGACGCAGCCCGAAAAATGTGGAAATCACATATCTTTCATCATTTTGGAGTGTCAAAGTCGGTGGTGAGAGTTCCGTAGATGTCTTTGATGGCTAGTTTGGTGCATTTTCTGTGTACAGTGTGTCAATGATTTTTGTGGAGTGATCATTGTTAGTGGGGATATGTTTGATAACTTGTGGTCAATTATGTTGGGGGATGGTTAATAACTTGTGTTACAAGGAGCAAAAGGCAGCCATTTTTTGTGGGAAATGATATCTTCGATTGCTGTCGATGATTTGGTCAGCGTTAGTTTTTTCTAAAGTTGGAGAATTCCAATTATACATTTACTCAGTCATCATCATATCCCTTGCTACATTTTCCTCTACAAGAAAATCATAACCAACCACATAGCCCATCCATAAACTAAGTATATATGCATACATACTTCTGAATAATTTATTCTTATCATCTGAAGATGTCATACAACAACAAAAATGAGTCATCTGTTAAAGATTTCCATGTGGAATTAATGAAGTTTTTGAGTTCATTCAAACATAAAGTAGTCCCACAGAGTCACACGAGAAACAATTTCCTTTGTCATACATTACTGTACAACAAAAAGTGAGAGTAATGGTAAATTCTAAGTAATTATAATGTAAATTTATATAATGTAACACAGCTGTAATATATGTGTACAAGCAGACATTCAAGCCATAAATAAAGAGCATTACAGGAAATATATGTGCAGCTATAAAATATACGTTTACAGAAAGGGGCTCTCATGTAAAACATATGTGTTTACTGCTGTATTACATAATGTGTTTATCTGGGATAGTAGCATATGAAGTACTTGACCATAAGCTCCTGCGACTCCATAATGCTTTGACCAATGAATTATAAGTCAGGAAAAGACATTCAACAAATGTCTTTTCCTGACTCATAATTCATTGGTCAAAGCATTATGGAGTCGCAATTACTCTTACACGCTGTATTTCACTGAGTACCCACTCCCATTTTGTCTTAGTTATTCCATCATTAAACTGATTTTAAGTTCATAAAATAAACACATAGAGTTGTACACTGCACACAAACTTTCCACTCAAAGCAATGTCAAAAATAAGTGGAGGAACTGCTAAGTGTCAAAATGAAATGATGTTATTGTGTGTTGCTCACTTTGAAATATGTAGGTACATATTCAGCTGAAAGTCAGCCTTAAAAATACTTTAAGGGTGACGAATGTTTGTGATGCATCATGATGTAAATTATCATTCTAAGACTTCATTTGAGGTGAATTCCATCCTGAGTGAGTGAGATGACTTCATTTATGACTTACTCGACTTAGAAAAAATTAGCAATCAGAAGCTTCAATGTTGTCAGTAGGATAAATTTTCATAAAATTGGGTTCAAATGTAATTTAATAACAATTAAACATCAGTAACTTGTGTAAAATCTTCTTTTGTGTCATATCACATTTTACAGATGCTTACTGAGGAAGAGTTTAAATTGCTGGAAGAGATTTCCCTCTGTGATGGAAACTGAAAGATCCAGGGAAAGAATAAAGAATAGCTTCAGAATGAAAGTCTTGGAAATTTTTCCAGACTATTGCCCTCAAATAAACGATTGAGAGTCCTTTGAAGGTAAATGTATACACTAATGTGATAATGGAAGAAGATATTATTGCATTTTATTTTCTATTTCACTTGAAGATAAAATAAATATATATCCAACCATAATTCACTATCTAAAATTTTGTTCTCAAGAATAAGTAATGATTTCTATGGAGGATAATCAAAATGTAGCCGAGCAACTTATGAATTCTTTACAATTTTTTAGAAACAGTGATTGACTGAAAGAACAATGAGTGTTGCTGTTAGGATTGCCCATGCCAGAAAGGTAAGCATTAAGAGAGAGTAAATATAGTCTCAGCAACATTTGTGGCACCAAGCAGCAACTGCAATAGTGTCTCAACCCAACAGGCTGGCCAATTCAAGTGATATCTTGCGTGAGGCACTGTGAGACAAAATCTCCGGCAATCACGGGAGCAATAAAATAAGGGAAATTTTAGAGGAAAGTTTGGTTTGCAGTTTCTACCCTATTACACAGGTACCCATATCATTCAATTTTGAACAGATGCACAGCAAACAGTTGCCTCTGGCTTCCCTTAAGGTATGTGTTACATATTATCTATTTTCAGTAGTTGCATTTTTCAGGGAATAGTTTACTAACCATCCAATGGAAAAGGATAAGCATTTAATAAAATATTTCATTCATGTACACTCTGAAACGCTTATAATGCTCTTAATACAGCCATTGATTAATGGCTTCCTAAAACCATCATAAAAAAACCATAAACATAGTAATAAACCTGAAGGTCAGTTTGGTAGGTGATGATAAAGTTCACCCAGTGCTAAGCCTGACAGCATGTGAAATTAACACATCAGGGTAGGGGGGCCAGTTCCTTTCCATGCCAGTTATGGTTACCCAGAAAAATCTGGTACTTGAACAATCATATAGCTTGGGTGGAGCTGCAGGTGCCCAGAGAAGCTTACCCGGGAATTGAACCCAGGCCCACCAGTCAGTAGACCAACACTCTACCCCTGAACTACTCTGACCCACTAAAACCATCAACAGAATAAAAACCAAAATAATAGAGTCAGGCATGACTTTGTGAAAGTTCTCTGCACAGTATGAAAGAAATTTGTAGTATTCCACAAATGTAATGGAAAACTATACAAAGTTATAACTACAGAATTATAACACCCTTACGTAATTGCATTTTTCAGTCAAAATTCAAATGTTTAAGTCACCAACTGTTTGAAACTGAGCCAAAAGTTATTATTTAATTTATTGGCAATAGCAAGGAATGATTTTAATACCATCAGCCTTTTGTGATAATGCTTATCTATAACAGTCTGCCCATAGGTGCTATGGGAATATATGTGCATCTATTCTAAGTAAGCCAGGGAGATTACATAACTCAAATATATTTATAAATGTGTGGAGTAAATAGTACTTTTAATATTTTAAGAAGAGAATGGTATGTTTCCCCTTTTGTTAAAGTAAATTTTGCAGTATATGTTTGTTTTTGAGTTCATGTTCCAGCTGATAAAGAACCCTTAAGTGCAATTCCATTGCCTGCTGGAAAATAAATAAATCCATTATTAATAGCGATCACCATGTACGTGATATTCATAGTACAATGTTAATTTTTTTGGGAAAAGAAAATGTAAAGAATAGCATGCTCTAATCATAGTCTGCATGCTCAGAAAACTGACTTAGAAATCGAGTAGGCTACACATTAAATATTTGTAAAGTGAATTTGTGGTAGATGTACCATATTCTAAGGAAAGTTCTGAAAAAAGGTATTATTTGTGCTACTCTAAAAATGAAGTTTATAATTTTCCTATGGGATTTTACTGAGTACAACATTTTTAAATACAAACATGAGAGTCATTACCAAACACAGTAGCCAAAGTGAATGTTGACAAACTAGTAATCAGAGAAGGTTTCAGAGGCAGCAAATCTGTCCAAATTAGAGTTTTGCACTGCGCCGGTATTTCATCAGCATGGCATGTAAATACCAAAGACGATGGCACCACAAGTAAAGTTTTCAAGTACTCCATAACCAGCAGCCTCCTGCATAACTAGAGTACAAAACAATTACAGCTTCCCCACCCCAGCAGTTCTGCTGCTCAATGTGACCTGATTTGCTGCACTCCTTTCTTATGCTCACTACCTGGTGCACATAATTGTAAACAAAGAGATTCCTCTCAAGGGTTGCTCACCATTTGGGCTACTTTGTGGTAAAGGAGTAGTAGTAGTATTTAAGGGAGGCGACCGACAGCTGAGGTCATTTGCGCCATAGGGGATGGACAGGAAAGGATTAAGGGTGGAGAGAAACCTGGCGTCGGCATTAGCCTACTCTTCACAAAAGGTGCCAAGGGGTCCGCAGCTTAACGTCCCATCTGACGGACGGCGTATTCACTCAAAGTACCCTCCACAAAGCATCTCAAGTAGGGATCGAGATACCACTGAAAAATATTCAACACCGCCGGGATTTGAACCCGGTGGTAAAGGGTCATGATCGAGGCAACTTGCACTTTTCATTGTGATATTTGAAAAAAATGGTGATATGCAAAGCAAAGATTCTGGGAGATCAGTGAGTTCATCAGGTAAGCTTATCTTTAGTGATTGGACATAGGTACCACACTGATGGTAATAAGAATTTCCAAGGTTGAAATATACAAGGAAAATTGTTTTCCTGTAATAAAATATCTCTAAATGCCACAAATTCAAGGTCTCAAAGACACATTGGTGGCCTGTGTACATACATGAAGAAAGGAACATTCAAGCAAAATGAAATAAGCAAATTTTCAAAGAAAACATTGTCAACAAATTTTTTTTGTAGATATGAAACTCTAAAACTTAGGAAAAAGCAGATGGTGGCAAGGTTTCACACAAAAAATTGAAGAAAGAAGCAATTGTTAAACCAAGAATACTTATGAACCTACAAAAACACCATTGGGTCAGAATTGTATTTTTCTCTACTAACCTGTATACGAAGCAATAATTGGGCCAAAAGATATGATAAACAATATGGCAAAAAGCTTAAGTTTTGCCTGTTTATGAATAAGAATAATTACATTGTTTTGCATAGTACAATTGAGAGTAAGATGGAGTTTTTTTTTGTGATAGAGTTTTTTCCCATTCTTTTATGGAGGAAGGTATAGGCATTATTTCCTTCATCCTGCCCTCCAATAACACGCCCTGAACGAAATTTCCTAATAGCATTTAATCGGTCCCTTCCCATGAATTAAAGCCTTGAAGGGTTTGTGTTTTCTGATGACCCATTGCACTGGCAGGAGCAAAGATGATTGCTCCCTTTGTGAAAACGCTTATTTGGAGTACATTATCATATGGATGCGAAACTTGGACATTGGGAAAGAGGGAAAAAGGCTCGGTTGGAAGCAATGGAAATGTGGATTTGGAGAAGAAGAGCAAGATGAATGGACAAGAAAAGCAACATAGAAGTACTGAGAGAAAATAAAGAGAAAAGGAATTTAATAAAATAGATGGAGAAAAGGAAAATTGCATTTGTTGGCCATGTTCTCAGACATAGCAACTTCCTAGAAAATATAATGGAAGGTATAATAATAAGAAAAAAAGGAAGAGGGAGGCCAAGAAAGAAATTTATACATAGATGATATAAAAAGTAGTATGAGAGTAATAACTTACAATGAACTAAAAAGAACTATGATAGGGAGAAACCAAATGACAAAGGCTTCTTCTTTAGAAGATGATGATAACTTATGGTTCAACAGAGATGGAAAGAATGATAGAGAAACTATATGGTTTATATATTACACCAGCAAAGACATAGCTCAGGCCTAGCCATACTTGATTACAAAATAGAACATGCAGTAAGGCAATAGAGACCAAATAAGGCTTTGTGATACATGTCATCCACCCACCATACTACAGATTAACTTAAGGGTCTAGGAAACCATGGAAGGAAGATTTTTTATGGGTTATTAGTGGCATTCGTAAGGAGGAATCCTGCTGCACGATTTGGTAGATCAGTATGGTTTCCCATCCCAAAAAAGGGAAAGGCAGCTGAGAGAACTAAAGTTCAAATAGTAATATTGCATGCAGCTCAGGATCATCAAAAAGAGGACTGAGAGGAAAGCAAATTATTACATGGGGGATGATCAGTTTGGTTTCAGAAAGGGGAGAGGTATGTAAACTGCTATAGCAGTAATGAGGTCATTAATAGAGGAACATGGAATGCAATCAGGTTGTGTTTGTTTCATAGATTTCAAGAAGGCATTTGAAGAGTCAAAAAGGTAGAATTAATAAATGTGTTGCAGAAGATAGGAGTAGATTGAGGGATAGGAAACTTGTCCACAACCGGTGCATGCCTCCCAACTGCTCAGGTGCATGTGGTAGGAGAGCCAGGATAGGTAGTGTTAGTAGTATTCATTATCACCTACACTTTCCAAGATAAACACGGAGGAAATGGTAGAAGAGGCATCAGAAGAACTAAAGATTGAATGAAAGTCAGTGCGGAATCCATTATATCAATAAGATTAGAGAATGATCAAGCTTTATTTAGCCAGTCAGCCAACTTAGAAACTCGCATATAAGCAGTTGGTATCAAGTCTTTCACTTCATGATGATAGATGGCAGCTGCATAATGTGTAAATATAGAGGGCACAGCAGCCATTTAAAACTTTGAAATTATTTAATACTTTGCTAGCAGGTTTCAGTGCTATTGTCATTTCCAGGAGCGAACATTGCAGTCTTTAAAATTTGCCAGAAGAAATGTATTTCATTTAATTGAAAGTATAAAACTTATGGAGAACTACTAATAATTTTAAATTGATATTTATGTAAGTGATATTCTCACTTGATGTGTTTGTGCATGGAAATTTGAATGCATATTAATTTTATAAAGTTTAATTATGAAGAGTTATTTACATACTACAGCGTTCATACAAATATTTTCTGTATTTTTCAAATGCATTAGTTAATACAGATTTCACAAAAATAAAACTGACTGATAAAAATTTAACAGGTAAAACAGTTAGAGAGAAATTCTATCCATTAAGGATTCATATTAAATTCTTCCAAAATGTATGGGGACTACACATGGAGAGGGAAACAGTAGCACACAAAAACACATTTCCCCATATATTAAAAAAAAAAGTACAGGTAAACATGAAATTGAGAGGAAAATGAAGGAAAAGCAAGTCAAAATAAACCAGTGAAAAAAATCTTAGCTGGAAGAGTCACTCAGTTATGCCAGCTGGTTCCTTCTCTGGCACCATCCCCTTATACCTAATCAAACCATATGAGAGACAATCTCATTACACATTTCAAATCACTTTATCTACAAGTAATATTTAAATGAGAGTGTTTCTACATCTTGCACGCAAGGAACATTAAATATAAATTTTTGTTCATTTTATTTGTCATCTTGTTAAGATTTCCAAGATAATCTGACTTAATTGTTTGGCCCATACCATTTCTGAAAAAGAAGAAGGCAAAAGTTTCAAGGTGTCAAAAGGTGAAGTGGATAATGAAAAATTGACACCTATCTACCCACATTTGAAAGAGAAAAATTTGCAAGCTGTCAAAAAAAGATAACAAGCAAGGAGAATTACAACAGATAGTATGGTAATTAATAATAATACTAAATTCATTTTGAAAATTGGTATAACCATATTAAATATCATCAATATAAATATTACTTAATATGCAAACATAAGTCCTTAAATGTGATGAAAATTGTCACAAAAGAATTCATCAAATGAGTTAAGTGTGTGAGCAAGTAAACAGATACAAATTCCAATGCATTGAAAGGTATATACCCTATTCTTGAAACTCTGGATTCAGTCCAATTTCAACAGAGTAGGCAGATAGTTATACAGTCATATGTTCATATTATGAAATGTGTTGTAAATTGATGACAATCTACAGTAAGTAGTATTTAGATTTGATTTACCTCTTGTGGAGTAGTTATGGGTGTTAGACCTTAAATGGTAAGTTTCTAGATTAACTTCCACATGAGTCAGAGCCTTAAAGATACATTAGATATACAGTCATGATTCCATACTTAATAAAAAAAGGTTTGCAGGAATCATGTGGTGGTATATTCGCAAGAGAGTGAATAGCTTTCTTTTGTAGTGGCAATATTTGTTTAACATGGAATGACCCCATCACTCAACACCATAATTCAAATGACATTGAAAGAAGGCATGGTAAAGTATTAAATGATACTCATTTGAAATGAAACGGTTGAGCTTTCTTAAAATATAAACAGCTTTACTCAGTTCATAACAGATCTGACTGATTTCGGTCTCCCAGTTGTTTTGTATCGATATAAATTTCTAATATTTTAGCAGTTTCAATATCAGTTATGTTTTATTTACGACTGCATACTATATGCTGATTTTTTTGTATTTCAGTGTAAATGATTATTATCAAACCATTCCTTAGCCTGTCTTTGGATTGCGCTAGATCATACCTTAGCATCTTCTAGATGTTGACATTATTGCACCCGAGTGATGTCATCAGCATATAAAACAATTTAGATTTCATTTTACAGGGCAAATCATTAATCATGATGATGAAAAGTACAGGACCAAGCGCAGAGCCCTGTGGGCAACCACATTTTACTTTAAGAGCTGCAGATCGACAGCCATCAACTTCAAATAATTGGTGGCAATCATTCAAATATAACCTCATTAATTTCACTGCAACACCCCCTAACACCATAATATTCTAGCTTTGATAGTAATATTGAATGATTAATACAGTAGAAAGCCTTAATACAGGTATTACTTAAGTACAAATAGAGAAATAAAAGAGCCCTGAAATAATGTGAAATACTTATTGATGCTTATATACCATACCGCAGATATCAGTCACAACATTAAAAGGATTAATTACATTTCACTCTGCCCTTCTGAGCAAAAAGGATTTTGAAATGAGCAAGGTTACCCTTCTTTGACATCCATAAACAGTTTTATAATTTATGTAGTTAAGATTTAAACAGAGCTATATGTGGAAAAATAATGTAAGCACATGTCTGAAAAATCTGGGAGAATGCTAAAATTAGGGATCAAAAATGAAAATATAGGAATGATGGCATTCTAAATACATATATTTTACTTTTTTCGATTCTATTTTTCTCTTATCCCACAAAACCAATGGAAGATTATTCTCTCTTCCCGATCGACATGACGAGAAAAGAATCAATATCCTCTGCACTGCCACATTTTACAATAAAAAGCTAAAATGCATGGATGGCATTCAGGCTGAAAATTCTAGTTCAGTACGCATGGAACAATGACAATATATGAGCATATAAAAATACCATTGTCATTACTAGAAAATATGAGAAAAATACAGATCTAGTAGAACTTGATTAAAAAAGCGTAAATATAATAATAAATCAAATTTATTGCTCACAGGATTCAACAAGTTAAATTTAGGACAGGTCAGAGGAGAAATAATCAGCTATTTCAGGGTTCCTAAGACTTCAGAAACTCTTCCACACAATAATAGCATTTATCCATCAGAAAATGCCCAAAATATTTCTTAACTTTCCCCTAGAAGGAGCAGATTTTATGCCTGGTGGTAGATAGTTGAAAATTTTGATGGTCACATGAAAGGAACTCTTATTATACATTAGCATAATAGTTACAGAATACATGTGCATCAACACACTATCGAGTATTATGCTCATGTACTTTAACAATAAATATACAAACAAGGTAAAGTTGGAATTTTCAATTCTTTAAAATAAGATCTGCGAGTTTGCTATGGGGTAATTTTGCTATCGACCTAATACATCTTTCTTGCATTGTAAAAAAATGGAAGCCAGGTGATGCTCCACAGAAAATAATTCCATGGCTCATATGTAACAAAGATGCCATGGTAAACCATTTTTAGGACATTTAAATCTACCATGTTTGGCAAATTTCATAGAATAAATCCGCTTTTCGCCAAAGTGGAACATGGACCATTGGTATGGATCCCCCAGTTTCAGGACTCATCAATTGACAAACCTAAAAAACAAGGTGCTGAATACCCTTTCTATGGATTGGCCTTTTAAGCAGAGATTTGAGGCACTTCCCTTCTTTTTTAAATTGAATATAATTTGTTTTTAGTACATTTACAGACAGTTTATAAACGTATGAAGATGTTCCTATGTTTATCATGGACAAATTGATAATGGTGTTTGAAATATGCAAATCACCATTGCATTACTGAAAAATGTCTAGAAGTTTTGGAAAAAAACTCTACAAAGTTAACATATATTCTGCTCTTAACCTGCAACCACTAAGCCCATAACGAAATTCCTCTGCTGATGTGCATTAAAATTGTATCCTCTCTTCCTAATATGACCCCTCCGTTGAAACCAATGGATCACAAGAGTTATTCAGATAATAAGCCACTCTTCTGAAAACAGGTGATAAAATCATGGATGATATCACTTCAAATCTGAAAACCATCACTGATATTTTCGATAGGGAACAAATGTCACATGCAAGTTATAGAAACAAATCACATCCACAAACAATGGCTAAATACTTCAATAAAGCAAGCTTCATGCCAAAAATATTTCAGGAATGGTGACTGAAAATGCTTTAGACATAACAACTGCGGTTGGTTATTAAGTCTTTGGTAGAGAGGCAGGTGGCGGAGAGCTGACAGGAGAAATTCTTGGAGAACATACTCAAATCTTCTCATGAAGAGGAAATAACAAAAGAGCGTACACCATCTATTGCCAAAATGCTTAAAACTTTGAGAATTTTTGTAGCTAAATCAGATGATAAAGATGACCATTGCCACTCCATAGACCAACTTGAACACTTGATTCATTGAAATTACATAAACCAAAATTGCAATTTCCTTAACTTAGACAATTTAGGGTAGTTAAATTTTTAATAGTATCCAAAAGTCTCATTACTTTATACTGACAAAGTTTTGAGTGCATCCTTTGTGTATCATAGGGTACACTGTTAGACATACTGTGCACGTATTGCATGTTGTGACACTGCTAGGGTAAAAATATTTCAAAAATCCTAAATGCAAAACACTACAAAATTACAATATTTTGAGCTTTTCCAGAGTATCATTTTTATTCACTCATCTATTAAACTTAAACTATCATTTAAACAATTGTTATATGAAAATCTTAATTAATTATCACCATTTAGAAGTTAGTTGTAATATTTTGATTAATTAATTTTTTTAATACTCTCACCAGAGGAGTTTTAATTTAACAAAGTTCTACTGTAGTCAAATATCAAAATTTGTTTTCCTTCTAATACAACAATTCATCAGTCAGTCACCTGGGTGCCAAATTCATTTCAAATGAATTGCAAACAGCTAACCAACCTGTTTACAGTGTGAACCACAATAAATACTCAAAATGTACTAATTGTGATGGTATTCATATTCACTCAATACTGATTGACATTCATGAGGGCTGCTTCTTTAGGTATCAAAAAATATGAAAAATAGATAAAATTAATGATCAAGTTGAATTATTTTTTTTTATTTTAAGGGTTTGTAAGCACTTGGAATGGAGATATTGTTAAATGTCTTTCTTTGCCAAAGGGGCATGCTGCAATGGCTTGGCTATGCTTAGCAAAGGAGGATAAAATTAATTTGAAAAACCTTTGATGAGAACTGTATTCAATCGCTGGGCCTCAAAATATCATTGTGCTACCAAAGCAGGTTAGGATTTTAAAAATTTCACTTGGCACTCACTTTAAACATTTAACTTATCATAAAAAGCCGCCCAGTAGAGAAAAACCTGAAGTTACTCTAAGGCTTCAAAATATTTTAACACAAAGAGAATGTTTAAAAGGTAATAGATTTTATTCACAGGTAATGTATTATTGACATGCACATAAAATGACAAAAACTTTCGGTTTACTTTTCCTAAGAAAAATTATTTTAAAAGGAAAATCATATTTATCTTTATTTTCTCTTTGATACCACAGTTTGACAAATTTTGCTGGTACAAAAATATTACAGAAATTATGAGCAACTGACAATGTCTTGAAATTATCAAACATAAAGTAATGGTCACGCTCTTAGGAATTTGAATTGGCCTGATTTAAAAATGATGACAGCTTCTATACTATTTTGTACGCAAGTTATTGCTACATATGTGCTCCTAAAATGGTTCTTATGTCAACACGACGAAGAAAAATGGCCTAATTTTGATTGATCAACCTACTATACTTAACCAATCTACCCATTTTATCCTATTCATCACTGTATGTATCAAATAGAAAACTTCACGCATTCTGCCCAAAAAATTCATCTAAATATTTTACGGGATTGTTGGAACAGATATGTTTCCATTCTAGAGAAAAAGCTAAAAACAATGTGGACTATACTCATTTTGAAAACTTAAGTGCCTCTAGATTGTTTTGGCACCTACACAAGGCTCAACACATTATTATCAAAAATATCAGAAGTCTCCTGCTTTAGGCAGCTTTTCAAAAGAATATAAAAAAGAACTGGATTGGAATCAGTGCCAAATGAAATGGCATTAACTTCCACTGACATTAAAAAAAAGCAAAAGTTGGCATGCAGTTATAAAATATCAAATACCTATGCATTTTCACTATCTCTGCCATTTGTAAGTTATGCAGTTAATGAAATCAATTATTAATCTCAGGCTATATAAATAAACTAATGTAAGCATGCTCCACAAATTGATCTAAATTACTTTGAGCAACTAAGACAGAAATCTGTCCAGTTCTTTAAAAACCCATTATTGTAGGAGTGCTTCACAAAAAAACAGCATAACTTCTTTTCTCTTTGTCTGTATATCCACCACTCTCTGCTAGTAATACCCAATGATATTAACCAGCATTGACGAAAGAACATCATAGTCAACAGTACTGCTGTAAGCAAACAGTACACTGCACCAACAAAGCATACTGCAATACTGTAAAAGAAAGCATAATATTACTCAATAGACTCCTACAAATAACTATGTTAAGACTTTACAAAGTCAATGCTTTGAGTCACTTACTCAAATTCATGATAAACGTCACTGCAGTCTTCTGGTAAAAGTATCACATTCATGAAAAGGAATGGCTGGCAGACTGTCGTCAATGTCAAATTTGACCCATATACCAGCGCACTCACTAGGAAAATTATTGCCATTAAAAAGAAGGCATGGTTTCTTTCACCAATGCAACAATTAATCCTGCATGAAAGTGATTACTAATTAATTCATGTTATAACATTATCTACATCATTTCCATTCACATTTGAAAAAGAGTGGAAAAAATTACCAAACACAATGATGGTCCATTTTAAGTATGCACGTCTGGCATACCTTGCAATGATAAGCCCGAGGAGGCACATTCCTTCGGCAAATGGAGCACTCAATGTCAACAAAATCAGACCACGGGGAATTTATTGCAATGTCTACATTGTTTTGAATAGATGAGGATTTTGTTTTCACTTTGTACACAAAAAAGAAAGAAATACATAAAAGAGAAAAAAATTTGTAGTTTTCTGAGGGCAATATTTCCAGCAGAGGGACAACTTTTAACTCAAAAACGGCCAACAACAGCACTGCTGATGTTACTGACCACATAACAAAAAATCTTGTTTGAGGGATGGACTTCAGAAATGAACGATACAGATAAAACATGACTATAGGCATAACAGTGAAAACAACAAGTGAGCACCATACGTTAAGGGCAGCAATGTATGCTAGAGCTGGTTCAATAAAAATTGGCGATACTTCATCCCAAGAAACTTGCTTGGCACCACCAACCCAAGGTATCCGCAGTCTGTCCTTAATTACAGAACA
This sequence comes from Hetaerina americana, assembly GCF_022747635.1. Classification (NCBI taxonomy): domain Eukaryota; kingdom Metazoa; phylum Arthropoda; class Insecta; order Odonata; family Calopterygidae; genus Hetaerina; species Hetaerina americana. The sequence goes on from NW_027286070.1 coordinate 5,430,739, forward strand.
TACACTGTGTCTGTTCTGATTAGGTCTTCCAGATATAAGCCTGAAATTACAACGATTCTTTATCTGATGTATTAATTCGATGCTTCCGTGCGCTTAGAATAATTAACGCTATTAAAATGTATACCAGGTGTAGAACGGTGAAATATGAAAATGTTCCATGAAATGGGCTTTCTGGGAAGAGACAGGTACAACTTTTAGTCGAGTTCGAAACTTCAACCATATTAACATATACCAAGTATAGAGGAATACAGTATACGAGATGTCAGCACTTATACCAAAGAAAATGACTTAACTTTAGAATATTCGAACATAATTGTTCGCTGGAAATATAATTACAAAAACACGAGAATCAAAGTAAAGTAATACCATTTTAAATTTTCTTATCTCACCATTATTCAGTCAATATTCGCACAACACCGTTTATCTTCCTTCTAATAATGTCATGCGTTCTGTTATATAAATACAGTTGCATCTGAGTACGTTTAAAACTAGAATAAACAAGATAGTCCATACCTTTCAACATTTTCATCCAACTCTTGACAGTCACAACAAAATCCTAATAAATGACTTCTTTCTTGTTTCAAATTTAAATATTCACAGCAACAAAGTGGACTATTTTCAACATCAGAATTACTCATAGTTTATGATTTTTTAAGACCAGGCGAATAATATCCCAACTTTAGCAATTTAGCTGACGATTCCTTGTACGAATGAGTGACTTTGTTTTCCCGCAAACCAGTGCCGCATTCTTCCTTTCAAATACCGCATTGGCGATTTTTTTTGTACCCGTAGGAGAGATATGGTTAACAAGTATCACAGCATTCCAAATATTCACATAATTTGACAGAAAGGCAATGAAAAAACCATATTTGTTACTTTTACTCCTGCTAAATAACCCAAAAAAGGAAACGCTGACTTTCCGTCTACTTCCTTCACTATCTCCAACACTCCCGATACATCTGCATCGGCTGTTTTGACATGTTTATGAAGCATGCGCAATGACGATGTCGTCTAAAGCAAATGGAAACAAAGCACAATCGTCAATTTCGTACTGTTTTGATTTGAGTCTTATGCGGTAACCACTCGAGATTTTGTTTTTGTGTTCTTTTCTGTATTAAGAATTATTTATAGCCAACCAACATAATGGATAATAACCCTGCTATTGAAAAAACGATCACAATAACCATCACCAGTCTTAAAAATATTGTTAAGTACCGTAAGGCTCATATAGGGGCCAAACTTTATTTAAAAAAGTACAAACGCAGTAATCAACCCGAAGTTCGATTTGGTAATGCGGATGTAACTAATTGAATATTTATTATTTCAGAGGGTAAAGGAGCTCCCTATGAAAATAAGCATAAACATAGTATATGGAGCTAAATCCTTAGCCACCATTTCATCAATATCGGTCGAAAAAGTAGACGTGACAATCGATTTTTCAGCTGTCCTAAGCGTCGATACACATGAATTTGAGAAACTAAACGAACTGGCCGGAACTCCCATAATATGTAATTATAATAGTACAAGTAATGACGGTGTCATGGGTATTTTGAGCGAATCTGAAGATTTTCCAACATCCTGAAAATGCTTCTTTATAAAACCACTTTGACTACTCAAAATATCAATTCCATCCTGTCACATACCCTAATATATTCTTAATGTTAGTAATTGTCATCGGCATGTTGGTCAAGCGCTAGACATAAAAAGATCAACAATACTGGAGAGAAAATACACAAAAACACTATCCAGCACATAATGCTACCCAAGGGACACCAGTCTAATTACAGTATGTTGCCCATTAATTCACCTTCACTAATAGTGCTAAACAACAAACAGCTTCATTAGTTCAAGTTTAAAAGTTTTCACAGTGGACTTATTTTTTACACTCAAGAGCAGTTTTTTTAATACCAGTGAAGCTGATGAGATCCTTTCTTTGAAAAAGTGAGCAATTGAATTTTCAGGTTCACATTCTCAATTGCACATATCCAGTAACTATATACTTTGGGATTTGGTGAAAACATCATTGGTTCTTTTTTTTACAAGTAAGGAGCAATGAAGAATGCATGGCAGGGCAAATAATTTAAGTTCCATCTTCAAATCTGAAAGATAATCCCTGTCATAAGTGAAACTGGGCATTTGACTAGTAATATCTCATGATGTTGAAAATATCTGAAAAAGATTGAAAAAGTACCTCAAATCCCAGGAAATTGCCACCAGATTTGCCTGGATTGCAATCATAGGTTTTACAACTAATTCCAGGACTAGGTTTCTTGGTAGGCTCTGGCATTAGTTTTAGCAAGAAGGTGATGAACTTTTCAATTATTTAAATAAAATTAAAAGCAATTTCTTGTCTACATTGGATTGCATAAATTAACTTTTAAGTGCTGATTATCATTTATTGAGAGGAGCTAAGTATAGAACATACATAATAATATACTGCACTTAAATATATTGGGAATACACTACTGAGGTATTACATATGCATATATTCTGTCAACTGGACCTGGATGAGCAGAAGCCTTTAAGTTATTCAGTATTTTTCCAGCATAAAGTTGATGTTAATAAAAAAAACTGAAAAGCTTCCACAAGTTCTCATTTCATATCCATTAAAAATAGCCTTATCGCCCTTTAAATTCTTATTGCTTTATTTTCTTAAACTAATCAAATGTGCATAGCTCCAAAGGAGTCCTCTGGATTAATTAATTCTCAAGATTTATATTAACTGATGTAAGATGACACACTTCATGTTATTCTCAAAAATAAATTATCCCTGATTTTATCAGTTGACATTGAAGAGGAAACAGTGAAAAATAGGAAATCAATTAAGAGTAGCAGACCAATGTTTGGAGGGAGATGTTACTTAGATCTACTTCCTTTTCTCACAGGTGAAATTCAAAGAATATTGATGGATCACTATCTGACATAAATCATGATCACTTTGGAAATACAATTTGATTGTATAGGGCTTGTTTCAATTGGCAATGCATATTATTCACAGGAGAGACAACTTTGGTAGACCAACCCTTAATTGTTGAAGTTAATCCTCATGAAATTGGTCAAAAAATGGTGCCCTGGACACATCTTCCTCTGCTCCACATTACGGCTAAAGTGGATGAACCACTGATTTCAAGTGAAACTCTTCAAGAGTCAAATATTCTATTTTTTACTCTTGAATCAATCTACAATGTGCCACCTGACATGCCAGAGAATTTCACTTGCACAGCTGGAATTGAAGTTCCAGTGAATGAGGTAGCATTAAAAATTATAATTCATTTCAAGTGTATTAGAAACATCCATATTTAAGCCTGAATGCTCTACCTGTTTGGCTAACTTGCCCCAAGGTTTATTTAATATGTACCCATAATTTAAATTAAATGTATGATAAATATTAAATCCTGATAAATTAGCTGTAGTCCTAAATCTAACCAATTTCCTGGTAAAAAAAATTAGGTTGAGAAATAATTGCAAATGACATCAATTTTTTATCACTTTCATTTCTCTGAAAGGAAAACAGTTGAGTTTGAAGCAAATATTGATCATTCCACCATTTTGAATATCTTGCAAAAAGCCTTAATGTAATTATAGATCTCACCCTGAAAAAATCTTTTCCCAGCATTCCCTAGCCTAAATTCTAGAAAGACAATTGACCATGGCATATATACTTCATGTTCCTACTCTAACCTACAAAGAAGTAAACCATGAGAGGTTTTGTGTTTCTATCTCATCATATATTGTGGTCATAGTTCAATGCTTAGAACACTTTCATTTCAGCTAATTTGCTAAAAGAACTTTGCCTTGGACAAAGACACTCATTGATGTTTTATACTTAAACTTGGGAGCATCATCACTTTTAATAGATTTTTGGATTCATTAAAATATCTTATTATTGTATTGATACTGTATTAAATAAGGAGTATTAATAAGATAACACAAAATGTCTTTTTAGTTTTAGGGATATGAATATTGATTTTCATTCGTAAGAGGTATTTGAAGGTGAGTTATTTAAAAACAGAAAAAAATGGTTAGAAAAATAAAATCATACTTCTTTACCTCCAGAGCAACCATATATTTGGAGAAAACCTGAATGTTGTGCTTGGGTCCTAAAATATTAAATGTTTAGCGCACATTTCAGAAACTGAGGAAAGTTTAGTACCTGTTAAAATGCAAAATATGATATTCCTCCACTCATAATTACTCTGGGATTCACAGTGAAAACTACTTTCTGCTCTCTGATGATAAATGCTGGCTGTCAGTGCTGGTTCATCAACATAGAGAAAGCAGATGAGACATCAATGCTAATCACTGATGGATGTCTTCTTCCAATATTTACTTGCAATCATGGAATCACCCAATGATGATTTGTTTGCATCCCAAAGTGTTAATAGGAATAAAAATGGAGTGCATAAGATAAATGAAATGTAGTTTTGGGGAGTACTGTTACTCATTCAAGTTGCCTAAAAGGGATGGTAATTAATTTTTACAACAGCATATGCAAATGGATAAAGAAAAATAAGACTGAACTTTGAAGCCTTCATTTCTAATCGGCTCAAATTAAAGGTTAGTCGGAATGCTCCCAAGGAGAATCAGTGCTGAAAAAATGGAATATTGATTCTTGTAAACAAGCCAGGGTAGACAGCCAATGTCAGCTGATTTGTGTTGGCTTGGACTGTGAGCAGTCCTGTTCAAATGTATGGAAAGATTGTTATGGCCAACCAGTGCTAGCTTTTGCTGATGAAAACCAGCATCCACCGAGTGTGCATCTTTAAGAGTTTCAGTCCTCTTACTGGAGCAGCCAAAGGCATGCCATAGAGCCAATGAGATTAGGCTGAAAGAGTGAACATGATTACCTACCACAGATAAGGCATCTAAAGATCCCAGTCATTGCAAGAATTCATTGCCAGAACTGGAGCACAAGTCATTGTCTATTGGGGTATATTATGTTGCATTACATTATATTGGAGTATACATTTTGGGAAGAATCAGGCCAAATATTAATTAAACCTCGACTGATTTGGAAAGCCATGGTGACCACCCAACATCCATATACATGAGGAAAATACGCAAAAACATTAAAAAGATAAGTGACAGTCCCATTCAGAGATGTTAAAAATTGGATGAAAAACGGCTAATTGTGATCTCATCAAGACTTATATGATATAAAATATGATAAGTAAACAAAATAATTGAGCCAGCACTCCATGACGTTCTTGATAAGAAACTTTTGGGTGCATAATATTGATAAAGCCATTGAAAAAATGAACATTATAGGAATTATGGAAACGCTCTGCCCCTTCGTGTTACACTACACATACAACCGCTTGTGACTCGCGGGTTGCATAACCAAAAGGAGTACTAGGGCTTATAGGAGATTACTTTAAAATATATTTTTATCCTTCCTGGAATATCCCTTTCAGTATGCTCTTCAGAACATCAAAACCGCAGCATAGTCTCACCTCACCCAACAGCGTAATGACCGTAGAATAAGTGGTGTTCCATCAAATTCCCTGAGCTACACCCCATTCTGTATTCCAAAGGGCATCAGGTCATATGAACTTTTCCATGTGCTAACCTTGCTTCTTTTTTACAACTGGCTGTATGAACTTTTATTTTGGATTCTGAAAACTCTGCAATTTATTTTCATGTTGAAGCTATTGAGGGTACTTATTGGCATTATAATCAATTGCCATTATTGCCACTCGCCTAAACTGTTTCTTCTTACTTAAGCTTTTACTTTAAAGGAACTCAACTGATGTTCTAAATTTTCAGACGTACAGGAATATTGAGTTTAATAATGGAACATTCAATATGGTAAAGGACAAAGAAAACTGGAAGCATTGGCATGGACTTCCATTTGTCTTTGGAAGGAATGCTTTAACAAAGCAGCGGTATGTATTAAATTTGGATTTGTTTTCCCAGGAATGGCTCACATTACAAAAAGAGAGGAAATTAATAATTGATATGCTGAAAGATATTCATTTCATCACCAACCTCCCCTCCGAGGGGAGGTTGGTGATGAAGGTGGCCCAACTTATTCGGGGCTGGCATTGTAATTATCTCTGGTGATGTATACGCAGTGATTTGTGAAGTATTCTTTGGGTGTGCTTACATTTATTTATTTTCACTCCCTAGCCTCTTCTAGTGCCATAAGGATCCCAACAAACCATTTATGTCTATGTACCGTTAAAACCCATCCACTTTTCCCTAACATTGGGAGGAATGCTCCTCATAGGGTACCTCATGTTTTCTACTCTCCCCTTCAACTATTATTTCTCAATTCCCTCCCCCACCCACCCTGTGACCTCTCACCTCCCCGGCCCTACCGGAGTGTAATATTTATAGATGGATGTCTGTCAGAGTTGTCACCTGAAGATGACATTAAACATCGAACCCTGGGTCACCTCGTATTAAATTTTCAGTGGAATCAAAAGTTGTTTACAAAATATCACAGTATTAGGAAGTACGCAATCTAGAAAGCATATGTTTCAAGTTTGAAGATGCTACATTGTTTAGTATGTTTGGTAGCCATCAATAGTGAACATTTTCAGTGAATTTGTGAAAATGGAGTAAATTGGTCATCGTTATGTGATACAATACTTTTATTTGAAAGGCCTCAGCCCTACCAATATAAAAGCTAACTGGATTCTACTCTGAATAAGTGTGCTCCTTTGTTTACAACAGTAAAAATTGGATAGCAGAGTTTAAATGAGGCCGTACAAGCTGTCAAGACAAGCATCACATGGCCGACCAAAGAAGGTGACGCCTCCGGAAACGGTGAAGAAAATCCACAAAGTGATACTGGATGATCATCGATTGAAAGTGCCCGAGCTTGCAAACATAATAGGTATTTCAAAAAGTGCACTGCATAGTATATTAAAAGAAAATGTGGGAATGAGAAAGCTGTGTGCAAGATGGGTGCCGCATTTGCTCACACTCGAGCAAAACCAGTGTCGTGAAGGTATTTCAATTGAGTGTTTAGCAAAGTTTCACAGCAACAAAGCAGAATTTTTGTGCTCTTTCATAACCATGAATGAAACATGGGTCCATTACTTCACACCCGAGATAAAAGAACAATCAAAACAATTGATTCAAAAGGGAGAACTGACTCTAAAGAAGGCAAAGACTCTTTCATCAGCAGGTAAGGTCATGGTGTCGGTTTTTTGGGATGCGTGTGGGATAATTTTCATTGACTATCTTGAAAGAGGAAAAACTATCAACAGCAAGTAACATGCAAGCTTATTGCAACGTTTGAGCAAAGAAATCAAGCAAAAGCAGCTGCATTTGGCTAAGAATAAAGTGTTGTTTCATCACGACAATGCACAGGCTCGCAAATCCATCATTGCAATGGCCAAAATTCCTGAATTAAAGTTTCAATTGCTACCTTATGCACCCTAGTGGCCAGATTTAGCTCCCTCGGATTATTATCTGTTTGCAGACTTGAAAAAATGATATATGAACAGGTATTAACTTGTTTTTATTAACAGGTACATATAAACAGGTATTTACTTTGTTGTGTTGGAAAAATTTACACTAGAAGAATAATTTCATGGGCATTGCACATGTATTCCAAAGGTATAATTTTTGTTTACACTAGGAATTTTTTACTATAGTTGAGGTCTCACTAATGAGGCTTTACTACCATGACAATATAATAATAATCAAGGTGAGCACAATACACTTTCAGGGTTAGTGAGGATCATCATGAGATAAGGAATCACACTGGCTGCAAAATCAAATTTGAGACACTCTTAAAAGAGAATGTTCCTCATATGAAATGGAACACCTTGAAGAGGTGTTTTATGACCAAGACAGCAACTGATGAATTTAAAAGGATGCTCTTCAAGTACAGTGCAATTTTTAAATGATAAATTAGAACAATTTATTTTGTCAGCAAAATTTTGATTCGATTTGCTTCACACAATTCGCATATTTAGGAATAGCTGCTTGCCAATGGAATTTTTGTTGGAATCCTTAGAAGAGAAAGTAATTGAAAATCCAAAGAATAAGAAGTATAAGGAATCAGAACCAAGTGCAATTTTACATTTAGCATCATATTTGGATTTAAGCCCCCTTCTATATCCAGGAGGTAGGGCACTTGCAAATGATGTCAGTATTTAATAATTTATGCAGTTATACCATATTCTCCCATCAATAATGTGCACCTTATGTATAACACGCACCCAGAACTTTGTATTTATCATGAATTTGTATAGATACTGCACACCCAGGGCTTCATAGTTATCTTGAACGTGTATAGAGGCAATGCAACTGTTTATACCTATATAGATGCACGTGAAAATTATATATATATTGTGTAAAAATACGTCTTTGTTTGGATTTTTTCAAATTTCATTACATAACGCATATCGTCATTTTTTTAATCATCTGAATATTTTTGTATAGATAACGCGCGCATTATTGATGGGAAAATATGATATTTGTGAAATCTCCAATATATAATGACTTTTTCTATTCATTATACAAGCATTTATTCTCACCCTTGAAAAATGTTTGATAGGAAGTTCGTTGAACGAGCATGAATTGAAAAATATCCTGTCCACCTGTGCAATGCATTGCACCCACAAAATTGTGTTATGCATGTGGGGATAATCATGGTACTGTGAACAAGGATATAATTATTGTGTCAGACCACAATGAATGCTCTGTGCTCTTCTGATGTGGCTGCGTAGCTCTGTTGTCACTGCTAGCATGACATTTGATGCATGGTACTTTGTCATTTCATAGCATCTAAAGGAAGTTTAATGAGATATCCTGTTAATTACATAACTATCAACTCCCACCAAGGTTTTGTGAGAATTAGATGGGTTAGTAGGATGGCAGACTTAACAAAAAACATTTAGTATAATTTTAATGATTATCTTATGCTTCCTATCTCTTGAGAATCTCATTGTGAGTCAATATTCTTAATTCTCATCCCACCACACTGGTCTTGCAATGCACTAAGCATTGATTGTTACCCTTTGGCTGACAGGCCAACTAATGCTTTTTCATCTGCAATCTAACCAAGTAGAAGAGTTCTCCTTCTACTTTATTTCCATGACCCTACCCTTCCCAGGCCTAGCTTACCATTTCCCTTACATATACATACATACATAATGGGCCTACCCATCTTACTACCCTTCCAATTCTCCATTCATTATCCACGTCTGTGCAGTTTGAGACATGCATAGGTTCCAGATTAGTTGTCTATCTCTCAATTCTACTCCTCTCTTCAGCAAAATATTCATTAGATTCAGTTAACTTTGTTGAATGCCGTCTCAAAATCCACTAAACCAACTATAGACCATTCTAAGAAACTGCAGGAGGTGCTGCGACAGTAAATGAAGTCATCCGCTAGTGCATATTATAATGCAAAAATTTCGAAGTGTAACAATTATTCACCTTGACTGGGATTTGAACTCTTTAAAGCCCCCGCAATTTTGGAGTTTAAGAGGACGCCTTAACTGGCTAAAGCATTCAGTCGGACATCAAGGGATCCTAGTTTGAATCTTGGTCAATGCAAATGATTTTTACACCTTGAAATTGTTGCATTATAAAGCTAGAGCATGTTGGTAGTAGAAGTTCCTTCTTCTTTTGACTTCATTATTACTATGGCATCGTGAGTACCCCTCCCCTTTCTAAACCTAAACTGATGGCTACCTAATTACTACTGCTCTTTTCTCCAACCTTTTATTCATGATCCATAAAAATACCTTAGATAGATGTGAAATCAAACTCTTCCCATTATTTGGATTTCTTCAGGAGAAACATTGGTAATTCACCATCTGTGCATTAACATTCCAAGAATAATCACTGCCCCTTCTCTTTATTCAACATTACTCTGTACTGATTTCAAATATCTCCTCATGATTTCACATTAGTGAACAGGGTGCGCCTAGCAAGTTCCATATATAACTTCAATGAAACAGAACACAACCAGAGAAGTGAAACAGGAAACGCCATCTTTAACGTGATCACCAAGCCCTTCAATCCTCTGCTAGCTGATGTTTCTGAGAAAGACAAACCAAAATCCAAGAAGGTCCAAATCAAGATTGAGAAACCACCCTTTGATCCACAAACTATGTTGAAAGGAGAGTTATTTGTCATCGTTGAAGTGGAATTTCTTCATCCTCTTGTTCCAGAGACATCCTTGGAATGTCTCTGGAAAAGGTGACTTCATATTTTCATTTGATTTGGATTAACTGTTTGTACACTTTAATTTTTATTTCACAATTAATGTTATGAGTCAATGTCAAAACACATCAAGCAGCTAGTTTTATGTGGAATAATTCTTATATGACTATAACTCAATATATAATAATTCTCAGGAAATTTCCTCGTTAGGATTAATGAGATGGTCCCAGAGAAACTGCATTTGAGAAAGAGTATAATAAGTGAGAAGATGATAAAGGAAGAATTCAGGAAATGTATAAGGGCTCTGCACGAAAAACTAAATGATGACTATAGGAATTTCATTGATAACACTGAAAAGTTTCCCTACAAATATAGTGCTAACCCTTATATGCCTGACAGGAATTTATTACCAGAATTTACTGAATATCTCAAATCCACTGGCAATCACTTGATCATCGAGGAGACACTGAAGAGCCAGATTAAAAATATGATTAGGTTGAGAGAGGCACCAACAATGAGGATAGGAAGTACACAGGAAATAATGGTAAATAATGAATCTTTAATATTTTTATAACTACTCTTATCATAAAAAGGAAATGAGCATTATTACATCAACAGTCTATTACCTCATAAGTACAGGGGTGGAAATATGATTCCTTGACTTTCACCAGGGATCCAGCCTGCAGGGAAGTAAGGAGGAATAAACACATTCATGCTAAATTTGAATTATTTTTTTTTTCATAATTCAATAGCAGATTCCCCCCTAGTTCTCTATGGCCTCTCTTAATGCCATTAATCCAGATGTATTTAAGTTAAGAGAAATTCAAATATTTAAAGTTTAAAACATTGTAAAATATATTCACTCTAAAACTAGTGAAACGGAAGCAATGTTGTACGTAAGTGTGTGCATTTGTATGAGGTAATACCTACAATTTTAGTTGATTGCATTAGGGATGTGAGGTAGATAACACTATATCCACTTATTATCCTTTATATAATGGTGTATTTTTGTAGCAGATATATCAATTTTAACTAGCACTATTTTTAAATGACTAGTACCAGTATATTTTTACATGTAAATTTTTTTCCTTGCATCTAATTCTGCAAAAATTATTTTAAATAAGCTACACCACCAAACCTGGTCTGTTTAAGTGTATTTATTAGTTGGGACTGGTATAGGATGTGATGACCACCTCCTTCATCCTTTTGGTGCCATTGCCCAGGAAACCTTGGTATTTCTTGATACTGGTATCAAAGGCAATAATCTCAAGTATCAAATGCAACTCTTTATTGATATTAATCCTTGCATTTTCCTAACATAATTATAAAATCACCTATTCACTTACTTGTATTTGTTGGCACTTACAATTTCACTAAATGTGGTAAAACCTTTGAGGGACTACCCTGAGTGCTACGAACAAGTAGTTTGCAACTATTATCAACAACAGGACCACAATAAGAACTCCAATGGAAATTTGATAAAATAAATCCATATAATTACAAATATGCAGTTAGTAAATACTAGGGATGGCAGATAGGTGAAATATTGGCATACCAACTATCTAAATATTTCAAATTTATCATTATATTTGATAGGTACTGATGTTGCAAAAAAACTACTTTATAATAAATATTTTTGTATGAAAAAATTGACTATCTTGGCAAATGGCAAAAAAGTTAATATGATTGCTGGATAACAAAAGTTGTAAGAATGGTTGAAAATAAACTTATCTTTCATAATTTGTATTAATAAATATTCATATTCAGTTTTTTTTATCCCTAAATGAGAATGTTGCAACCAAAAATAGTTACTAGTAAAATTTTACTTGACTAATCTCCTCCTCCTCCTCCAATCAAACCAATTCAACTTTGATCATTTTACTATTAACTATATGGTAATATTTTGAATTAATTATTAACTGAATGTATTTGATGGTATTGCACAATCAGTATTATAATGTTAGAAGCTATAATAGCAATAGAGATAATTACTGTATTTCATTATTGTAAAATGTGATAGGCAATATTGCACTTCAATAATATGGAAACTTTTCCTTTATTTTTTTTTAATGTTGCCCCTATTTTATTTCTTCAAGCACCCAAATATTTTAACAGCATAGTTTCCATCATGAAATTCCTCTGTGGGCATCAGTCTCCTGTTAATTAATTAAACTACTATAATCATCAGTTGATCATGAGTTTCTCATACATTGAAATATGAAAATGTGAGAAACTGTATTCAGTCCACTAAAATGTTTTTCTATATGGCAATAATCAAATTAATTAATACTTATTGGAAAAAGAAAGATGAAATAGAGGCCCAGTGCAACCAGCTTCAGAAAAGATAAAACTTTTTTAGGAACGAGAACATTTTTGAATGAATCATGTTAAAATCTATAAGAATTTGTGTTTGAGTATAGCAATAACAATTTGACTCACAAATAAGTCAATGCTAATTCTCTTGTGTTACATATGTGCATGGCTTTTATAGGGTCGATTTATCTAGTTTTATGCAAATTGGTTACCTAAAATCTGTCACTCTCTTCACAAAACTGCCTGTAATTCCATTGCCTCTTCCTTTTTCTGATTGCAGCATTAAATGTTCTTAGTGATGTCCCACCTTTCGATGAGTTTTCATAATTAAGATTGCTCTGATAGTTTCCTTAGAAAATATTCAGGAAAGAAAACCAGATATTTTTAAACTGATAAAAACTCATCTCTCTTCATTATACATTTACATACTACGCCTTTAAAAATACATTTATTGGCTAATTGTATCAATCTCCGCTCAGAGGAATGAATCTGTCATTATTTTGTCTGAATTTATAATTAATTCAAAGTTATGGCAATTATTATATATTTTCAATGTCAAACTTACGCGTATATGAATGCAATTATCAGTCAAGGGCTATAATTTTTTTACAAGTTTAAAATCAGATTTGTAGTCCCACCCAAAGATTAATATATCTTCCCACAAAGTTTGCAGGCTGCCTTCAATCCTCTAATTTTTTTCCAAATGTTTCCGCATTGAAGATAATTGATTGATTGATTGAAATTGAACTCAACCTGAGATAGAAATTAACATCCTAAAAGAAAGCTCATATATAAAATGTCCAAAGCTCAGCACATGACGCAAACAAAAACTGCCGGGTACTTCAATGGAATATATCAACTTTAAAAATGTACATTATAATGTTGGCCAAGCAAATGTGTAGAGAGAGTATGGATAATGAACTTGATTTCACTGTTACATGTATTGGAGACAGTAAAAAATGTCTGCACAGTATGAAAGTTCTTTTCACTCAACCTCTGAAAGGCTTTTTCTCATGCTGCTTTTTGTGGCTCTAGGTAGTAAGGTGGAGGTAGGAAGTAAGAGAAACTAGGTAGAAATTTTAAGTAAAATAATTATCAATTCCCAATTTCCTGAAAATGTTAAAACGGGGTTGTAGTAGTTCAGTGTGTAGCGTGTTCAATTATTGGGGAATGCGATGCCTTAGGGCACCCTCCTCAGCTCTTCACCCAAGCTGTGTGATTTTTTGGGTACCAGAACTTCGTGGGAAACTACAGGTGGCACAGAAGATAAGGAATTGGCCCTCCACTCTGCTAATATGTAAATTTCATATGCCGCTGGGATTAGTTCCAGGTGAGCTATACAGGTACCATCAAACCAACCTTTGTGTTGATAACTGTGATGGTTGGTTGGCATCTTAAAAATTGAATGTACAAATTTTATTTGACATAAAATGCATCGAATATAACACTTTGAAATGCAGTTTGTTTTACCAATAGTATCAAAAATTCGTACATCAGTAGAAATCAGAGGGCTTAGGATGATATATTTTGGCTCTATAGTTTTGAAAATATCAGTGAACGTATTTTGATGGCATGACCGGCAAATATCATCAAAGTTGGCAGTACATACGATGAAAATTCCAATTGAAATCAAAGCATATTGGCCGATATACTGGTATATTTTATATATACCAGATAATGAAGAACTGGTATATTTGAAAAGAAAATGATTTCAGATAAACCAGCATATTTTTGTATGCCTCCCATATTGCATACGATTGTATACAATGCACTTGTGTACCCTCATTGAGACTGTATTTGTTCACTTTTGTGCATTCAGTATGCTATCCAGGGGTTGCAACAATAGTAAATACAATGGTATTGAAGATCTCTAAAATGATTTAAGATATTACAATGCAGGATAAGTCAAATTATGTTCTTTTTGGTCTATTATATGGGGCCATGACAAGAGCATAGTTTTTAGCGGAGAAAACAATGGAATTTAACAATGATATTAAATTAACAATGAAAATAAAACAACACAGATAAGTACAAAAGCAAATAAATATTTCAAAAAATGCAAAAATATTTAGAAAACTAGAAAATCAAAGGACAAATTCCATAAAAATTTTCAAATTTTTTTAGTGATGGAAATGAATGATGAATATATTACGGACACACTCTTTGTTAGCCTTTAACGTGATCTATGGCCATCCTATTTTAAGGTCTGAGAATAATTTGAAAGGAGGCTTTAAATAAAAAAGGGAAGGGGAGTGACATGGCCTACAGGGAGAGGTGTGAAGCAAGATGGATTGGTGATGATCACATGCTGGTGGTCAATGTACAGGCACCAACCATTAATTAATTCTGGTGATGAATCCTCATTCATGTTTCATTTGTTTATGATGTCCATGAGAATAAACTTTACCACTGCCACCACCTTGGCAGCAGGCTCACTCCTGCCTCTAAATGATTTTATAGCTTGTGCCAGTATCTTACACTTCTCCAAGTTAGAGCAAAAGTGATCTCTCCATCGACTTTTATCTCATACAGAAGGAAGCACAAGAATTTTTCATAAATATTATTTCTGAAATACGTCAAACCATAAACTCACATATTTTGGGGCAGTCCTGTGGCCCCAGGTCCACCAAAGAATATATAAGTAGTGACATGATGGCAAAATTTGCTTTTGAAGCTTTGGAAGAGGAAAATTATGATGAAGCTCAGAAGTGGCTTTTAAAGGTAAGAATAAAGAAAGATTTTTTACTTGTGACAAAATCACTCTATTAGCTACTGGAAGTAAATTAAGCTACATCATTGTGTACACATGATTATGTACAGGTATTACTTCTTAAATCAATCAACTTCTCAAGGCCAGAGCATCTCCATCTATGGCAACTATTGTTCATTCAAAGGCAAATATGGAGCCCAGAAAGTATTGCAACACTCCAGGTGACTTGACCAACACTTAAACTCTAAATTAAAATCTGTGATTAAATTTTATTGTATCTTATGGACACAATATTCCTTCACCATATACTATCTTACAGATGAAGGATAATCTTCTCTTTTATTTAGATGCACAAAACCAATATATATTTAGTACAAAAAATTAAACCTGATTGGATTTCACATAATTTAAATTGCCCCATGTTCCTTAAATGATTGTCTTGGGAGTGTGAATGACAATACATTCTTTTAATGGAATGCATGAAGTTTAATAGCTAATACATAATAAATACAAATGAGATAAAATCTAGGATTGATAATAATGAAACTATAAAATATTTTACAAAATAGCTAATATAAACCTAATTAAGGATCCAGGTTTTGTATATATCCATATTGAATTGGTGGCCATAATGACCGCTCTGTCATTTTAGGAACATATACAACATAAATTCTAGGGTGAAAAGGCAAATTTTTGAAGGCAGCAGAGCAAATATAAAAGTTAATATGGTATTTTCATATCGTTAAGAAATTTATCTTTGCTAATATATGGATAATGCTTTTTGTTGCCTAAAGGGCTGTTCGGTAAAGAGCAATCATAAATTTTCATTTGCATAACCTATTGTACAAAAATTAAATTTAATGCTATGAAAAAACCATAGTAATCAATCCAAAGTTAATTTGATAGGTAAGAGTAGAGTTCACTTTATATTATGCCAAATGGCATATGAAATTCATGCTTTGAAGTGGAGGAGTATGTAGTTCCTTTTCCTGTGCTGGCAATGGTATCACAGAAAGACCTGGTACCCAAAAAGCCACTCAGCTCGGGTGAAGCTGAGTGTCCAGAGACATTTCTCTGAGTCAAACCTGGGCCCTCGGGTCAGTAACCCAGTTCTCTATCCACTGGGATACTATGTTACTTGTTTGTACAATGTGTGATGTATATGCAATAGATGATTCATTGGTTTGATTTTACTCAGAATCACATCAATGGTAGACATTGTAAGTTGAAAGATGTGCAGTTCACTTATGGCAATGATAGAAGTAACATACCATAAAGAATTTGCTGTATTGAAATTTTGCTTTCACCTGAACATATTGTCAGCAGAAGCCTGTGTAATTTCACAGGAGATTAATGGGGAGTCTGATAGGTACACATAGAATGGCTTGTAGATGGTTTTATACACTTAAAAAGGGGAGACGATTGCAAAAGAAAGTGGGCCTGGAGCTCCAGTCACTTCTCTACCAGGAGTTAACATTAATGCTACCATTGTGAGAGGAGATCGCCAAACAGAGAACTCTCAGAAATATTGAATATTCCACTGAGATCCACCCACACAATTGGACATAAAAAGTTGCACGCAAGGCCTATTGAAGTGGTGGGTCCTGATGCTGTTTTTTACCCTGCAAGCTACCTATTAGGGTGTGTGATAGGAGGTGAATACACACCAGACTAATTTTAACCCTAATATTTTTACCCCAGATGTATTTGGACAACATTATTCTGATCCCATGTCAAATCTATATGTTCCGCATTTAATCTCTCTAATTTTATTGACATGATCCAGCCTACCATAGTATGATGAGGTAATAATACATTTTCTATGTCATTGCTAAAGAGACATTCCTTCCAATTTATGCAAGAGATTCAATCTGTAATTTAACCTTTCCTCTGTGAGTAATTCTCAGCATAGCTTCTCTAACAATTTTGATAAGCTACTCAGTTTGTCATAACAATGTTTCACAAATCTAGCTCCTCTATGCTACATGCAATCCAATTCGACAATAAATCCAACTTCATTAGAATCCCATACCCTAGCGGCATATTCTAAATGAGGCCTGACTAGCAAGGATAACAATTCTCTTTAACCTTATCATCAAATTTACCCAGTACTTCTAATAAATCCTAATTTTTGTTAGTTTGTCCACCTAACCTGCACAGGGCTTTCTCAGGTGGTTTGTAGGCAGATGAAGTTGATGTTACAGGGAGATAAGTTTCTTTTGAAGGCTATCACCACAAATGAAACTTGGCTACATGTAGGAGCAAACAACAAAGCTCTGCGTGGAAACCTTGGGCATCACCTACTGAAAGTGGTGACTTTGCTGGGAAGGTTATGGCCATGCATAGCATTTTTCAACATTCATTGAATGTTGTATTAGCATGTCATACATGCTATACTGTCAATAGAGAATACAATTAGGATGTACCAAATATTCTCCATGGTATTATCAGTTACAAAAGGTCACATTTCAAATCAACAGACTGTATGCTACACCTCATCACAAATGTTGTTGCTGAATATCTTGCAAAAATTAATGCAAAGTTTGTTCCTCATCCTACCTATAGTCCAGGACTAGCTTCATGTGACTTTTTCCCATTCTCAATTGAGGAAAAGCACCTTGGTGGAAAGCGTTTTTCGCCCTCAGAAGCAGACATCGGCAAATAACTTGGTTCAATTTTCAATGCTTGCTACTCATACAATACTGGAGACCAATCATTGACACTTGTATCACATATATACTGCACACAAACTAAAAAAATAGGTAGTCCAGGGGTAGAGTGTTGGGCGACTGACCGGCAGGTCTGGGATCGATTCCTGGGCAAGCCTCTCTGGGCACCTGCAGCTCCACCCAGGCTATGCGATTTTATGGGCAACAGGTCTTCCTGGGAAAACATACTGATACAGGGAAAGGAACTGGCCACCCTACCCTGATATGTGAATTTTGCACGCCATTGGGCTTGGTACTGGGTGAAATCTACCATTACCTACCAAACCGACCTTTGGGTTGATCACTTTGTAATGTTAAGTTGCACTAACAAAAGTTTACGATAATTTTTCAACTAACAGCTCTCATACATATAGTATTCCAAAATCTATTTTCTTTTTACCAAATTTGATCTTTCAGCGGTTAGATACGTCTGACAATGATCATGAAGCGTGGCTTGACTTAGCTTTGTTCCACTTACGGCTCGGTGGGACAGATGAAGCAATTGTGTGCCTGCAAAAAGTTATCGCACTCAAGAGAAAACATTTCCTTGGGTAAGCATGACTATATGAAGCTCAGTGGGTGCTCTAATACATATTTATGAAGTAAGTGTGCCACAATTTTGCAGGCAGAGAGAAATTCTTCTTTGTAATTTTTAGCTTCACATATAAATTAAATTATACCATGTTACATCATGAGGAAACATTAATTTATTAACTATATTTTCTACAGCATTTTGATATAGTGTTTGTCACCATGGCATATCAGATTTGTAATGGTTTACCTGAAGGGATATCATACGAGTAGCTTTTGGTGTATGTGGAACTAGTACATGAAAAAAGAAATACTAGAATATATTTTTTGTCATTTTTGACCTGACAAAAAATAATAGTTTATAGACTTTATTCTTTGTCAAAATCATTTCATGTACATCCAGTATTTCTCATTGTATTTGATAGTGCAAATTTGTTCATATTGGGATCCAGTTTTTACCATACAGTTTACCATACTCCCATTGAATATACCATTAAATTCCTTAGATATAAGGACAAAATTACATCATGAGATTCCTTATACTGCTGATGAATGGTTTTCACCTTTTACAAGCTGAAATTTGTTTAAAGTGAAGTTCAACTAGCTTAGCTAAGGAGTCCTTTCTTTCAATGCCTACTTTTAACTATGATATATATGAGAAAGCAAAATTTATTGAATCCAATATTCCACATAGTAAGGTATCTATGCACTCAATCTTTCCTTGCAGTTTACTTCTTTATGCAATGATACTGACAGAAATGCAGTGTTATGATAAAGCCAAGGTCTTTTTCCAAATATTGACACAACTTTATGGTGATTATCGAGAAGTCTGGGTAGCGTTTCATACATTCTTTATTCTAACAGAAGATAAAATTGGGCAAGATGAATGCATAAGAAAAGGTAATGCTTTTTACTATATATACCTAATATTCAGCTAATATACACTATCTGATTAACATAGCTCATTTAGAATATATGTATTTGAAAACACTTACTAAAATGCAAGAGGAAGGTTGAGTTCCAAAATGCTGTACAGAGCAAAACTTGAAAGCCAGCTCAAAAACGATAGGGTAGGGAAAAAGTTGATTATCAATTATTCCATTTCTGATTTGTACAGACTGCTGCTCTCACAGTGGCTTGGGAAATTATAAAGGATCATTCTTTTGGCACATATTACATTTAATTGTATGCTTTGCAATGTAGAAGGGAGTTGGATTGTGTGTGGTAGTTAGCTAACTGGTTTCTAATGTTGGGTATCTGGGTTTACACGTAGGTGATGGTGGTGAATGTCAAAATTTGGTCCTGCTAACACTAGACTGTTGCTGGAATTCTCTCTATCCGTTCCGAACTCTCTGAATCCTATCTCTCCCAAAACAAACATAATTTCAACCAAAAATACAAATAATATCAGCCATCAGCATGCAAGAGCTACTTGCCCTACTTCAAGATTCTGCAAGAAAGACTAAGGAAAATGATTTAAATTGCATAACTACTATCTGTACTGTCACAGTGTTGTGGAGTAATGAGGAAAAAAACTGGGGGAGGGAAGTAGCTGGAAAAATTGACTTCGCGGTGGGTCTCATGGTAATGTATATTGAACACAATGTTGAGGCTTCTCATGAACAAAGTGAAAAGGACCTCCAACCACCCCCTTCTGATCCCGTCCACCACTAATATTGAATCCATCAATAAGAAAATCCTGAACTCCTGAATAGAGCAGTCTCACAGTTTTCCTGGTGGGATTTGAAGTTCATGACTTGGTATTTATCGATGTCTCCCCTCAATGTTTGATACTCTGACAAAGCATTTCTCACATTTGGGTTGTTAGTTGCTTTGTTATGTGGCAGAAAGAATATAAATTCATTTCTGTAGTTTCCATTCAGAATAACAAAATTCTTTTTTCATCTAGGTAATAATAATGCATTTATTTGTCCGGAGATTTATTGCATACTCCTACATACCCAAACATTGGACACGTCAGATGTAAACTTCACAATTTAAGAAAAACACTATATATATATACCTATAAAATATATATTATATACATATATGTGGGTCGTGGTAGTCCAGGGGGTAGAGCGTTGGACTATTGACCGTAGGGCCTGGGTTCGATTTCCCGGGCAAGCCTCTCTGGGCACCTGCAGCTCCACCCAAACTATGTGATTTTTTGGGTACCAGATCTTCCTGGGAAACCATAACCAGCACAGGGAAAGGCACTGGCCCCCCTACCCTGATGTGTGAATTTCACACGCCGTATAGGGCTTAGTACTGGGTGAACTCCATCATCACCTACCAAACTGACCTTAGGGTTGATTACTATGTTTATGATTTTATATATATGAATAAAGCAATAGGCCCAAAGCAATGGGATTAAGAAAATTCAATAAACTTCTCCATGAAATCAAATATGAAACCAGAGTACCTATTTTCAAGAAAAAGCTGTTCCACCTATTAAAAAACAATATATTCTCTTCTGTAAATGAATACCTGAAATTGTCACGACACATTACTTTCAGCTTAACCAAATAATTTGTAAATATAGTAGTGTATTGGTATGTGTGTGTGCATATATAGTGAAAGTAATTTAAACCATGATATAAATACAAACTGCGTATGTTTAGCAGCAACACAGAGGAAATAATTACATCCCTACAATATGATTACATCAGTAAGTAAAACTACATTTGGAAGGTGAGGGAAATCGACTGTCAAACAGACCTATATATGAGTAGTCCTTTCCTCCCCTCTATTTGTGACCAGGGACTCAGTAGGAAAATAGAATAATAATAATACCACATGCGACAGAATTTTGGGTCAAAAGTAAGCTGGTATGTAATCACCCCCTCCCACACATCCTAGCGGTGGCTTACAGGGTACTTTATAAAGAAATAACACCTGCAGCAAGGTATAAATCATGACCTTAGGGTAAAATGATAAATATGATATTCACCAGGACAAAAAAGAGGGCAAGGGGAGAAAGTCATTTGAAGTGATTATGGCAGTATGTGTGTTCTAATGTAGGTATATAGAAAGGTCACTCATATCTTCTCATCTCCTAATTTGCCACTCATCAATATCCATCATGATATGAATTAGAGCTCACGTTTGATCTATATAGTAGTGGTATTCTTTTATTTTGGTTTAAGGACATATAATCACATTTTCAAAATGAAAATTTTCTTGAAGCTCCTAGAAGCAAACTGACTGCCCTCAACTGGCCAATGAGGCAGTGCCTCTCCATCAGCTGGAGAGATATGAAAGAAATAGCCAGTCCATACCTACAAGCTGCATCCTTGTTTTTGAAGATTAACAGCCTGAAGGTAATCAATGGAAACTTTTTATAAATGTACAATGTATTCATTGCAAGCCTAAAATTGAAATCTATTTTTAAAATTAGAGGGTGGATGCAATGTGTAAATTTCAGAATCGGAAGGCCTTGCTGTCATAAACATAATCCCCAAAACATGAGGCAGAATACCATGAATTCAAACTAAAGTGAGACTAAAAGAAAATTGAAAATAGATTTTCACTCATTCAATTACTTTACTCAACAAGGAATGGGGAGAATATACACAATTGTAGTGTGGGTTTCTCGCAAACCCCCACTAAAGATTATCTCTCCCAAGGAGGAGTACCCCCCAGCATACCTGACCATGTATGATGATGTAGTGTGGGTTTCTCGGAAACCCCCACAAATGATCATCTCTCCAAAGGAGGAGTACACCCCAGCAAACAAGGCAATGTCCGCTACCCAATTCCCCCTTTCTGCTACAATGTAGCTACTATGAAGTCATCCCTCCCCCCGAAGGAGCGATGGCCACGCTATCTCGATGCCTTATAAAGCGAGACGATCCTGGAGTAGTGACCCATTCCCTACCCCATTCCTCCCCCAATACCCTGCCTCTGAGTCCATCGGTCAAGCCTACAACCACTCCCAAGACGCCCAGCCTTGCCCTGAACCTCTCCAGACATTCCGTACCACCTCTGAGTCCGTCGGTTGAGCATACGACCACTCCCAAGATGCCCAGCCTTGCCCTGAACCTCTCCAGACATTCCATACCACCTCTGAGTCCGTCGGTTGAGCATACGACCACTCCCAAGATGCCCAGCCTTGCCCTGAACCTCTCCAGACATTCCGTACCACATCTGAGTCCATCGTTCGAGCATACGACCACACCAGAGATTCCCAGCCTTGCCCCGCTCGCTCGTCCCTACTCCCTGAACCCCATAGCTAGAAAAGGGTTAATTAAAGACTAATAAACTGAATACTACTGTCTCATTCTGTGCTACGGTCCCACCAATGATGTCGTGGCTGACAACCACCATATTTAAATTACTCTTGGACTAATTATTCAATGAGAAATCATAATTTTATTTTAAAAACAAATATTTATTAACAGATAACAAAAATTAAGCCATTCATGAATTGATTCAAGAGTGTCAATTTTTCACTGAAAATTGTGACCACACTTACCACATTGTTGACTTGAACACAACAAAAACTAAGGCACCTATGCAGGCAACTTAGTTTTACTCATATGAATGACTGGTACAGACACCTTCCCCATATGCCCGCTACTATTTAATCACCTACATTGAAACTGAAAATTTTAAGTCACTGTTACATGGGCAGGGCAGCAAATATAATTTTTAAATATGGTGTTTGTAGGTCCTTTAATTTTATATCTGAACTTGATTCCATTTAGTTGGGGAAAACATATATTTACTGCAAAATAAAATTATACAAGCATAGAGTATGATCACTTGGGAAATACCAAGGAGATTTGAATAGTCAGGGTATAATGGCTTCTTGAGGCAGTGCCACAGTATGGTGATGGAAGGGTGCATTCACAACAGCCCTCCAGGGCTTGGCTTCTGTTCGAAACACACTCATATTGTAAGGCCATAGGTGCATCAGGAGCACTCATAGGTCCAAATCAGGATGAGTATTAAGTGCAAATGACCTCAGTTGTTGGTCGCCTCCCCTAAATACTACTACTAGGAATAGAATTAACTAGTTCAAAACTAAAAACCAACTGCAATCTACACATTAGAGAGAAAAGGCTGCAATTGTAAAATTGAAAATGATTGTGAGACTACATTCCTCAGATGCCAGTATATTGTTATGTTGTCAAAGATATAGAAACAAACATATACCGGGAAAATCTAAATCTGAGCATAAAAAAGATTATTATAATTGTATTTACAAAGTGTATTTCTATATAGTTTGATTTTCTTTGCCAGAATTTGTATATGCACCTCAAGTGTCATGCTTCTACAACACCTAAAGGTTGATACAATGAAAAAATAAATATTGGTCAAAAGCATATGTTCTCAACATTAACAACTGCTGGGTCAGCAAAATTATAATTCCACCACAAGACTTAAGAAGAAATCTATGTTAAGAAAATATTTTCTATGACAAAACCTATAGGAATTCTTTTAACATATCTGTTACTCTGATTCACTTGGCTTTGATCCAATGGCAATGTCATTTCTCAGAGGTGGCTCAGCAAAATGCACCACATAAATGCAAAACATCACCATTTTCAGAGAATGGTTTCATCATTGCCCCCTGAGAAACCTCAGTTTTGAACTGTCTAAATAATCCATTCTTAATTTAATTGGACTTTTCAATTCACTTGCACAGGTGGAATTTTTGTCATTGTCAAAGAAGTCATGACTGTCAAGAATGTTTGTGTAAACCGTATTTGCTTGCATGTAGGATGCACTTTATATATACATATTCATTTACATGGAAATAGATATAAGGAAAAGGGATAGGAAGGAACACATATAAAGGACGAACACAGGAAGTATAACTGAATTAGAGAATTTGGCACGGTTCACTCCCTGGTCTTCCTCAAGTATTATATTAATGACACTTAGTACTATGATGCATCAACTGTGTAAATTATGACAGTTAAGTTAGTGTTTTATTGTTTAGTTTGCAGAAATGGCTTTGACACAAGAACTTGCCCAGACACAGAATGTGCACTCAACTTGCCACACCTATTATTCTGCTGTCCTAAGCTTCTTGAAAGGAGACCTTCCTGATGCCAATTCTCAACTGGAAAAAATTATTCCAGAATGTATGGTAAATATGAAATTTAAGAAGTGAACAAGTCTATGAATTTTTAGTCGAGACACATTTTCCAAGATGTGTTACAGTTTTGCTAAACCTTGAGCAGTTTTTAATTTAACCTTCTCTTTCGATCAGGTGAACTATATTTATGTAATTCTGCGATTGAATGTAATTTATCATTATTTACTTTCAGTTTCATGTGAAACATTATTTAATAATTAGGAGAAATGAACTTGAAATTTGTTATTTTTTCCCCATGAAGAATTCCTGAATGCTCTCAAAGACGCAATTCCTTTTGAATTGAATAAAAAGTACTAATAAATAAATAATAAGATATCAAAATAAAAATATAATTACTTGTACCATATTTGGTAATGGCCTCCTCTGATCCTCCAAGACATATCAGGTTTTATGGCCATCATAAAGGCCAGAAACTCAAGAGGAATTTTGCATTTTGGTAGTCACAACCACCACTACTGGATATGAGATGACAATGGGTCTCCAGTTAGGTGTGGCTCACCCAGCACCTCATGCCCATTATTTTCATTAGAAAATGAGGCAATGGTACTTGAGTGTGTTTATGGCACCATTTTAGCATGCTAGGAAGAAACTCTTGGTTTCACACTCACAGATAGACAAATGCGAGCTCGTTCAATAGCCTGCATGTTTCTTTAAGAAATTCTATGCATGGGCTAACTGGTATGGTTCTAGAGCAAGTTCTTTTGCTTGGCTCTTTTCATTTAGAGCTTGAGAATGTTTGCCTTCTCTAATGATTTGGAACTGCTGCTTATGTCTTACCAGGAGTGAGGTCAGAGTCTAAACTGCAGCCATCTGTTGTCTTTCTTGCCACCTGGTATAAGAATGCCCTACACTGCTATTTTACAAGAATCAATGGGGTGTTCTCTGTTGAACACTCAGCATTCTGAGCTTAGGACTACTCTATTGTGAATACACTCCAGGCTCAGTAGCCCTCCACCATACTACCTTGATCAAAAAGTTCCCGGAATAACCACCGTGTGGCGCTCCCATCGTTCCGATTTGAGTTCTGTTTTTTTTGTTAAATTGGTACATCTGTTGTTGATATTCCCTTTAAATCTTAGTGTCATAACTTGACATTTGCAAAGGTTACGTAGCCAAGAGTACATCTATCTCTGTGTGTGTTGGCGATTTTTTACAATTGCAGAAATGGATTTAAATTTGCAACAACAAACTTGTATTAAATTTTGCGTAAAAAACGGATTTAGTGGCGCACGGACGTTGGAAATGTTGGAAAAGTGTTTCGGCAACGATTCTCTAAAAAAAACGGTCGTTTACCAGTGGCACGAGCGGTTCAGAAGTGGTCGTGAGTCAATCGAAGATGATGAACGCAGTGGCAGACCATCGACATCGAAAGTCGGTGAAAAAATTGATAAAGTAAAAGAAATGTTGGTCAATAACCGCAAATTAACCATCAGAGAAATAGCGGAGGACTTGAACATTGCCTATGGATCCGCCCAAGACATTGTGGTTAATGATTTGGGTTTCCGTCGTGTAGCAGCAAAGTTGGTTCCAAAAGACCTCAATTTCATGCAAAAAAGAGACCGTGTTGACGTCGCAAAAGACATGATTTGCGAGGCTGAATCCGATCCCACATTCATCAAAAGGATCATTACTGGAGACGAGACGTGGGTTTATGAGTACGACACGCAATCCAGACATCAGGCAAGTGAATGGCGTTCACCAAATGAGCCGAGACCAAAAAAACCACGTCGTTTTCAGTCAAAAAAGAAGGCAATGCTGACGGTTTTCATGGATTACAACGGTGTAGTGCATCATGAATTTTTGCCAGAAGGCCAGACAGTAAACAAAGAGTATTATTTGGGCGTTATGAGACGTTTGCGTGAAGCAATTCGCCGAAAGAGACCAGAAATGTGGGCAGAAAACTCGTGGATTTTGCACCATGATAACGCACCGTCGCACAGTGCTATCATTATTCGTAATTTTTTGACGAAAAATGCAACAAATACCATCCAACAGCCACCGAATTCACCTGATTTGGCTCCCTGTGACTTCTTTCTGTTCAATCGAGTTAAAAAACCATTACGGGGAACGCGTTTTAGCAGCCGAGAGGAAGTAATGGAAAAATCGCAGGAAGCACTGATGGACATACTGAAAACCGACCGTAACTTTTGCAAATGTCAAGTTATGACACTAAGATTTAAAGGGAATATCAACAACAGATGTACCAATTTAACAAAAAAAACAGAACTCAAATCGGAACGATGGGAGCGCCACACGGTGGTTATTCCGGGAACTTTTTGATCAAGGTAGTATTTACATCCACCAGATTGGGCTCCCAGTGACATTTCTTTAATTCCAAACTTGGAAAAATGGCTCAGCAGAAAACAATTCACATTGAACAAGGAGGTCATCACCCATGCAGACACCTATTTGAGGACCTTCTGAAATCCAACTTTTTGGACAACTTAATAAGTTGGATCAACACTGGGAAAAGTGCATTGAGCCAAAAGGATGGTTACATTGAAAAATCAAAATAAATCTACCCAACATTAATTGTTTTTTAATTTTTTCCAAAGGACTTATTGAATGACCCATGTATCTAGAACAAAAGTGATGATTGCTGTGGCTGAGGTGAACCAGGACTCACTTCACCATGGGGGCACATTCTTCAATTAGAAATGTAAATGATAAGACAGTGAAAGTTTTCAGTTTCACTTCAGGATCTAAAATCGCTAATGGAGCCACTGGAAGTGCTGGTGAAAAATAATACATTAATTAGAAGCATGCTCAAATAGTTCCTTGTAAGTGTGTACCGCTGAGTAACGATACCGCAAAAAC
Organism: Hetaerina americana; assembly: GCF_022747635.1. NCBI lineage: Eukaryota > Metazoa > Arthropoda > Insecta > Odonata > Calopterygidae > Hetaerina > Hetaerina americana. The sequence continues at coordinate 5,458,055 of NW_027286070.1, forward strand.
AATTGGCTTACATTAAATCATAGTTTCTAACAAGTATATCACATAGTGCTCATCTCCAATGAATTCTGGTTGCACTTCCCCTGACTCATCACTCTCATTTCAGCAGGCTAAAAAGAATGCCAAATACTTGAATCACCATTTAATGCCACATTGAATGTTTTACATGTTCCTTAGGCATACCCTCCATGGTCTCTAGCTGGGCATGTCAGCTACAAACTTGGAAGGAATAAGGCAGCTTATAATGGCTTCCAATTTGTAATACAATGCCTCAATCCACCACCTGATTACCACATGCTATATATAAGGTGAAAAGCAGTGTAACTTACATTTGCGCAAAATTAATGGATTACTTCTAAACCCAAAATTTAAAACAACTTTTTTACAGGATGGGACATCTGTATAATAATGAGAAACAGTATAATATGGCTTTAGAAATGTTTTTGAATGCTTGTCAGTCTGATGGCACCCCATACTCTTGGAAGCAGGCAGGCAAAGCTGCATACGAGGTTACTTTATTTGAAATTAACAATAAAAACACAAATATCTCTTATGTTAGGCAGAAAACTCACTCATGCATGATTGTTCTTTTGGGGGCAGAGTGGTGATTATGAGGCAGCAGAGTTGTGTCTGAGTGAATCTAATAGGCTTGATAAATATGACCCACACACATGGGGGTTACTGGCATTGGTTAACCTATCATCAAGAAGGAGAGAGGAATTCCATTACTGTTACAGGCAGGCACAACTGGTAAGAATGATATAACTTTGATTGTTTATGTGCCAAATGCTACCAGGAATGCAATAATTATACCTTTTATGTTTTCAGCTGAATTTCAATGATGAAGTTATGGAAAAAAGAATCTTTCAACTGAAGGAAGAACTGTTTCCCGAGGACACAGAATCAGATTGAAAAATGGGATGGGCCCAAATTTGTTGAGAACCAACTTCCAAAACCATCATCAAGAGGGTAAATTAAATCAAGTGAAATATGATGTAGTAAAAAGCAGGAATTTTTAATTTCTTTTCAAACAACTACAGCAATAGTTTCTTTTTTAATATCAAAACTATGACAGTAAAAAAAAAGTTCTCACATTTCTTGAGTGACAATGGCAGCACAAACAGTTCAACGTGTAAGTATTTTAAATAGCAGCATTCAGAATTCAATAAAAAAAGACATGAAGTATAAAATTTTATGGGTAAAACATTCTGCACTATCAAGTCTTGAAACAAGGAATAAACCTTTCATTCGAACAAATTAATTTTACTCTTTTAATTATAAAATTACGCCAAATGAAAAAAATCAGCACTTCACAGAATTTACAAAACATTACATATTCGAATAAGTCTGTTGCACATCACAGGTTGTTTGTACAACTTTTTGTATTCAAATAATCCTCAGTGCAGCACATACGGAATTCAAAGAGCAGAGCCAATATTGTGTGCACAATTCCCATGCTTGAGGCAAAATTCTTAAGCCACAAATGAATGAATACAATAAGAGGGCTTAGCTAAGTGTAGTCCACCACAGTAAATTATATTCACCATTTCTATTTTTCTTTATATTAAACATTTTACATATTAACAAGTTGAAGATTTGTGATACTGTGCACTGAAGGTCACCTTTAAATAGCAATCGATTCACCTACTGTAAAGCCTTTATCAATAATCTGAGATGCATGTATTAATGAAAAAGGAATTTAAAAAAATGAATATTTGACTATGTTATACATGGGAATGGGGTAAATGTAAGGCAACTTGGTAGGTCATACTGAAAGAACGTAAAAGTCATATTAATAAATGAACTAATTCAATGTTCAGCATGTTAGTAAAAGAACTGTTATAAAGGGTGGCCATTCATTTTATAAATTTCTGTTCCTTACAAACATACCACTCTTTTTCCTTATATTTTACCTCAGGGTTTGCAATCTGATTAGGCACTTTTTGTGGATCATTACCTCATCACTTTGAATAAAACTGATTTCACAGAAGTTAGCCCTGTTCTGGTTTCAACTTCTGCACTAAATATGGCATATGCTAAACAACTTAAAGGGAAGTCATTCTCATTATCAATTTGCACAATTTACAAAAAAATGTTTTCCAATTTTTTTCCTGAATCCACACATTTTTCTGACAACAGTGGTCACCCTGATTACAAGTCTATTGCCATAAGCTTGTTATAATATGGCTTACCCTTAAAATAGCTTCAGAATATTTAGAATAAAACAGGATATTGTTTACCATCATAACATGCCCTATGGTGGTTTACAGTCAATACAAGGTCAGCTGCATCTCTGACAATAAGATGCACTTCTAGAGTTTTGATTAATTACGTTGAAAATCACGCCTTCTATCAGTTAAATGGACTAGGGTGGTTCAATGCTTAGACTTGTGACTTGAAAAGTGTTATTAATACTTCTGTTTTTAAGTTGAAAATCAAGCTTTCTACCAGTTAAATTACATTAAAAGAATGAGGAATTTATTAATGATAATAATTTGTAAACTTTAAAATGATACCTTTATATAATAACTTGTCCTGTACCATGTTATCTTGATAGCTCAGCCAAATGAATTATTAAAAGTAATACATCTCTCTGTTACTAGTGGGCAATTCGTTATAATTGTCTTAAATTATAAATGTCACTTCTATCATTTAGTAACTTCTTCAATAACATCACTTCTCCATTCGAATTACCATCTCTTTCCTCTTAATTGTCAATGTCAACTCTCACTTTACTGACACTCAAACCGGATAAATTTCATTACACCATTACATAGGTTAAATTTTCATCATGTGCATTTGTGTTGCGTATTAGCATAATTTTATGTACACCACATAAAGAAATGTTTCATTATTTTAACTTGAATGACTAATGTATAATACGTCCCCACAATCATAGAAAAAAAGTAATCAGTATGATAACACAATTTTTGTGAATAATGAAATGAATTGCTGAGCAGGTGGATGACAGAGATAAATCATGTGGGCAAAACCTGCAAGGCTTTCAATTAACCCATTATGAATTTTCTGAAATAGTAGGATAACAAAATATATGTGAAATTAGATAAAAGAATTTGGGAACCAACAAAACTCGGTAAGGAGCATTTTTCATCAAATTGTAAATTCATAAGAGTGAGTGATACCAAGAATATTAATTTCAAAGGATTTACTTTGTGAAGTTACAGTTGTGATGCTAAAATACAGAGAAACTGACCAACTCTCACCCCATAACTTTGGCAATGAGCACATAGTTTGAATTTTCCAGATATGCATTAGATAACACTACAGCACTCAACTTTGAAGAGTCAGGAGATGGATTAGCTGCTCTTTGTGTTTACAGTCAGAAGGTTGCGAATGGACAGTACATTCTGTAATTATGACTTTCCTTTGTCACCAACAGGGTCTCCAACATCTGTTAATCTAACATGAAGTCCACGATATTTCACCAATGAACTCGGCTTAGGACACTCATGGCAAACACAGCAACGTTAAAATAAAAAAGAATCTGCACGGCATCAAAAATTGTACAATATGGTAATCTTAACGTAAAATCACACTTTTGGAGCACTAGTGAACCCTAAATAAAAAGAAATATCCAAGACCAAGATGCAAATTAAGTCCTATAGCCTCTGGGTTCACTAGTGAGCACATCCACAAACCAACTGGTTTTCTCTCAACCAAAAAGGCCATTGGCCAAATGGCCGGCCAGTTTATGCGTCAAGGAAAGGCACTGCCATAACCAAATGAAGAAAAAAGTATATTTTTTAAATGTAAACTTGTCACATTCAATTTAAATGCTGCTAAGCAAGTAGAGCAGGGAATATTACTGCTTATTGCTTGCATGATATATTATTTTCCAGGAATCAGCCTAATAATACACACAATTATGATCTTATCACATAGAGCAGGCAGACTTTAAAGGCACAATAATTCAAAACATTATGAGCAATGCTGTATGGACTAATTAGAACAATGTTCTAACTATGTTTTCATCCAAACATATCCAAACATTGAGCAATTGTTATAGATGAAAAGAAATCAAAATTCTTTTTGAAAGAAGTAATACTTAACTGAAAATACCCACAAACTTTGTGGAGAGAAATTGTGATGATAGAATACTCAAAATGTACTTTAATATAAAGCTTGTTCCATCAACATACTTAAAATAACAAAAATTATTCAATCATAAATAAAAATATAATTTCATCAAGGAAAATAATTTTCTTGAAAACATAAATCATAAAATATTACTATAAATAAAGCTAATAATTAATTATCAATACGATAAACATATACCTATTCAAAATTTAGTTTGCAGGTCATGCTTACTATATTTAATGTTGATATAAATAATTAAACATAAATCATTACTAATAAAATCTTTTCTGAAAATATTCAGAGATAATGATTACTCTGCCCTGATTCAGAAGGCACACAACACAATAGCTTCAAATTTAACAAGGAGGCTGTGGATCATTTTAGATTATTTCTCATGATTGATTCTCTTTATTGCTTTCAATACTAAGTATTTGGGCTGCAAGGATTATTGCTGACAGAAGTACCTTCAGATGTATCTTTGGGCTCAGATATGCTTATGCCTCCTTCTAGACTCCCAGCTAGGGTAAGCTCTTCATTGGCCACTTTCTTGTTTTCCTCTGTTTCTGCAGCTTTTGACTCTAGACTGCCATCCTTCTTTTGTGGCAATTCTGGGAGGTCAGTGGATATATGCGAAGGAGACTCACTTGACCTACTCTCTGTCGACAAAATATTTCCTAAATCTACATCTTCCTTGCCTGGGCCCTTCAGAGATGCCGCTGAATCCTCTCTGATGCTCAAATTTGTATTTCCTTCTTGGTTTTTGTCTTCCTCCACGGTGGGTTCCACTTGGGCACTTGAAACATCCCTATCCAACCTCCCTTCAACTTCCTTTATTGCAGGAGCAGTAGGGCCATCACCTTCTTTTGGAGATTCCTCCTCCTCCTTTGTCCCCTCTCCTTCATGCCGTGATTCTACCAAATCAACGGAAGCTTGCTCATCATGGTGCAATTCTCTCTCCACTGAAGAGGAGTGACCATGTTCCTGATACACTGCTACATCCGCCACATCTCCTCCTTCCTCTGCTGCTTTGCAAATTTCCTCGCTCTGTTGCACCTCTGTTCCCTGGTCTGTATCATCATACACATCAGTTTGCTCACAATATTCTCCAGGACTACTAATACCACCCCCTTCACCCAATTTCCCATGCTCTCCTTCAGGGGCTGTCATAATTTTGGGCACTTCTTCTACAAAGACATTGTCAATGTGCTGATCTCTTGAGATGGACTTTTCACTACCATCTGATTTCTTTATCATGTCTGCATCTGAACAATCAGCACTCTCATTGCCACTTGTGGTGGCAACATCTTCCCACGAGTCATCTCCACCCTCTGACACATTCTCGTGAGAGCTTTCTCGAGAGAGCTCCTTCCTCTCGGCTGGTGGCCTCTCCACTTCCCTCTTGCTTTCTGCCGGCTGAGCTTTTGTGGCCTTTGCTTTATTCTTCTTTGGGCTGCTCAATTCATGACCAAAGCCTCGACTTGGTGGCAGGGGTGGCTTCCTCGATGAAGCCTCATTCCTCGGAGGGAGTGGTACTGCCTCCTTGTGGCCAAATGTAGGAGGCGTTCTTTTGTGGAAAGTATGAGTGCTGTGGCTCTCCTTCTCGTCCTCCGACTGACTGCTGTAGCTCAAGAGGGGCTTCTGCCTGGGGCCCACACGCCCAGTCCCAGCTGTATTCACTGGGTTCACTGAAAGGGGCGCAGGGAGGAAAAAAAACATTATTTGTTGAATATGCATTCAGAAAATGTGGGGAAATTGAAAGTGCCCATGGCCTAGAACAAACAATACTCCTCCTTTTAAGTAAGCAGCTCCAATTTCAATGCTGAATTAGAAAATTTATTTATTAGAATGCTATTAAAAAGTCATCACCAAGAATTTTTCCATTGGCAGCAGTCTGATATTTTCACCCACTCAAGAACATCAGAATTATTTTTTTTTGACCATGGAAGTGTTAAAATTAAATTATCCTAGTGAAATTTTTAAATTAATATCATTGAAATAATAAGATTTGAGTCAGTGGTAGGACTATTGCTGCATCGACCACTATTGAAAAGGTTGACATAAATATAGAAAATAAAATTTAACATAAAAAATGAAGTTTGGCAGTATCTACAATTATACAAGCTTTTGTGATGACAGCCAAACTGTAAATAACTGATAAATATGCAATAAATGTTATGATTTTGGTCCAAAAACCACCAGGAAGCCACCTCTTACTGGCTTCTTCACTAATACTCTTCAATTTCCATAATAAAATGTTAAATATAGTTTGAACTGCTGGTTGAAGAAAATTTGCTTGAGGAACAACAAGGAACAAGTGAATAAGATGAAACTTCCAGTAAATACAAAGCACAATTGATATTGATGATGAATCAAAATATAAAATTTTGGATTTTTCAATTAACCAACTATTTTCCCATTATTTTTATGTTAATATGACCATCATATAATTCCAATTTGAAAGGTGAAATAAAATACAATCAATTTATGATACTTCATATTTAAAACCTATCCATTTTGTTGTTCATTAATCACTAGATAATGCACACACTTAGGTAAAACCAATGTTGAGAGGAATTACAATTGTGATAGAGTGGACATGAACTATACTAGCAATCAAGTAATTATATTAAAAATAGAATAATTAGTGCTCCATAATTTACTTTTAGTTCTATGTCCCTCTTCATAAACTTTGATGGTAAAAAGTTGATTTCACTGCAAAGGAGTAACTGATACAGATACCTTAAGTTCCTCTTGGCCTGTCCAATTCATCTGATAAACCTGGCAGGCACATCAGGGGGATTATTGAAAAATTATTGCAATACAAATAATTTCAAATTCAACTAGAGATATTTACAAAATGTCAAAATTCTTACCTTTTACACTTCTGATGGGTTTGCAAGATAAAGATATTTGAATTGAATCTCCAGAGCTAATTACATTCCTATGCTCAAATCCCAAGTGCTCTTCAAGGTCATCATCATTAATCTCATTGAATGAAGCACCTACAAACATAACTGTGTTGTAATAACATGCTACAGCAAAAAATGTAGAGGGAAGGGAAATGGGGAGCAACACACACACACACACACTGCAAAAATGTCAAATATTATTATTAGGGACATGTGAAGCTTCATAATTATCAATTTTAAAGCAAATTAAGTTAATCAAACCCTGATGACAAAGGAGTACTAACTTAAATTAGGGTTTTATTAGAAATCAGTGAATATGCAATTATTTTGCATGCTAACTAGGAAAAAATTGTAACAGCACCAGTGGTTGCATGTAAAATCAAACATGGAAGAGCAAACTACATCACTATAAATATCTACACAATGATTAGTGATATTTAATTCCTAGAACATAACTGCTTAAAAGATTTTCATCTGGTGACCATGTAAATCTCTGTCTGTGAGTACATTTCACACATGTATAAGCATTTGAAAAAGTACATTATACTAATACGTGGGTCGTTCAATAAGTTCATTGTAAAAAATAGAAAACAAATTATTTTGAACAGATTTTTTCTATTTTTCAACATATCTCCATCTAGCATGATACTCTTTTCCCAGCATTTCTCCAATCTTTTTAAGCCACCCAAAAAGTAGGATTCCTTCCAGAAAGACCTCTAATTAGGCATCCATACTGATGATGAGCCCATGTTTGCCCCGAATTGTTTTCTGCCAAACCCATTTTTTTTTAAGTTTGGAAATAAAAAAAGGTTACTCGGGGCTTAATCTGGAGAGTATGATGGATGTTGTAATAATTTGAATTTCAATACCACAACTGTGACTATCGAAACTATGTGGGTGTGCAATTGTGTATTGTCTTAATGGAAGAGATGTTTCTTTGGACATGAGGGCAGTTTTTCTTGATTTCTCACTTCAATTAAAACCATTTTTGTTGATACAGCACTCCCATTCTTCCTGTGAGTTATTATTGAGTTCTGAACATGTTCCTTGAAGCATTTAGGAGCACATGCACATCAAGTTATTTACTCTGATCTGCATTCACTAAATCCATCTTCTCCTTCCTTCATCCTCGCATGCATCATCTTCTCAGTCAGAGGTAGGTCAAAAAGCCTTCTGCCTGCCCTGTCCGGTGAAATATTATTAACATCTTCAAGTTTAAATAAAACACTGCAAGACAATCTTTTCTCTTGAAATCCCATGAGGTTACTCTAAATTTAACTTCTGGCTTCCCACCCAGAGGACCCCGGTTCAAATCCTGGTAGTGTTGAATATTTTTCAGAGGTATCTCGATCCCTACGTGAGGTGCTTTGTGGAGGGCACTTTGAGTGAGTACACCATCCGTTCGATGGGACGTTATGCTGCGGACCACTTAGCGCCTTTCATAAAGAGTAGGCTAATGCCGACGCCAGGTTTCACTCCCCCCCTTCGTCCTTTCCTGTCCATCCCCTACTGTGCAAATGACCTCAGCTGTGGGTCGCCTCCTTTAAATACTACCACTGTCTTTACCATTACTGCCTTAACATACCTTTAATGTCCACTATTCTATTTGATGGCAAGGGAAATGTCAATTTCTCACTTCAATTAAAACCATTTTTGTTGATACAGCACTCCCATTCTTCCTGTGAGTTATTATTGAGTTCTGAACATGTTCCTTGAAGCATTTAGGAGCACATGCACATCAAGTTATTTACTCCGATCTGCATTCACTAAATCCATCTTCTCCTTCCTTCATTCTCACATGTATCATCTTCTCAGTAAGAGGTCGGCCAAAAAGCCTTCTGCCTGCCCTGTCCGGTGAAATATTATTCACATCTTCAAGTTTAAATAAAACACTGCAAGACAATCTTTTCTCTTGAAATCCCATGAGGTTACTCTAAATTTAACTTTTTATACTACGCTTAGTTTCTGTGCATAAAAACAGATATGCACCCTAAAAAGAAAGGAACATATTATGCAATGAAGGACAATATCATAGTACTAACGATTGCGTGCCTGCTGACTCGGAGTATATTGGGAGAAATACAATGAAGTATCAGAGGGGCAACATCCCCGTTAGTGCAATGCATATAAATTTTGCCGCAGTACTACATGTGAGATGAAACTAAAGAAACTACATTGCATACATTTATTTGTAATATTTGGGAATTTTTCCAGAAAATACTGTCAAGGGAAAGCTCTAAATCACTATTGCTAATTACTGGATTAAAACACCTATTATTGTAATTTTTTATAAAGACAACAATTTTCTATGCCTAATGAGGAGTAAAATACTTAATAGTACATATTTTGCCAAGAAAACTGGCTTGTGGCTTACAAGATGAAGTCTTCTTACCCATATACCCACAACCCATAAGAAGAAGACAGCCAGTTTTAGAATACATTTGGGTGTAAAAGAAGTGCATCTTATGGGACAGGAAATATGGTAATAGTGCGAATAAAAACTTCATGTGTCCTCCCATTGATTTCAATAGCCTTTGTGTCAAAGAAAATTAACTGCCACATGAAAATTCTATGTCACTGGAAATGTCACGGCACAGATGAAGAATATCTTTACTCAGGCCAAACAAAGTCTAACAAAAAATTTATTCTCATAGTAAATTTGATTAAATCTCAAAACATTAAGGCAAGGTCATGAAGAACTAGATAAGGCTTGTGAGCAATTATGTTTTTAACTCTAGCATGAAAGCATTAACGTTTTCCACAGTCAGTTTGAATTCTTTAAGTCAAAATAAATGAATTCACCAACCTTCACTGAAAGTGAATGCCACTGATTTTTTGTCTATTAGCACTTCCTTTGGATGACAATCAGACTTCACAGAGTTATCCAAAAATCTTGGCTCATTCTCCGTAGAATACGAAGATGCTTTTGCCATCTCATTCGATATTGTTCGCTGAATTTTCACATCTTCACCATCTGCATTTATAGCAAGAATTGTTCATTAATAAATAGCATAATGTGAATAAGTTACATAGAGTTTAATAACTGAGAATGCACAGGAGGAATTTTTCAACTTACCCCTTTTTTTCTTTTTGGAAAACGCAGGTCTTGCTTTATATTCTTGATTTCCCCTGCAAGAAAGAATGAGGGTTATTCATGATGTTCAACATAACAGGTACAGCCAGAATCCACAAAGACAACTTTTTCAACAGGCTTTTACTCTTGACAACTGATTGGGGCAGTTCATCTGAATGTGGGTGTGCATGAATGAATATGTTTCAATTAAAGGAGCTTAGTTTGAATCTTTGTGCTAGATAATGAAGAAAATTATTTTAAAATATTACAAGTTTTACTGAAACAACTATATTTTATTATTCAACTGTTCACATCATCTCAAGGAACTTAATATAAATGCATCAATCTTGTGTTCAACTAAACCTTAGTAAAAGATTTAGGGCAAGAAAGAATCTGGACACATCTCTGGCTCCAAGGAGATATAATTTCAGCAAGAGCAAACAAAAGTCCTTCATTAAGCCTTTCTATCATTCCCTTTTGAGGTAGGCCCTGGTCTCCTGGTCTTAAATTGTGAAAGGAAACTTACTAATTTTTTCCACGTGGCTCTCACCTTGCAAACTTCACCAAAATCTTTATTTATTATAGGAAGGCTATACAACACAATAGATATCATCACAAATATTAAAAGCACAAAATAACAGTTAATATATTTATATTCATCTTACTTCCATACCAAGTCACTAGTTACAGTCTCAAGAAATTCATTGGTAGAGGGAAAACACATGGTTAATAGCCAATAATAGTTTTTGGTTTTGAATGTTGAAATGTTGGTACTATACACATAAACTAATATTTCACTAAATAATGTCATATCTGTACATTTCCTTGAGTCCAGAGTCTTTGCCAATATAATGTATTCAGAATAACTCTCAGAATGTAACATATTTAGCTCAGGTCTGTTTTTTGTTTCATAATTATGGACATTATGACTTATCAGAAGATATTAATATTTTCTCTTGCATCAAACATGATAAAATAAATATATAGGCCGCAAACTGCCTTCACACAATTAGCAATATTAATGCTACAACTTCAGAGTGTAAAAATCATTCGCCTTGACTGGGATCCGAACCCAGATCCCTCAATATCCAGTCGAGTGCTTTAGCATCTCCCGCAGTTTATTTGGAATTAGCAATAATAAGTTTATCCAATGCTAAACTATATTTTGGGCAATTTAAAACTTGACTACTTAGCTCAAAAAATTTACAAAGGTGCACCTCTAATTCAACATTTAAAGTATTTTAACACCAAAATTTAGTAAAAGCTGTGAAATTACTTAATTCCATTAAAATACCCTTTGTTGCAGAAATTAGCCAGAGAAAAATCACCATTAACAAAATCAAATAAAATCATCATTGAAGATAATGAATACCATATTAAAATAACAGTTAATGAACAATGGCTGGGATGACATAATTTCTTCCCCTTAGTGCTGGAAGGTAAGATGAATACGCCCACAGGTTTCTCTGACATTATGAAAGCAAAGTATTGCATCCCAATGGGCGAAAATATAAATAAGGTAGGCAACACGATATGGCAATGAAAAATAATCACTGCGGAAGGAAACTTACTCTTGGAATAATTTCTCTGAGTCCCACTCTCGACGCCAATTCCCTTCCGCTGTTTTCTGTCGAGTTATACGATCTTGATCTATTTTCTCCCTCTCTGCCCTCCACGCTTGATACTCGGGCTGAAACTGCGGCCCTTGTCTTGAGGGCTGACTGCCACCTCGTCTGCTCCCTCGTATGGGACTCCCTCTCCCCTAGTCACGAGTCAACAACTGGTTTTAGTCCTCCAAAATCTGCCTATCCACTATCACAAGGCAGAGAGATGATTAATTTGACCTTGACAGTGGATTAGACACTATTTAATACTATAATACATTACTTTTTAGTTTAAAGATGTCAGAACATTTATGGCACACTCACACACATATGGGTTTATAAACATGTGTGCTTTTTTCTTTAGTGATACATGGGCTTCTGGTGCAGTTGCCAAAGGTTGAACATGGAATGCAATAAATTAATACCTTAAATTGAAATTCCTGTTCAGAGGTTTTTATCTTTTGTAAACTAAAATGGATGAAAAGAATATGACACCATACAGCTGAGCTGAGAAAGAAAAAAGTGAAGTGCAATGTGTGGATGGTACTGACGCATGGGTGTGTAAACCTTGGACAAAAGAGAGGGGAGGGCACATTTGAGATGTTGACTTGCGAGAGGTGGGAAAGCATAAGAAGGGGTTAAGAATGAGGGGCTGAAGAAGATTGGAAAAGGGAGAATGCTCCGAAATGCGATTCAAAGGAGAGAAGAGGAAACTGGATAGCTGGATGAGGGCATGCGTGCTCATGACAAGAGAAGAAGGAATATCAAAAAGAGCAATTGAGGGAAAAGAGGAAGGGGAAAAGTGGAGAGGAAGGAGATTGAAAATGTTGAATGGCATCAAGATTGGAAAGAGTAACAAAGGAGCCAGGGATTAGGTGAAGGATAAAAACAGATGAAGATGAAAATGGAATGAGAGAGCTGCCATTCAGCAGAAAACTGGATGATGATGAGATAAATAAACAGCAAAAACTTTAAGATAAGATTTAGCCCTTAATGTGCACTTATGCTACAGATCAAGACATGAGCATTGATGCTGGAAGTGAACAGTGATACTTCCAGCATCATTGGCTTAAGACTTTAAAGGCTTACATATGGAAAGCGCACTCTGTGGCGATGCTGGAAAAGAGTGCCTTTGAACAACTTTCACTACATTTTTGCTCACAATAAGTAGCCCGTGAGACACTGCTTTAGATAACCTTTTGTAATTTGAGAATAAGTTTGTGACTATATGCAAAAATGGGATACAAAAGAAGTCAATACTCCATGTTATTGACAGATATTAATCAATTTTATGGGAATAATGTGCATATGCAAGATACACCAATTCACTGATACTCATATATTTGAAAAAGCACTAAAATACTCAGGGAATGAGGTAAAAACAGTTTCCTGCTAAAATACATAGTACCAAGACCAAATCCTAGTTTTCTTCTTTCTAATGTGATATCAATATTTTACTCAATGATATATTCAGATACTGCAGATCTGGTTCTGGAGATTACAAAAAGAGTATTACATTAATGGAATGTATCTGAGCATGCAACCTTATTTTTCCTTGAGAGTTTAATATTATGTGTACTATACTCAAATAATGTATAATAATCTGAAAATGGTTGTCTTTATTACAAATGTTGATTATATCACTGCTTTGAGGCAATAGTAAGCAATACAGTTTTGATATTTGCATTGATTTGATTGTGCATGAGGATGTAACAAAAATAATTCTAAGGATTTCTTTCAGATAAATGAAATTCTCCGCAAAGGTGAAGTGAGCAATTAGAGCAAGCAAGATATTGCTCAATATTTGGATATATTTCTCACATTCAGATAATCCCCCTCTTCTCTCCAGTACACCCCTACCCCAATGCATGGACTGGGTGGACTGATAAATAAATAAACCTGACCAAAAATTCAAAAGTAGTTTTATTTATGTGGGATTTGAAATTTGTGGTGATTCTCTAATTATTGGCTCATGTGACACTACATATCTTTTATCATACTTCTTACACATTCACAATATATAGCTCCCCAAGTTTAGGCCAATTTTGCACGAAACAACCCACTTCAAAAGGAGATTGGATTGGTGCAGTGGCTAGCTTAATGGCTTCCCATCTGGAGGCCCTGGGTCCAAGTCCTGAAGGCGACATCATTTTCAGTGGTATCCCGATCCTTAATTAAAGTGCTTTGCAGAGAACACTTTAAGATAGTACGCCATCCATCAGATGGGATGTTAAGCTCTGAACCCCTTGGAGGCTTTCATTTAGAGCAGGCTAACGCCAACACTGGGCTTCTTTCCACCCTTCATCCTTTCCCATCTATTCCTTATGGCAAAAATTACCTCAGATGTAGGTTGCCTCCCCTAAATCTACTACTATAACAACTCACTTCAATTTCTCTGAAAATCTTCTGTCATGCTGACGCAATTCCCATTAAATGAAATACATGGAAGTAACAATCAATACATGATTTGGTATTCACATTTTCTCAGTGATTTATTTACAGTCAAGCTTGAAACCTTCAGATACTACCAAAGTCCTGAATTTTATTATGAAATCAAGGGAAAAAATTTCCATACACAATAAATATGCTAATGACATAGCCAATAGGCATATAATTTTTATATTATTTAAACTGAAATACAATCAAGACTATAGTAAATGAACTTATAAAATACAGGTTTCAATATTGGTTCTGTAGTTTCAATATTGGTCAATGCAAAACCCGGAGGTGGTCTTGGAAACAAATAAGAATACAATGATTGAATAAAAATAATTGAATAACAAACATCCTTTGAAAAAGATGAATGTTCCATGACACTCCTTTTTCCAAGCTTCTATCAGTGATCTTGACAGAAGAAAAGATTTCCCATTCCTCAAGTATGTTGATTGAACTTTGTGTCACAAATCTTCTTTTTCATGCTTAAGGTGAAAAATAGGACCCTTATTTACCCGTTTATTCCATCCTTGCACTCTCCCAGGCCCTCTCGCTGCCTCATCACTTGGTGTGCTGCTACCTCTCTTGGCATCAGGGGAGTAGTCACCCCTGGGCTCATCCCGGGAGTGATCCGACAGAAATGTGTACACTGGGTCTGGTGGTGGTCCATCACCCTGCTCATGTGGAATTGAAATGGATCATTACTTAAGTGCATTGGAGTCAGATGAATTCTCACATTTGACCAGACTATCCTTTGCAAGTCATTCCCATCATCCCATAATTGTCATACAAATTGATATTGGAAATAAACCACTCGATTTCCAGGAGAAATGAAGTACTTAGAAGTAGGAGTTAAAATGAGATTATCAATACAGCAGAATCAATAAATTGAAAGATGCCAATATAAGCTGATAATCAGATAAAATGTTAATAAATGAAAAAGAAACACTTTGTTCCAATCCACCACTTTATTACAGGTACGACTAGTTTTGACGCTACGGCGTCATCCTCAGGTACAAAGTTTAAAGTCACAATCATTGTATATATACCCTCTTCTGGAAAGGGTGGGGGAGTTGTGGGAAGAGGGGGCGGGGAGGGGAGTACGGGGGTAGGTACGAAAGAATGTGGGAGAGGGTAGGAAACACCAGGAAAAGTGTTAGTGAGTGGGGGGGATTGGAAGGTGGGTTAAGAGAGGGGAAAAATTTCATTGGTCGGTATAATTTGAGTCAATGGCTAATGGGAATAAAGGTACGGGTTAGGAGTCAATGGGAGTTAGGGGGAAGGGGTTAGAGGTTCTGTTTTTCTGTTATTGCTAGGGAGGCTTCCAGGAGAGGTGATACGTTTTCAAACAGAATGTCATTGAGTAAAGGATGTTTCTTCATTGTTCTCCGGATCTCCAACTCTTCCTTCTTGTCCATCCTCCTCCCTTTTTCTTCACGATGTAGAATTTTGGGGATGAAATCACTGGTGTGATTTTCCTCCCACAGGTGTTTGGCAAAGTGGGATTGGGCTAGGTTACACTTCTTGTAGCACCTCTTGTGTTCCTCCGCTCTTGTCCGCACCGCTTGACCACTCTGTCCGATGTACCTCGCACTGCAATCCCCGCAAACCATTTCATATATCCCACTATTTTCCAGTGGCTCAACTTTATCTTTAGTTTTATTTATGAACATTTTTAGATTTTGTTTGTTATAGAAAGCAATTCTGAATTTGTCTTTCGGGAACAATTTGCTAATTTTTTCGGACGGGACACCATAATAGGGCAATTTTACCCACTTAAGTTTTCCCTTAATAGTTATCCCTGAATTGTAAAGTAGCCGTTGGGCTCTTATGGAGTAATAAAGTGGTGGATTGGAACAAAGTGTTTCTTTTTCATTTATTAAAATGAACTTCCACAAAGTTGAGGCTGAAACTATTGAACTAGATAAAATGTTATTGATAGAATGATGTTTTAAACTACATACCGTACTAAGTATTAAAATTAAATTCATATAAATTTTTCTCTAAATCTTCTGTTACATTCACATTTGCCAGGAAGAATAGATTTGAATAAATACAGCATGCATGAAACGTCGGCCAATATGGAACCCTTGACCCGGTGGAAGACCCGAGAATCCTTCACGAATGCATGCATTGTCAAAACTCTTTGGGTTGTTAAAATAAACTATTTTAATTTGTAAATACATCATGACGCAGTGTAAACACACAATTAACAATAATGGATATTTTGGGTCAAGGAGGATAAATTTCTCTAAAAGTTAAAAATTTTCAGATGCATAAATACACTCAAGATAAATTTCTATTTGATGACATTATCTTTTGAATTGTAAAGGAAATACTTACCTGGATATTTGCATAAGTGATTCTAGCACTGAATTTCAAACCAAGCTGGACAACCACACGTCTTAACACAATGATTCCAGGAAAAAAAAACTTTGACATGTGCTTCCAGGATGGTCAGCAATGAGATAATTTCAGATTCCAGTTTTTCAAGAATAAAAATTCATTCTACCATTTTTTGTACCATCATTTTTCCTACCACATTTCCCATTTGTAATCCAAAAGGCATTCCTTAATTAAACAGGGCAAATATTTGCACATTACCCCTACAGTATAGACTATTATTGGTAGATAATTAATCTTTCAAATAATTTGAAAATTTTGAAGACTCACCTAAATAAAAATCCTGCCAATGAAAGAAACATAACCTTGCTTGGAGTTTTTGGTGTCCTAAATTTAGGAGTTAATTAACTTATAAATGATTACCAACCCATTGTAGTCACACCTCTAAGACATAACATAATGGTGAAAGGGGGTTTTTTCAATCCCATGTTACAAAAACAGCTGTGATTTCTTTGCGACTTAAGATAAAACCTTGAAAATAACCGTACATACTATAATATGTGCCTTCTTAGATACCATTGTGCAGTTATACAGAATGCGATTTAAATTTTTTAATTGCATAAATTTACAATATAAAAAAACCACAAATCCACTTTGTTGATCAAATCATCATAAAATATCCTAAGTGCAGTATTTTCCATTAAAATATTAGGAGCACACTCCTCCCAAGATATCACCCTTTGAAATGATACAAGTTCAAATGCCAAAGCTGAAAAAAGTATATGAATTCTGGAGATTGAAATGCTGAATTTTAATACAAAATTGTGAAAAAAATATAGGGATTATTAGAGGCAAATTAGGTGAAATAATCATGTCTATTCAAAAACATTAAATTTATTTGAAAAATAGTCCGACATGCATACCAAATTTATAAATTAGACTTAGATCCTGGAAATCAGTCTGAACCATCACATTCAATGCACAAGTATACATGGTGTTTGTTGCATATTGGTCTCAGGCATGATGGATACTACATCTTAGTTTTTGCATCTTCATTCCTCTTGCAGATCAAGCAGCGTCTTTTAGCAGGAAACTGCAGCCTCTCGTTTTCATCGTCACACTGCATTATTATGTTTTTCAGCAAAAGTGATGAAATACCAGCATGGATAATTTGGTTTACAGATGTATTCCATAGCTGATTCTTCAAATAAGATTCACCAAACTCATGACAGTATTTTCATGGCATTCCTAGACTGGTATTCTTCAGGAATCAGTCATCATCTTCAGGGGATCCAGAAATCCATGTGCCATTCAGTGGACAATTTCCCACTGTTATACGGTTTCCAGTAGGTCAGATGGCTGCTGATTGGTTTGCTGTCATGTTTCCACCTTGGTGTCTTCTGGCTGATTGTCCATTCTCTTGGCCACGTGGAAGACAATCACCCCAATGTAACAATCCAGGCTTCTTTCAGAGATTGTAGACATGCTATGGCTGCAAACACCTTCACCGACCTGGTTTTACAGGTTACCAAAATTACATTAGGGAGGGATGCCTTTGAAGCTGATTATAAGTGCTATAAAGTCACCTAATTATGATCTGGCCAAATACCTTAGGGGCATGCTCGCTACCTATGTTGGTCATTTCGAACATCACATCAGGAAGTCAGTCAAATTCGCGAATATTCTTCAGGACATCCAACTGCAGGGAGGTGTCATACGAGAAGGTTTTGATGTTGAGTTACTCTTCACCTGCATACCTGTTGCAGACACCTTGCTGCTCCTAGAAAACAGACTAGATGAAGGAACGCTCTAGTTGTTCCACCAGGACCTGACCTCGACCTACTTCAAGGGAAAAACCTAGGAGCAGACTTACAGATTGGTCACTAGGTCTCCTTTATCTCCAGCCATTTCATCTTTCTCAATGGAACACTTTGACGAAAAGGAATTCAAATCAGCCCCGCTTCGACCAAGACATTTCTACAGGTATGTGGACCACACCTTTGTAGTGTGGCCACATAGACTAGATTTCATTGATGAATTTCTTCCACATATGAATGGGCAGCACCTGAATATGCAATTCGCTATGGAGAAGGAGAACAAGGCCTGGTGGCCATCCCTCGATATAAAATCACAATAGGTCAACTGGCAATGAGTGTGCAGACTAAAACTAAAAAATTCTTTATATATTAAAAATATTCCAAATAGTTGGCAAGTTCACAATTGAGATTTGATGAATCATTAGAATTTTAACATGACAAATTAAACCATTAATATTGAGGAAATTAGATTATATCCCATTACAATCTTTACATTAATTCTTAAAAAATTTAAAATAAATCAAAATTTTATTGAGTATATTACACTCTAATCTGAAAAACTTTTTATATAAATTGTATCATGCATTATATTGGGGTTTATTTGGATAATTTGGGGACTTGAATACAACTTGAAAAAATTTTCAAACATTCATAAAATATGCAAAAGTCATCTATTTGCAAACTATTTCACCTAACTCCACTTCCAATGGGTATAAATTATTATTGAAAGTTTGGAGAATGCTTTTGAATTTGAATCAACAATGGAGAGGGTGTTACTATATCATTTGTTGAATTGACATGGAATGACCCTCCTGTATTTTGCAGTAGTTTTGACCTAGAGATGAATTCGTACAAAAAAGAGTCCCATGTCTATGAATACATCATGCATAAATACCTCATGATATGAAATCGAATAAAAATCCTCACAGCAGTCCTTTAAAAAAAAGGTACATCAATCAATACCCAATCACTACACACTTGTCTTTGGCATCCTCAATTTCACCCCCTAAATGAATTTTCCCAAATATAAGAGATATCTATATGAAAGAGTTTAGGGTATGGCTTATAAATGATCTGAATATATGAGCTGATGTCAGATTGCTCATTACTGGATAATTTAATGCACCAGTTCTGAAGATGAGCAAAATACATGAAAGAGGAGAGTCTAACATTGAACAATTGATCCACACCATTGGATTCATCACCAGCTGCAATCCTCAATCATTTGAAGTCGGAGGGCTTCCGACAAATTTTCCACTGTGATGAAGAAACAAGTCACCAAAGAAAATATAAGAAATCACGGTCTTTATACTAATGAGCCTTTTGGATAATATGCACTATATTATCAGTGACTACAAAAATGAGCGTCATTTGTACTTTCACAAATTCATTCAACCACCAAGCCCTTGAAAATATAATTGTAAAGCCATTGGAGGTAGTTGCAGTTGAAATAATGGATCCTCTTCCCAGGACATCACAGTGTAAGATAAACTTACTGGCTAAATGATTCATTTAACCATCGGTCAAAAGCATTCACCATTGGTCGACTAAGTAACTAATCATCACTATTATCAGGAGAGAGAGGAGAATGGTCTAAGGGCATAACACTGCAAGAGAGATCCACTTCCTATTCCTTGGAGTGTGGGATGTGGATTTGACTGTGCACTACAGAGGAAGGCTGTTTTTCATGACATACCTATGGAGGGTTAATGGTTTGGCGTAAATGTCTAAGTTACTAACATGATTCAGTAGTTATACAACATTAGCTAAAACAATAACGCTAATGATTTCAGTGATCTTAAAAAAAATAAATTAGAAATTTGGTGTTGATAATAAAAGAAAAATAAATATGAAATCAAAATTGTTCAACACTTTTATCCTATTCAAACTGAGTGATGAAAACAAACTATGGAACCAATTTTTCCAGTTCATAATATTTAAGTCTGAAAGAAATGTGTTAACTCATACAGATTTTTTCATTCATTCCCTTTTCTTCCATTGCTAGACAGTTGGCAATATAATGAAAATGTACTAAATTTATACAAATATTATTTATAACACTTATGGGCAAAGGCGGCTATGTTTCTCATTAACTTACATCAGTGAATTTTTTCCCATGGGATGGAAGCTTTGCAGTGTAAGGCTTATCAGGTACCCTCTTCTCAAATCTAGGATTCCTATTGGTGGCTGGAGGCCTACCGAAAGGCTTTCTCTCAGTTTTTTTAGTTTCTGAAGGGGTGAACTTGACTGTGGCATTCAGTTTTTCAGCATTCAACTTGTCAGCCTCCACTTCCTGAATGATGTAAGGAAGACAATATACATATATATTGTAAAAACAGATAAACCCATTCATACCAAACAGTAGACTTGCGGAAAAGCATCTAAGTTATGCGGACAAAATATTTCAGTTATTTAAAATATTTTTAAATATGTATTTTACAATTTTTGTTTGTTTTTACATTTTTCCCCTTATTTTACAGCTTTCAAAATTTTCAAATACCTCATTCAAAATGTTATATAATTCAAAATTCCCTCTGAACCGAGTTAAACAGCCAAATGTTTTACATTAATTATAATTTTCCTAGACAGCCTTTGCTTCTGTCAACTATCTCTCCTGAAAGTCTGATCCCCGATGTCCAAATTCACTATGTCGTCTGCATTTTTGACCATTGTGTGGCATTCATTACAAATAAAAGGGTCATTTCTGAAAGTTGAAAAGTATTGAGATCTTCCATTATCTCCAATCATATGGTATAGCTGTTTAAGATCTTGCAACAATTCTGGAAAGGTAAATTTTATACTAATATATTTGAATTACTAGGAATAAAAATTTATCCCGGATGGTATTTGGCATTTGTCTTGGCATTGACATCTTACTAGTTTCAGAGTCTGTTGGCACAAATAAGACCTCAGCAGAACAAGATGTCATGGTTGATAATTTCGCTTCATTTAAAGTTGGGCGACTAAAGTCAACAAATTATACCCTGATGTTTTTTGGAACCATCTCCCCTGTATCAGTGAATAAGATCCATAGCTGAAAATAAAGATTCCTATGCAGTATTTCTTGACCTAATCACTCCCTCGTGCACTAGCTGAGTGTGTGCCTGTGCCTGCATGTATGCCTAGTAACCATTTCCCCTAGTGATAACCCACATGACCCATCTTGTTGGGGATCGAGATGGTACGGGGGCTAACGTACTGGCTTCCCACCCACAGGACCCGGGTTAAAATCCCGGCGGTGTTGAATATTTTTCAGAGGTATCTCGATCCCTACTTGAGGTGCTTTGTGGAGGGCACTTTGAGTGAGTACGCCATCCGTCGGATGGGAAGTTAAGCTGTGGAACTCTTGACGCCTTTCGTAAAGAGTAGGCTAATGTCGATGCTGGGTTTCTCTCCACACTTCATCCTTTCCTGTCCATCCACTATGGCGCAAATGACCTCAGCTGTCGGTCGCCTCCCCTAAATACTACTACTACCCCATCTTGTTTCCAAAATAATTTGAGTGAAAGACTCATTGATCTCTGAAAAAATATGCTTTATAAATTGTGGGCATATTATTCAGGTTTTAATGGAATATTTTAACTGGTGTGTTGCAAGTGTCTGAGTAGGTTTCACATATTTTTTCCTTAAAAATGAATATTAATGTAAAGTTACTGCGATAGATAAATACTTTGGTGCACTCAAATTTACAGGTTGTAACATTCAGAATTTATGGATTTATTTGTTAAAACATGCACTGTTTGCTTTTTGTAATGGGTGATCTGGCTTTCCAAACATCTAGTTTTGACTTTGATGGTAACTTCTTTTGAGTTGTAAATAAATTTTTTAATACTATAACATTTAGACAAAGATTTAGAGGAAGATTCCTTTGATAAATTAAGAATATGCATTAGTAGACCTAACGTACTGTCCTTTAGGAATTCCAGGGCAGTAGGAAAGTGGCTGCAATAGAAATTTGGGCAACCAAAAGATACAACTATGTGCAACTGTGACCAAAACATCTGAGCCACTAATAAGCCAACCTTTTATTCCTATCCTTTCATATTTCCAACTATGAATTCAGACATTATGATTAAGCAGTATTGCAAAATTCAGAGAGATTTCATAAAATAAAATAGAGAAACATAAATCTGAAAATAAAAGCATATCTACATGAAATTTAATTAAACATGAATTAAAAAAATAATAACTCAACGCCTGACAACACTTTGGAAATTCTTCAGAATGGAGTTAAAATATACAACCCAAATAAAATTGCTAATATATTGAATTAATACTTCACTACAATTTGTCAGAGGGAAAATAACAATAATAATCCAACATATTTAAACTCACTTAATTCTAATATGAACCTCAGTCATTTTTCTGAAGCCCAGCTAACGGAAAAGAAATCCTCAGTATTATTAAAAGTTGGAAGAATAACTTTTCACCTTGTTTTGATGGCATATCAGATTATGAGCTAAAACACTGAATCAACTAATTTTTAATCACACTCAAGGATATTTGCAATCAATCTTTTTCAAAAGGAAAACACCCAGACTTATTCAAAATATCTAACATGGGTACAACTCAAATCTAGACGAAAATATATGTCAGAAAAAGTAAAGAAAAAACCAATGGCCATAAATAGAATTTCCAGCTCTTAGTCCACAACATCTAAAGACTTCAAGTGGTGTTCGATCCCATTCCTACGAGATATCTCCTATGAAATCTACACTCACTTTCCTACTTCACTCATGGAAGTCTTTTACCCACCCCTTACTCTCATCAAATTCATAGCTACTGGCAAAGACAAACAGGAAATACTACTTTAATCAGGCTATAAACTAAAATGAGATGATTACAACACCTCTTATGTCGGTCAAACTGGGAGGAATTCCAAGACACAAGCCAAAGACCATGCACGATGCCACAAAAATCAAAACACCCCATAGATTTCAAACGCCCGAGCAATTTGTCCCCGAAATGCTTTATAATTTCCCTAAAGAATAAAAATAGACACATTTGCGCAAATCAAGATTAGAAGGCACTTTATAGATTACAAAATGATACTTAGTTATGAACAATTATACCCTCATCCCTCCCCTCTCCTTTCCGAGAAACTGAGCTTGAGGGAAAACAAATCCAACCGTTACATGTACCCGTTCGCCCCAGACCCCCATGCCATGATTTAACCAAGGCGCCACCACCTTTTCCTTTCCCTTGCACAAATAACCCTGACCCAGGTTATATTCAACTGTTGCATGTCAATGGAATTTATACCTGATGATGCCACAAGTCCGTGAAACGAATTATCTTAAAATAAAGTCTGTGGAAAGGTATAAAATCTTTCAATATGGATATCAGTGAACTATTAGAGCACAATTATCTTGACTCTGATTATTTAATCAAAGATAAGATAACTTATTATTGCGGTTAAAATCAAATAAATCAATTCTCAATGCTTATAAGACAATCTTCTCAGACTTAAATGCCTCAAGGAAAAAGACAACAACAAAAAGAATAACTTCCTATGAAGGAAGAAAATCATGCTAAATTTCTAGGTATTTATATTGATTTGAATTTATCATACGAAAAACATACAAAAAAATATAAAAAGAAAATTAAGCTCTCTGCTATACTATGCATATTTTAGTTAAGTCTACATTCCTGGATGTTCTTTAGGCTGCCTACTACGGATGCATCCACTCAAGAATTACCTAAGGAATTTTTTAAATAGAACCATTATTGATTGGAACCAGCTGCCTGGAGGTTTGTTTGAGCCCTTTCCATCCAATTTTAGAAGTTTTAAGTTGAAATGTAAAGTAGCCACTGGGTAATAAACTTCACTGTAGTTTTGAAAATATTGTTTGTATGTGATGTGGACAGCATTTTGTATGTGGTGTGGAAGTTTGTTTGTATGTGATGTGGAAGTGTCATTATGTAAAAATATTTTGTCTCTTATCTGTTTTTATGTGTTCATATGTAATTTTCGTTGTTAGTAGTTATCTTTGACCGAACCTGACCGTTGCCACCAGGAAATTTGCCTAATTGCAACGTAATTGTGTAAATAAAAAAATAAATAAAAATAAATACCACTTTGGGGGTCCTCCCGTCATACGAAAAAATATTTCAGATGCAGAAAAGAATTTTTAAAAATCCCAAAACAAATTCCATTAAGAACTACCACTAAACCAATACATGGTAAACTCAAAATTTTTCTAGTACCACGCATTAGCATAATGGAAACAGTGACTTTCATACACAAAAACCATAATTCCTTTGTGAAAATTCAGGTTTCCAAAATAACAACACAAGATCATCTGAAGCTATTCATTTAAACAGCCCTGGAACATCACAAGCCTTAACAGAATCACTGACTAGGGTTTCAAAATCTTCAGAAATGTACTACTTAAAATAAAATGCTTGGAGGATAGGAAATTCAAACTGTGTATAAAAGATATTCTACGAAAAACTTGTTTTATTACATCAATTTACATGTATATGAAATATATTATGTAATAACTTTATTTTTGACTTCAAATATGCATACTATATAGTACTTCAATTACTTCGTTGATTTTATTTCAGATATACTTGAAGAGCATAATATACTTCTTGTTATGTGCCTTTTCCCTCTTGACAACTCCATGCAAATGTATTTTGACTACGGAATAAAGTTACTACTACTTAGGGTGATTTGGATATTGTTTTATATTATTAAGAAACTGAAATTCTGATCACAGTTGTATTTTCTATAGTCACTTTTTGTTTTATGCACAGCATATATATGCATAGGTTATGCAGAAATGATTATTGTAAGTTCTGAAAGGGTTACATGCTTGGAATATAAAACAAAGTGAGGAAATAAGTAAACGTATGGGTATATTTTACAGAGGATGAGGCGGCTTTACATGTTCACTAGGTTTTAGGGCCGTAAAGTTCAGTTGTGCCTCTAGAAATATAGAAGAATAACTAATGAGGAAAGCTTCGGTTAGGAGGCTGTGCCCCCAATAGACTTGCTGTAAAAATTGTAATTAATGTGGAAACAATACATTATTTCGCAAATATAAAAATGTAGGCCATTTGAAATTCTAAAGAGTAGATTTAAACTTGAAATACTGTGGTGTTTCAATGAAACAGTCGATATTCTAGCCGGGTATTAATTGATGATTATTATTCTGTTAAAATCAGACAAGGCAATTTCTTCAAAATCAAAACATACCAAATATCTTCTTTTAATTTCTTCATTTTTCCTCCTTATCCGTTCAATTTTTTCATCAATAGCGGCTTCGGGGTCCTTCTGAGACATCTGAAAGCAGAATGAAGTTCAAGACGATAAGACATGCTGGGAAAAAACAAATAGTGATATAGATACAATTGGGTTCCAAATTCTAGAAAATACTACACGATAACCACCAAAACCGTTTCACAGTTACAAATTTGTATTTTACCTTCAAAACGGTTCCAATGAGACTATAAATGACCTTAGTTAAAAGTCAATACGTTACAGAGAAATAAAAGGTAGCCATGTGTGACACAACAGTACTGTAACTGTGAATGAGGGAATCTGACTCGTGATTACTAGTAAGCTTTATAGGGAATAGCTTTTGGTTTTCCGTTTTCTTCAGACAAGTTACAATTTCGAACTTAAGTTGTATTGCCGATATTTAGATAGAAATATATATGCATGGCTCTGCCGGCTATTTCCATCACACAGAATAAATTTGAAAGACATTCAAGAGGTTAAAAGTTACATTAAATTTCAGCTAATGTCAATCTGGAGCATTACCTGCCCGTTATCCCCTGCAATCTTGCACTTTTGAAAAAATTCTGCGTACAATACTTCAATTATTTCGTAATGGAAGAGAAGTATAAGTCATTCGAAGAGTTATCCTAATCGCGCCTTCAGCACAATAACGGATATTCAGAACAATAAAATCCGAGAAGTTCTATAGTTGCTTTTTAATTTCTCGTAGCTGCAAATCTTTGTTAGGAGCTTTCGAATTTATTTTTATTCAAATTTATCACCTCCCAATCCTACATTACGATTCGCGGATTTATTAGAATGCGGATCAGTATTATCTGAGTGATTAATGCACATTAAATTTCATCGGCAATTGACTTGGTAACTTAAAGCTGAAATATTTACGTAAATTTTACCTCTGCGGGACAAATTCCTGCAATCCAAGGTACCTATGATTTAATCAGTACTTTTCTTTTTTCCATTAGAATATCAGCGTAAATAACGCTTTGGCCCTATTCGCAGAGAGGAAATTTGACACAAAAATATGAAGGCATTCAGGCTAATGAAGTAAAAATAAAATTTAAGTTTCCAAAAAATCACGCGTTACCGCTCTTCTGATGTAGGATATCTAAAATTTCATAGGGAATTAGTTCTCCGAGTTGCCAGCTTTTCTGAAGATGTCCTTGTCGTGTCCCGTCTTTTTCAAAAGAAATGACTGTATCATGCGAAGCTTCTACACGCGCTCTTTCGAAGCACCTAAATCTTCTAACTATGCCGTCAAATTGTTTGGCACCTGCTCTGCAATTTAGAAATAAATTTATGTTAAGATTGTGAAATTGCAAAAAATATTGGCCAATATTATTCATGACCAGTCTTTCAAATGCGTAAGTTTGAAATGTAAGTTTTTAACAGTGCATGTCAAAATGTACAGCTTCTAATAAGATCACTTTAATGAGTCAGGCAAGCCCATAAAACCAGGACATAAAGGGGAAATTTATTTATTTAAGTGAAAATTTAGGCCCAGCTGCATTATGATTATAAAAAAGGAGAACCATACCTTCAGTAGTAGCTACAGTCCTTCACCATAACCCGAGTTGTTTTAACTGCACATAGGTGTTGACCTTATTTTTGAGACAATGCTGGATGTGTAAATTTTTCATCTTACTTTCTTTTACCATTGACAACACACACTAGGCCATCAATGGTATCTGCACGATACTTTTAACTACGTTCTTAAACATGAATTTGATGCCCCAGTTGAGGGCACGACAAAAAACAGAAAACGAAAAGGGCAAGTGCGGGTAGTGAGTAAAAACACCAGCATTCAATTAAATAATATGAATATCGTTTATTGGTAAATCGACCTATTTACATGCACTCATCAAGATTTACATAGAGAGTAATTGTATTGGTGATAAGTATCGATGTTTGTCCTTGTCTTGAAGACACATGTTGTAGATAATCCATTTAGTTATGAATAATGCGGGTTATATTTTTATACTGAACTAAATTTAGCGCAGTAGAACCAGATAAATTTCCTTACTCGAGAAATTTAAATTACACAGAAACATATTCTTTAGTCGAGCTTTAAGTAGGTACATAACCGTTGACCAGTGTTATAGAAAGATTTTGTCAATGTGATGAACTATCAGTGGAGACATACTTGGGGTGGTCTGTCCGTCAAACAGAATCCCATGATCAGCATCAATCACTGTCATAATTGAATAAAATATTAACCGAATCCAGCATCTTCAGAGATCTTCATAAGCGGCAGATCTAGGGCAATGCAATCTTTTCATCGATGATCAGCATCATTATGTTTACATTACAATGCTAGCGTATTTAGTGAGTCTAAAGTAACTTCTCAATATGCCACTCGGCAACACTGAGTTGCCATTATTTTTAACGAAATTAATTTGAATAGGCTCTGCAAATTCAGTGCAAAATGGACTAACATCAGCATTCTGTGGAAGAATTTTACTCGCTAAATTTGCCGAGGGCAAAATACGCTTTTCAAAAAAGCCATTTGTTGTCTCGGAATAGGATTGGCAACGTGGCTTGAATTTTGCAATCTGCCATTGGAAGAGAGCGAATAATTTAGGTTGAGAAGATGTCATAATTCCGAACTTACAAAATAATAAGGTTTCCAAGCATAAAGACATTGAAAAGATTTAAAAAACCGTCACGAGATGTCAGGGGGTGTAAAAAAGCTGATAATCGAAATGTGAGGTGTACGTCCAGCTGTGGAGTAAATAGTTAATTTTTCTGTGATGATCCGGCGGAATAGGAGAAGAAAATTTCTCTATCCTATAGTGACTTTATTTTTAATCATTCAGTCAGCATTTCCATTTTAGTTCATTTTTTTACTTTAATGTGGGTATTTATTCAACTTACCTATTGGTATAGGGACGATTGTTCACAACACTTGTCCGTGTGATAGTATAAGTGGAGGATGCGACTGTCTAGAATTCCGATTATATTTATATTATTTGTTTTCCTCCTTTCGGTTCTCGTCGCAAAAATATCCTTCATTCTTTCTATCAATGTTGACGATCTGACTCGAGATGAAGCAACCTTTCAGTTAAACAATTTGGAAGACGAAGAGAACCGGAAAGAAAATGTACCATCGAATTTGAAAATTGGTGATTCCCCCAATAATTTAATATGGTTTCTCCAGGTTAGCTTTATTTATTAATTTCCATTCATTAACAATCATCACCTGAACACTAGCTATAGTTTACTCTTTTTTTTGAATGCATTTCAGATATCTGATATTCATATAAGTATTTTCCATGACATGACAAGATTGTCAGAATTTAAGGATTTTTGTGATATTACCGTGTCAGCAATCAAACCAACAGTTGTCATAGCCTCAGGTATTTGGCTATTTTGTTCGCACAATTTCTTACATTTGTCATGGTCATCAATTAAGTTTTAATTTGTACTTAGGTGACTTGACGGATGCAAAATCTGAAAATAATATGGGTTCCCGGCAATACGTTGAAGAATGGATATATTACAAAAAAGTTCTTCAGGAATGTAAAGCAACAGAAAAAACATTATGGCTGGATGTTAGAGGAAACCATGGTAATTATAGATACAACGCACTGGCATCCATTCTCAACTGATAGCAATATTAATCCTCTGGTTGATTATTAGCCATGATTCATTCAGAAATAGAAAGTTATTTATTGCATGCAGTAAGCGAATATGCCTGCCCTAGTGGGATTACCTCCACGTTGCCAACGCTGAGGTTGTGGGATTTTCTCCATCTAGGCCTTGTGTTTGTAACTGTGTCAAGTGTTATAAAAAAATCATGAGCACATTAATCAACGGGTCGGTTTGGTAGGTGTTGGTAGAGTTCACCCGACGTTGTGTGAAATTCACACATCAGGGTAGGGGGGTGCAATTCCTTTTTCTGTGCTGCAACAGTCCTGATTTCCCAGGAAGATCTGGTACCCAAAAAAATGAAACTAGTTTGAGTGAAGCTGAAACCCAGAGATACTTTCCTGGGAATCGAACCTGGGCCCTCCAACCAGTAGCCCAACGCTCAACTCCTGGCCTACTTTAGGGTCTGGGTGTCAATAATTGTGTCAAGTTTTATGTATATCAATTTGTAAATAAGCTCAATGTATGGGCAAAAGTGCTGTTTTCGAATTAATTCGGAATTAGGTTAACATTACTGATGGAAATATCAACTGAAATTGAACTACTGTAAGAGTAAAATTACAGACTTTTCTTGTGAGTGGCAGGATGTTTTGAGTAACCAATCAGAATCTTGCAGAGTTATAATTTGGTTTTCATGCTACCTTAAAATTAGGTGGAAGAAGGGACTATTAGTCTCAACCTCGCCCAATAAAGTCGATAAATAAATAAATAAAATTGGATTTATTCATTGAAGTAACATTTTTAGGCAGTTTTTCTAGGTTGTCATGTGGTACTTCACACAGAATCAACCCCTGAAGAGAATTATTGCACTGATGAAATAACATAGGTTAGGAAAGTGGGCAGTTTCAAGTTGGTATTTGGTTAGCTAGTTACTTGTTGTCGCACTTTTCTCCATTGTTACCTGCATTTTTCCCCGAATAAGTCATGTTTCCCTTTCAATGGGAATATGTAAAATAAATTCAATTAATTATGCGTTGTGATGATACAACTGAGTAGCAACAAATAGTAGATGGCTTGAGAATAAAATCAGGGAATGGGGAATAATGCCTATGAAGGGACATATTTTGTACCCATCAATTCAGTGAGCAGGAATAAGAAACCCTTAAGGGTTCAGGGATTACATTTTTGTGAGGTCCTGTGATTACATTTTTGTATTATTTCCCTTATGGGATGTGCTTCCATAGTATTGCAATGACCCTTGTCCACGTGCCATCCCTATGGGCCCAGGGAAAACATTGTGATCATGGTAAAATTAGGTTGAAAGGATTGGAGATCATAGGCAATAGGATATCTCTAATACAATTTGTATTGAAACATGATATGAGATTATCAGATTTTTATGAAGAAGCAACAAGTGTGTTTATTTTATATTTTACTATATAATTGGGCATCTTTAACTTTTATTTAACTGTTTGGGAATTTTTGAAATCCCCGCCCTACACTGCAAGAGTATTACATGCATGCAGTAATTAAGAATAAGGTTGGTTTTGATTTTTGGTATTAGAGCTCATCTCACACTAAGCCCAAATACATATGAAATTAACGCATTGACAGGGAGGAAAGGAGCTCGTTCCTTTCGTCACTGGTGCCACCTCGTAGAACTCAAATATTAAAAAATCATGCAGCCTAGGTTGAGCTTTCATGTGTGGAGGAATCACCCAGATATGAACTTGTGACCCTCCAGCCAGTGAACAAACTCCATTGTGTAACCATATTGCCTCATTTTGATATCGGGAAACCAAAACTTTTGTTATTTGTAATTTCATTTTACATGTGTAATGCATAATATGATTTTTCAATGATTCTTGTTACAGATAACTTCAATGTTCCTGATATTGGAAGCTCAGAGAATTTCTACAGAAACTACTCAGTTCAAGGACGTTTTCATCCTCGCTCATACTTAGCCAAAGTTGCTGGGCGCAGTAAAGGGGAAATGTACTCATTTGTCGCCGTGGATGCTTGCCTTGATCCTGGCCCTCGTAGACCTTTCAATTTTGTGGGTGTGCTCTCAAAGCAAGAGTATGCCATGCTGAGAAATCTTGGGAAGGAAGCAAGGAATGGCACTGTGGCTTCGGTATGGTTTGGCCACTATCCAACGTCGTGCATTCTTGCCCCAAGCCCCGGTGCTCGGGCCTTGGTTGGCCAGGGTTTAGCATACTTGTGTGGCCACTTCCACACATTTGGGGGGCTTGTCCCAAACATGTACACCCTGCAGCACACTGGAAGCTTAGAGCTGGAGTTGGGGGACTGGAAGGATAATAGAATGTAAGTTGCAAAGGCATGACTATATAATGTTTTTGTTTTTGAGGAAAATAGTTTTGAATAAATATAAATATTTAAAAATTGATCTTTGCGACACATCTCTTACAAAGAAGCCTTTTCTTTTGCACAGGAGTTTCGAATGGCTTTAAATCATTATTCATTTTTTGGACGTACCTACTTCAGTTTTGTGTGTGTAATATGTAGAGTAAAATTTCACAACTGTCATGGTATCTCCGCAAGAAAATTTCTTGGTTGTAAAGGTTAAGGAAAACATAGGATGAAAAGTATTAAATATTATACTACTGTTAAAAATTGGCTTAGAGATCTCTAAAATTGTTCAACTTCAGTTAGCCTAAAAATGTTCAAAATGAGCAAGAAAATTTTCTGTTGAGATAATTCATGTTTTGATTAATTTTAGTCCTAATTTTTTGTGGTTTCAATAATAGGAGTTAAAACTCATAGTATACATATGCTAGTATATTATTATATGTATACTATATATATTATGTGTATACTGACTGCATAGGTTTTTGCGGCGGTGGTTTGAAGTATTCTGCATTGTCGGGTTTCACCGCGTCGTTGTTTGATTCTGACAACAGTTTCGCCGAAGTTGCATTCAGCAAAACTGTTTTCAGAATCAAACAACGACGCGGTGAAACCCAACAATGCAGAATACTTATGTGTATTCTATTTATAAAACCATAAACACAGTAGTCAACCCGAAGGTTGGTTTGGTAGGTGATAGTGGAGTTCACCCAGAACTAAGCCTGATGGCGTGTGAAATTCACATATCAAGGTAGGGGGGTCAGTTCCTTTTCCTATGCCGGTTTTGGTTTCCCAGGAAGATCCAGGTACCCAAAAAATCGCGTATCTTGGGTGGAGTTGCAGGTGCCCAGAGAGGCTTGCCTGGAAATAAAACCTGAGACATCCGGTCAGTAGTCCAATGCTTGTTCTACCCCTGGACAACCATGCCCCACACTATATATATATATATATATATATATATATATATATATGTGTGTGTATTTATTTATATATATATAATATTATATATGTATATATGTATACATCTATACATGTATACATGTATATATATATATATATATATATATATATATATATATATATATATATATATATATATATATATAATATTATATATATATAATATTATATATTGTGTATATATATTATTTTCACTCATTTTTTTTATATTCAGTTACAGGTTAGCGGCAATAGATCATGGTCTGTTTTCATTCATAGATGTTATTCACAATGACTGGCCTGTGGTTCTTGTTACCAATCCAAAACATGCATTGTATGTTATGCAATCTAAGGAACCCATTGACAGCATTGCGTCGTCTTCTCATATCCGGTATGTGATTTTCATAATCTTTAATGCATTATTAATGCTAGTAGAAGTGACTTATAAAAAATTGAATGTTAGAATTCAATGTTCTCATTCTCCCAGAAAGTTTTCCGAATATTTATCAGTGATTTTAGCTAGCTATACTCTTATTGATAAATTCCCTAACAATAAATGTGGTTTACAATTTAAACCATAAAATCTTATATAAAATAATTCCCCTGAAATTATTTTCTATGAGAGAACTACAACTCAGTGGTAATGTCCATTGAGTTAAGAATGTTAGCACCGCAATGATGACCCTGAAGGTTGGTGCTGATTGGGTTTAGTAGAGCTTACATAGTATTAAGTCCTGCATGGCATGTGACGTTCCCACATTTGGGCTAATTTTTCATTTTCTAATATCACTTTTGACCATCCAATGCAATTGTAGGAGTGAGTCATATAACACCTGGATTTGTCTCAAGGTGTTCCAAGGCATCTGTTAGCAGTTTAAACATGGTTCCCACAGGTTATTAGTCAAGTTCATTCTACTCAATGGGTTATCACGCCATCATATTACATATAATGTATGTAACATTTTGCAATTAATCTTCTGTGAGACAGACCCTGGTTTCTGGGGAGACTGAATATAAACCAGTTTTCAAAAATTAAGGTTTATATTGAGACTTAGTTGCTCATTTGACAGGGAGGTTAAATAAAATGTCTTCATGAGTATTTTTAGCCCATCAGGTTTTTGCCATTTGATTTGCTGACCCTTGTTAAGCTATCAACAGTCATGTTGTTCTTATTTTCTGACTTGCCTGTCAATCCAAGATTTGATGGTGACATGTATTCTAGTATTTTTCTCTTTTTTTAATTTTATAACTGCTCTTTACATTTCAACTTACATACAAGGGGAGACCCAAAAGTAACGGGAATTGGGCTATGGTGGGGAGCAAGAGTAGGGGGAAGCCTTTGTTCGGCCGGTTGTACGTCAGGCTCACGCCACCTGCGTCAGTATGCACAGTGCCCTCACTGTGACTGCATCGGTCCATCCCTGACAACTGTTTCAGTGAAACAACTTTTTTTATTTCGGCAAAAGACATGATGGCAGATTACCAAGAGCAACGCACTGCAGTGAAATTTTGTTTCCTGTTGGGGAAATCGGCCGCGGAAACTATTGTAATGCTCAAGACTGCTTATGTGGAAGCTGCCCTAAGCAAAACCAGAGTCTATGAGTGGTTTACACATTTTAAAAATGGTGAAATGTCAATTGAAGACCAACCCTGTTCAAGCCGCCCTTCAACATCAAGAACTGATGGAAACGTTGACAAAATCAATGCCCTCATTTGTGAAGACCGTCGCAGAACCATTGATCAATGCTGTGAGATATCTAGATTGCCATGGAGTTCAATTCAGAGGATTCTAGCTGAAGGTTTGCATATGGAAAGGGTTGCAGCCAAATTTGTCCCAACTGTAGGCTCATACCGCTCTCTCCGTGATGCAGTTTTTGACAAAAAACGGTATGACATCGGTTGTTCACCCCCCCTCCTCACTGGATTTAGCTCCCTGTGGCTTCTTTTTGTTCCCCAGATTCAAAAGGGACATGAAAGGAAAGCGTTTTGACACTGTGGAGGAGGTAAAACAAAAATCGCTAGAAGGCCTAAAGGACATCCCGATAAATGAATTTCAGAAATGTTTCGAGCAATGAAAGCATCATTTGGGGAAGTGCATCGTGATCAATGGGGAATACTTTGAAGGTTAATAAAATTTAATGTAAATATATTGAGAACTAAAGAATCTATAACAACATTCCTGTTATTTTTGTGTCCCCTCTCGTATATGAGGTCTGTCCCAAAAGTGGTATGACTTACTATTTCTCCAGATTGACCGCTTATGGTGATAACGCCATGGATAGATTGGGTATTTTTGAGCGGCATAAGCTGTTTCAGGAGAGGAGATTTTGAAGATGCTGAACGTTCAGGATGTCCTTCGACCTCAAAAAGTGACGAAAATCTTGCAAGAGTGAAGGCTTATTGGACAGGGATCGCAGATTAAGTGTTCGCATGGTTTCTGATGAACTTGGCATCTCTAAAAGTTATGTAAATTGACTGGGACCGAATATATGGGCATGAAAAAGGTGTGTCCAAAGTTGGTGCCATGATTACTATCGGAGGAACAAAAGGAAACTCGCTTGCGAATCTGCCAAGAGCTTCTTGACCATGTGAGCAAGGATCCAAATTTTTAAACGACACCCTACCAGACGTCATCCTCGTCCCCTGCCCCAAATCCATGCTGAAAGGATGTCACTATGGCTTGGTGGAAGCCTTAAGCCACCTTCCAGAAGGCATACGAGATGTGGAAAACATGCTGGCAGCGGTGTGTGGATGCCCAAGGGTGCTACTTCAAAGATTTGATTGAATTTATCAATTCTGGCGATACTTTTTTTTTAATCAACTCAGTCCTACTACTTTTGGGACAGACATTGTATTTTTTCTATCATTTATAGAACACTTGAGTGCATGTAAAGCCAATTTTAACATATGTTTCTTTTATCTTCAGAAATTAAGTTTAATAACTCCCTTTATTGTCTTTTCAGCCTGCTAGCATTTTCTATTTCCCCATTAGCTGCTGTGAAAATCTCCATTGATGATGGTATTTTGGAAGACTGCTCATTAGTTGAAGGGCCATTGTATGTTTTAAAGTGGGACCCACGGAAGTACTCCTCTGGATTGCATCAGATAACGGTAAGTGCGTAGCTGCTGAGTGAGTAGCATTTTGTGCAAAACTGCATTTCATGTCCATTTTTTCCAGTTTATGTTCTTTGAAGTGCTTAAGGAGTATGGATTTGATAATGACTATTTTCTAGATGTAACTTGAAGAGTATAATGTGTGGTGCCTTGGTTTCTATTGACGTTTATAGGTGATATTTAAATGTATATAGGATACCGAGAGAACAAAGTCTTCAATTTTATTAGAGGAAAGCTCAATCCTTCTGTTTGCTTGTTAACTGTACTTGTGAGATGTACTTGTGATACATCATTTGATACCTATTACTGTATTTTCCCATTGATAACGCATGCGTTTTCTATGCAAATGTGTTCAGATGATCGAAGAAATGACGATGTGCATTATGTAATGAAATTTGAAAAAATCCAAACATAGTCGTAGTTTTACACACACATCCAATATAGACGTATTGCAATTGTTGCATTGCAATATAGACGTATTTTCACACATACCATGTATAATTTTTACATGCAAATCTATGCAAATTCATGAGAACTACGAAGTTCTGGGTGCGTGTTATACAAAAGGTGCACGTAATTGATAGGAAAATACGGTATTTTAAAAAAAATCTTACAGTATTCATTCAGGGTTGTGAATTTTTATCTATGCTTCCAATAATTATTGATTGTATTGCATTTGACCACATAATAGTGAAACTATTTGGGACTTCTCTCATCTTGTGAAAAACAAATTATCTAGTGAAATCTTGTCAGCATTTTTTTAAAGGAACCCAGAATTCTGAGCATACTGTGAATGCCTGATATAAAGAGTGGAGCATTTAGTAAGAATTTTGGTATTAGGAATAATTCAAAGGTACAGTTTATTACCGTGCAATTTATTCATAATGTAAATCAATAATAGCAAGGTCAACAGATGACACCCACATTACAAGTGGTACAACCATCTTCGTAATTTATGTGCAAACATGTCTTTTGTGCCTCATTTGTTTGGGACAGCATTTCAGTTGGTCCATGGCTCCATCATTACTAATAAATGAATTGGGATTAAAATTCTGAATGTCTCAAAGTCTGCCCTTTTCAGTTGTTAGATCAGCCACTGGAAAAGGTACTAAGTACAAGCATGAGTGGGCCTTGAGTTAATGCGGAAGATTCAAAGAGAATGTTTAAATAAATACAATCTACTTCTGTTTTTATAGTGGTGACGAAACAAAAGTGTTTCACAACATCTTTCTGCTGAAACAGTCAATGGAAAATGTGCCCCCGAAAGGTGGTGGACACAAATAATTAATGACACATTGTAAAGAGTTCTGTCATCCATCTTCGGAACTAAATTTACTTCTCAACATGCAAGAAATTTGTAGGGAGATGGACTTAATGATGTGTTTCATTGTTTGCATCTGTTATTGTCATTTATTTAGCAGATGATATTTAGGAAGGTCGTAACCTTTCTACCAGATGGCAGTGATAATGAAAGTACAAATAAAATGGCTGGGGTATGAGAGTCTGGAATGTTCTAAGCATTTTAATCTGCTAGAATGAGTTAGCTCTGCATTTTGTTATCATATTGATAAATTTGTATGTATAAGATTTGATGTATATTTTAAATGTAAAACTATCAAATGTAGGTAATATTGCATAAAAAATATCACTGAAAATATGACCTAACCGAATACTATGTCCAGT
The DNA here is from genome assembly GCF_022747635.1 of Hetaerina americana. Lineage (NCBI taxonomy): Eukaryota > Metazoa > Arthropoda > Insecta > Odonata > Calopterygidae > Hetaerina > Hetaerina americana. Next base: position 5,495,266 of record NW_027286070.1, read on the forward strand.
AAGAATTTTTTAATTAAGTATTTACAATTTAAATAAGGCTAAAGTTAAAACCTTTGGCTGAATAGATGACGTTCTCAAACCATTCCAAGATGTGTTTTCTAACCTTAACTGAGATTACGTGCCTAACAATTTTATACACATTTTTACAATGTGACTTGCATTCAATGAAAATCCTGCAAAAATGTAAAAATATGCATTAAATTATTATTAATAGCTTTCTTTTTGGTACTGTTATACATTATGAGGTAAAATGCATCAAAGTATAGTATCCTGAAAGAGTAATTGTAATAAATATTGTAATATTTTACATAATAGTGAAGTAATTACCATCAGCAATAATGAGAACGTGAAATGGTGAGTGATTTTTTTTAGGCATTGTAAGTTTCATTGCATAAAAATTATTTTGCACTTATCAGTAAAATGAGCTAAATAGGGTCGACCTTGGACTACAATTTCCAGTAGTCATGTAGGTAATGCCATGTACAATTGGAAATATTAACTATAAAAAATGGAGCCCAACTACAGGGAATTGTAAGTGGCTCAAGACTTTGAATGTTGGCTCCTCTGTTTCTAAATATAAACAATAACAGTCAATTGGACCAATATACATGTTTTTTATTTATCAAAAGTTGTGTGCATATAATTCAAAGATATATGGCACATTAACATTGTAAGCATTAGTTGTTACCTCTTATTTTTGCCACTTAGACCACTGTAATACAGTTAAGAGATGTACAGAGATGCCACTATGATAAGGTGTGAGAAATCCTCTTTCCATGGCAATTAACATTGAAATGGTTCATAGAAATAAATCATTTTTGTGTCACAGGCATATGTGAAGGATCAGCTTGGACATGAGAAAATTGAGACTGTGCCATTCTCTTTGGATGGAACTCGACTCAGCTTCAAGCTGTTGCCAAGGATTGCTTTGATGTCTGACATAAGCAAACTAGTAAGTTCATTTTTTCACTTTCTCTTAGAAGGTATATAGATTTACCAATCATGTTTTCTCATGTACATTGATGGTGATGAAGCAACACATAGCCATATTAATCTTGGTAAAATAGTGATGAAATGAAAACATAAGGGAAAATAAATGTGTTCATGTCACCTATTTTAGGCGGGATATAATTTGCTATGAAATTATTTGCGCTGGAACAATATGAAATTATTATTTCATTAAAGTTTAGATGAGGGAGGTCCAAAACGAAAATTTTGGACCAGTCCAAAATAAAATTGGGTGTATTAAGTTTCAGATTTAAATACATTATTAAGTCTTTCCAGTCTTTTAGGGCAGTTGTTTCTCTCTTCATTCCTTTTCCACATTCCTCATTACAAGTAGCGAGTAGTGACTAGTGTAATCCTTGCCATGGAATTAAATCTCCTTTTTCAAGGCATTTTATGATCACACCCGAGTTATTTAGTTCTGTTATAAACTTTGTCTAGCGAGTAAATTTACTAATCTATTGAAGTGGCTAAGGCTGGCTTGTTATGGTCTGTTGTGATAAGGAGCAAGGGTGGGTGTTGACAATCAAGAGTTTTCTTCAAGTTCCAGATTTATTTGGTTGCGTCCATCTGTCCCTTGAGGAAAAATATTAAGTAATCAAATGTTTATCTCTGATAAACACGTAGCCTGTAAACAGGTACTTAAATTGGTCAAAATGTGACACTGTCCCTCCTCCCGCTGCCTTCCCACATACCTTTCCACTCCTTAGTTTCACCACCCCTCCCCAACACACCACATTCCCTTTCCCTCACCTTTGCCATATCTCTCATTGGATTAGGTCTTGATACCAGATTAGACTGGCTATAATTTTAAAATTTATGTTGAAAAGTTTTTTTTATTATTTATTCTTGTTTGATAAAGTGTACCATGTATAAATAATCTTGCACACCTTAACTTCAGGTATACTACCTTGATCAAAAATTTCCCGGAATTTATTCAGAAAATTAAAAATACAAGTTTATTCATCTAAATCTATATTGTCCCCTTCAAAGTAATCCCCATCGACTGCAACACACTTATGCCAGCGCTTGATCCAATCCTCGAAACATTTTTTATATTCGGTTTTCGGTATGTCCATCAGTGCTTCCTGTGATTTTTCCATTACTTCCTCTCGGCTGCTAAAACGCGTTCCCCGTAATGGTTTTTTAACTCGATTGAACAGAAAGAAGTCACAGGGAGCCAAATCAGGTGAATTCGGTGGCTGTTGGATGGTATTTGTTGCATTTTTCGTCAAAAAATTACGAATAATGATAGCAGTGTGCGACGGTGCGTTATCATGGTGCAAAATCCACGAGTTTTCTGCCCACATTTCTGGTCTCTTTCGGCGAATTGCTTCACGCAAACGTCTC